>NC_051178.1:125210831-125236366 GCF_013339695.2 Rhipicephalus sanguineus
AAAGGAAGAAAGAAAGAGAAAAGAAAAGAAAGAAAGAAAGAAAGAAAGAAAGAGAAGAAAGAAAAAAGAAAGAAAGAAGAAAAAGAAAGAAAGAAAGAAAGAAAGAAAAGAAAGAAAGGAAGGAAGGAAAGAAAGGCGGTTAAGATTGTTTTATTATTATTATTTTTTATGAACAGCGAGTGAGCTTTCCCGCAGCATGTATACATACTTCGCGAAATACGGTGGGCTGGTGCGTGCTTGTGCACACACGTGCACTACACGCGAAGCTGCCTTCTGTGTGAATTAAAGGGCTTTCGATCGACGTCGAAAGGCTGAGCGTATTTTGGCCATTTTCTTTTTTTTTTTTTTTTTTTTTTTTTTTGCTGTGCCTGCAGCTGTATAAGCGAAATCTAATTCAATGTTAATTACGCTTGCGATAAATCTTGACTGCTGTGACCTCCATCAACGGTGCAAAATACTACGTACTATAAAACGCCCCACTTTTTGAGTGTTGATTGAGCGGCGATTTACTCGGATGAAACTGCAAATGTTGGAACGTGTTGTCCACGAACAAAAAAAAATTTTTCGTTCATCGGGGTGATAACTAGAGGTGATATAAAGAAACGTCCCGGAAAAAAGAGCGCATAACATAAACGTGCGATTAAACAGTTAGCATAGAAAACGGGTATACAAACTGGCACATTCTATATATACCTTCATTGACACAAGTTAAGCAAATTATACAAATTATACAAAGTAAATAAATAAATAAATAAATAAATAAATAAATAAATAAATAAATAAATAAATAAACTCATAAGTGCTTGGTGAGTATTATTACACTAATACACTGTCACGTTCGGCAAAAGAAAGACAAGAACACACACTATAACTATCAACACAGTTGTACCTCGTTAAAACGAACCCGGACATAGCGAATTACTGGTTATAGGGAATTAAATACGAACTTTATCTGGTCACGCGTCGTTTCAGTGACATTTATTCCGCTCATAACAAAACCAAAAACGTGAGAGCCGCCGCGATATCGGCTGTAACGAAGACATTTAATATTAGGTTCGCGCCAGGCATGGTCACTCGAAATGTAGCATAAAGAATTACGGCAGCTTCGCATTAGTGGTTCCAAGCCTGAAGAAAGAGGGCAGCTGGGCGGCCTTCCTTGTTTCTCATTATTTTCTTCATTTTTTTTTACTGTCTTCCTTTCTCCGCTTCTTGTATACACCTTTCTTGTATCTATTTCTTTCCATTTCTTTCTTTCACTCTCCATCTATTTCTTTCTCGCTCTTCCTTTATTTCTCTTTCTTCCATTTCTCTCTCTCTTCTCTCTATTTATCGCTTTCTGTTTCTCTCTCTGTCTATGTTTTTCTGTCTTTTTATCTTTTCATGTCTTTATTCCCTCCATTTCTCACAATTCTTCTCTTTCTTTCTATCTCCCTTTTTTTACTCGCACCTGCTGTATACACGCTAGTGGGGCTTGTCCAATTCCTGTGGCGCATGCCCACCTGAGGAGTTTCGCACGACGGAGCACAACTTGGCTGTTTAAAAAAAAAGCAAAATAAATATTGAAAGACAGTTCACAACCACATTTTGCTCCATAAACGTGGTTGTGACATTAAAAATTTGACTAAAACTTTTGTCAAACGAACTTCGTTCTTCTGTAATTTCACCTTCTTACGTTCCGGTGCATTTTGTTTGAAATACCGCCCCGCCACGCTGGTCTAGTGCATGGTTACGGCACTCGACTGCTGACCCGAAGGTCGCGGGATCGAATTCGGCCGCGGCGGGTGCATTTTCGATGGAGGCGAAAATGTTTGAGGCCCGTTTACTTAGATTTAGGTGCACGTTAAAGAAGCCCAGGTGGTCGAAATTTCCGGAGCCCTTCCACTACAGCGTTTCTCATAATCATATCGTGGTTTTGGGACGTTAAACCCCGGATATTATTATTGTTTGAAATACCACAAGGAGGCAGGTAAGGATTACCTCGTTTATATAGTGTTTGAAGCCTGGAATAATGGGCGAACATATTTATAGTTCTGATGCTACTTCGTTATAACGGGGTTCGAGTGTACACGCATGCAATATCACTTCTTTATGGCTTCGAGCTAATCGCTGTGTGATAACGCTCACTGAAACCTTTTGTGGTATAGTTACTTCCTTTGCGAGGGGAGCCTGACTTCCCCTGCTCAGGAGCCTGTGTAAATAAACAAAAAAGCCTGCTATGTGCAGTCCTGCGAGTGTGCATAACGCTGTTTCTATACACCTTTTCACAGGAGCACCCTCGCACCCATGCTCGCACCAGTGCGCTGCAGGGGTCGAGGGTATGTTTTCAGTGTTGCCATCGCGCTTTGGGCTGCGCATGTTGTATCTGTACGCTTGGTACGGCTTGGATGTTGTGTGTGAATTAGGCCCTTCTTTGCGATAAAAAGCGATTGTCGGTGCGTATTCAAAGAACCGATCGTCTGGCCATCACTGTGTCGTGCACGGGTGCACGAACAATCAGCGGAAAAGGAACATTTTAGGCGTGATAGTGTGCCCGCAGCACAGCACGCCGCGCGAGGATTGCAAGTGTGACATGTTCTCGCTGTATCACTTACCGTCGTCGCCGGAATTGCAGAAGAAATGGGTGGCGTCGGTAAATCGGAAAAACTTCCGTGCTTTGGGCTGCGCCAGTGCTGTGTGTGTATGTTGCTTCGGTACGCGCTTGTGTGACTGTGTTATGCGCCTGTGTCCGATACAAAGTGACTACCATGGCAGAAAATTTACTGCATTCGCATAGCAAGTCATCTGGTCATCACTGTGTCGTGTACGGGTGAACGACCAAGCAGCGGAAGAGAAATATTTAAGGTGCAATCGTGTGTCCGCAGCGCATGTACGCCACGCGATGAGTGCAAGCGTGGCATGTTCGCGCTGCATCGTTTTCCTTCGTCGCCTGAATTGCGGCAGCAGTGGGTGGCTTCACTAAATAGTAAGAACTTGCGCGTGTCGCCATGGTCACGCCTCTGTTCCCGGCATTTCTTTGGCGGCAAGAAAAACGACGAGAACAACGTTCCCAAGCAGCATCCTAGGTAGGAAAGAAAGGTACGCAAGCTACTGATGACTCACCTACTAACCCGTGAGAATGTTGCGGATTCACACTTCATATCGTCCATAACACAGCGGCCGACACGGCTGCAAACTCCGCCTTGCCCGGTTACGCATGTGCAGCCTGCGCGCGCCGTACTTCAGCGGACGGCCTCGCGGAAACCCATGCGCGATGGGGCCTACTGTTCACGGCTTGCGACGGTGTCACATTCCCCTTCACCAGCAAGACTTTTTCCTTCACATTGCGACTGACCCACACAGTCAAACTGCACGTAGCTGCGCGACTCCAGTGCCTAGTAGTTGCACACCTGGCGAAGACCCCACGCATTCGCCTCAACGAGATATAAACAATGTTCGCTCGCGGTATTTCTGGCCACTCACAGGTCTCCTCGACCGAGTCTTCGACGTCGTCGGGGTGAATGTAGGTCAACTGTATCTGTGAAGAAGGATTGTGCGGTGTTTACAGTTTACAGCTGACAAACTTACGCGCCGCGAACGAGTATGCGCGGAGGTTTGAAACTGATGGATAATCCGTAGACATTTAGAACGCCAATAAAGGAAAGCGGTAGACAGCTGCAAGAACGCTCTAGTTACCGATTATTAACACTTCACGCCGTGATCGACCTGGTACTACGCTGGCTGCTACCGACGACGAAGCACTGCCGTTTAGGGATGGTCGATTAAAATTTTTAATCGATTAATCGTTAATCGTTAATCGATTTAGTCTTTAATCGATTAATTGCTTTCGGTGAAATCTTTTAATCGATAATCGATTAATCGACATTTTTAATGGGTGATTTAAAACCGATATCTCTTGTTTGAGAGGCATCGTTCGTGTTTAATATGGGCCCAAATCTTTTTATTAGACGCGTTGACGATCCAAAATTCCCACTTTCGAAAGTGCCGACGACGGGCCCCTTGTGTCCAGTGTGCGAAAAATTCACACTTTCGCACACTGGACACAAGGGCCCGTCGTCGTTGGTGATGTCGCGGATTCAAGAAATCTGTGGCCATCATCCCTGGACTATTCGGCAGCAGGTCGTAGTTTCTCGAAGCCTGCCTACTCGAGCTCATCGAAACCGGAGGCGCGTTCGGGGACCAACACTGGTTAGAAAGTCGCAGTTTGAAACATGCAGTGTGGCGGAGGGTGAGGAAATCCCGAGAAATGTAAAAGAGAGACGAGGAGGAATTAAATAGACGCTCGCTCTAGTAAGCAAGGCATCTATTTTCTCGGTTTGTCGGTTAGATATTTGGAAGCCCTACATAAACTATAATTTCGGACTGGCGCGATCTTTTTTCTTGAGGTCACCTATGCAGAGATTACAGAGAAATATACTGGCCTCAAACAGCCATCCGTACAGGCAACTGCGGTAAATAGAAGGAAAGAAGATGGCATTTAGGGCTCGTTTTTCTTCGTTAGACACAATAATAATTAGAACTAACAGACAATATTGCCAAGAAAAAGTATAGGGGGTGTTATTTGTAATATCGGATAGAGATCTGAAGAAAGTAAAGTGGACGGAAAGATAACTTGCGCCGGAAGGGACCGAACCTGCGACCTTCGAATAACGCGTTCCGATGCTCTACCACTGAGCTACGGCAGCGGTCACCTCCCCCCCCCCCCCCCCCCCACGTCCACTTCATAGGGTATACGTGTGCATTTTAAATCTAGGAGTGTTAGTCAGCGCCGATCACAGCCATGGCGGCGAGTGTGGAACACTCTTTTTCTGCCTTTTGGCGTCACGTAGCAAGTGAGCTTATTACGAGCTGGCAGCTGACCAATAATCCCTCGCATACTACCAGAAGGCATCAAGTCTGCGAGAACGAGACCCTCACTATGAATGGAGGAAAGAAGATTACATTTAGGGGCTCGTTTTTCTTTGTTAGACACAATATTAATTAGAACTAACAGACAATAATGCGGAGGAAAGTATAGGGGATGTTACGGTGATATGACAAAGAAAACGAGCCCTAAAAGGTCACCTTCTTTCCTTCATTCATAGCGAGGGTCTCGTTCTGGCAGACTTGTGCCATTCAGGTAGTATGCGAGGGATTATGTGGTCGCTGCCAGCTCGCAAAAAAAAGGTCACCTTGCTACGTGACGCCAAAAGGCAGAAAAAGAGTGTTCCACACTATCGCCGCCA
Source organism: Rhipicephalus sanguineus (assembly GCF_013339695.2). Taxonomy (NCBI): domain Eukaryota; kingdom Metazoa; phylum Arthropoda; class Arachnida; order Ixodida; family Ixodidae; genus Rhipicephalus; species Rhipicephalus sanguineus. Next base: position 125,216,054 of record NC_051178.1, read on the forward strand.
TGGCTGTGATCGCGGCTGACTAACACCCTAGGTTTAAATGCACATGTGTACCCTAGAAGTGGACGGGGGGATGACCGTCGCCGTAGCTCAGTGGTAGAGCATCGGACGCGTATTCGAAGGTCGCAACTTCGTTCCCTGCCGGCGGCAAGTTACCTTTCGCCACTTTACTTTCTTCACATTGATATCCCAATTATTACAAATAACATCCTCTATACTTCCCTTGGCATTAGTTGTCTGTTAGTTCTAATTAATATTGCGGGAAATAGCGTGACAATGAGTTTCTGCCTCCCGGCTAGAAAAACAGCAGCTGCGCCAGTATACTCCGCAGGTTTCACCTGATCTTTGCCGTAGCACAGCGTCCACTCCACACCTTTTTCAATCGTGCGTACATCCTGAACTGTGAGCGCCTATCTAGTGTACCATACTTTACACATAAATTGCGCGACTCCCCTTCCTTGTCACAGCAGAAGACGGGGGCCTCTAGCTGAAAGCTGTATTTCTCCCTAATACGCGACCATGCAGTATTACTAAGTGCTTCAAGGTCACTTCTTCAATAGTAATGCACTGGATCTAGACGTTCGGTAAACCGACGCGTAAAGTTGCAGATTACATAAAGGGTTTATAAGACCCATTTCACAATTCGCGGAGTGCGCATTCCTGCGCTACATTTTCTCTCAACTAATGGCAGCAACGTTCGTGCTTCAAGTGGAGACGAGGTCCGTAGTTGCGCGTGTGCTGTCTATTATGCGTGTTCGTGTCAAGAGAGCCGAGTCTACACTTTCCGCGTCCCAGCGCAAGCAAACCGCGCTTGAACACTCTGTTTGAAGAAGTGACTAGCCGCCATTAATTGGGCTAACTGCATCGTAGGAAAGTTAGCTCAACAATTATGAAAATGGTATATATACCCTATAAGAAGGACAGTTGGGCTAGTTGGTATACAGCATAATAAAAGATGGTTACTAGCGTCCTTCTCCCCTTTAAGCTAGCAAACGTGTCTTATTATGTATATACGGATTACCTAATCATCTCCCCATCATCGTACTTCATCACTCTTTTTCCCCCGTTGCGTTTTCCCCGGTGCAGAGTAGCAGGCAGGGGCGTACTAGCTCAGGCCATGGCCCTCTCTGCCTTGTAATATATGTTCTCTCTCTCTCTTCATTGGTAAACAATTTTTTATTTGCTAAGAGTAAAACAGAACGGCACTAAGAACCAGTGAGGAAATAAGCAGCGCATATTACAATGCCGCACTTACACAAGAATCGAGTAAAATCTGAGAGTTGAATAAAATACAAAGAAAGTTTCGATTGACACTACAGGTGACGAAAACTACTCGTTTATCAAATGTAGGCAGGCATGCGTTTATGCGGCAACACGATGAAACAGCGCGGCAAAAAGCAAACACGAACAAAATAAGCTACAAGACGATGCGCTGGCACGTATGAAATTCACAGAAAAGAATAAACTTCTCTTTTGAAAGTTGGCGAATCCACGTGCTGCTTACTTTCTCAACAGTCCCCTTTCATGTTTTGTTTCATGGGGTTGCTGCTCCGAACCACATGTTTTTTTCTATTGAGCGAAGAAATGTCAGTTGCAGTCCCCAAGAGGACGACCAACTTCGGGCTGTCCAGAGAGCCCACGACCTGGCCGTCGAGTTTAACCTCCCGGTCCCGTCGTGGACGCGGCCCGCGGACGAGCCCTGACTCGCTCTTCTCAGGACCAAATAAAGTTCAGTTCAGTTCAGTTCAGCCCGAGATGCTCGGGCGACAACCGACACCTCCTTTGGGTCGCCACACATCCAGCATTCGAAAAAAGGCGCTCGGATGCTACTGACGTTGCAGGAATTGGCAAATACTCCATTGCAACGTCAAACACGTGATCTAGGCCAGTTCGCATGCTGTGCCAAGTCTCAAGTGAATTCGGATTGGTGCGGCGATCGACTACAGGGTTACTATAGTATGTCTTGAACTGAGAAGGCATTTAGTTCATCGGATCGTACTCCAGTGCAACGCAATTGCGTAGAAGTGCGCGATCGACGGCATCCCAAATAGAACCAGAAAAAGTAGTAGTATTTGGCTTTGCAACTTCCTGCGTCTAAGGATAGCGTTCAGGGTCTGCGTCTCAGGATAGCGCGCCTCGCAGTCATGCGCTCCGGCCAAGGGGCGAGGTTGGGGGCGGGAGTGGGGCAGGGGCGTAGCCAGGGGGGGGGGGGGGAAATTGGGGGGTTCAAACCCCCCCCCCAAAAAAATTGTTCAATTTTTGCATACACGCACACATACAGACGCACGCACAAACATACATAAAGTATGGTTGAAGCCCCCCCCGAAAAAAATTTCTGGCTCCGCCCCTGGAGTGGGGGATGCCGTAATCGATTAATCGAATAGTTTTAATCGATTAATTCGATTAATCGAAAGACACAAATCGATTATGATTAATCGATTAATCGTGGACCTTTAATCGATTAATCGATTAATCTTTCATCGATTTTACCATCCCTACTGCCGTTCGCAGACGCGGAGCTAATTCTTGCGTCGCACGGGCGAATGCGCGCCGCTGAACGGTTCAGACAGCGACGAATAAGTCAATGGCAGCGACGATACCAAACAAAACAGCTTAAAGAAACGAAAAATCACAAACACAGGCTTTAGCAGGGACCTCACACCAACAGATAGCGCGCCGGTTCGAGTACGCGCAGCCCAAGATGGCGATTTCGCCAATCTTGCACGTTAGACGGCGCGCATTTCAATATGGCGCCTCCCTGGCGTGAGAATTTGAAAAGGTGTATACACTTTTCACATCGCAGCATATACACTGCACGATTCTGACGAATGCATGTAAATTTTGCACTTGTTTCTCAACTTCTGCAAAAGACATGCTCGCTACACGCCGTGCGATGTATAGGAAGCCCCTTTCTTCGAATTTCGGCTTGAGGTACACAACGAGCTGAACCTCGACTCAAAGTCAAACGGACAAGTACAGTTCCTCTCGCGCGAGGAGCGTAATCACGCCGTCAGCTGCGTGCCAACGCAGGATCACAATCTCTCGCACAAACGCACAGCTAAATATATATCGCCCGCTCGACCTAAGGTATACCATGTTCGCATCAGGGGAAGCCGGATGCCAGACCCGTGAGTCGTGCGGGCGAAACAACATCAAGAGACGCGAGAGAGTCGCTGAGCAACAAGCCACATCTTCAACAGTTGTCTGCACTCGACCTTGCATCGGATTATGTAGCAGCAAAACCTTCGTCAAACCTTGCGATGCTTTTTAAAACGGCGCCTCACCGTTACGAGAACAGCGAAGCTTGGTCTGCTCTGACTGTGAAATAGAGGATATCTAAAACGAGGCCTCTAAGACTCTATACTTGTATATATACTACTTGGTAATGTGCACATTTGCACCAAATGCCCATTCACATTTCACACTAACTGTCCAATATTCCCAGTCAAAATGATATGCTGTCACCCCTTTAATTCCCCCCAATCTTTTTCGAGATGTCTAACGAAATCTGGGCAACTCAACACACCTCTTTGCGTGGTGCTTTTAAATACGTCCATAAATCACACATTCAAAACTGAGCCTTGTTTTACCCCTCCCAAGGCGGCACGCTTTAGGGCTTGAATTGAGGTGTATACGACGGAGGATCTTATACGAGCAGTTGATATATGTGACCACTTTTATATCGAGCTCTCTGAATCGGCCCGGCATCGAATTCGTCGGTGCTACCTTGCCAGTTCCCGCGGTTTGTCGAGAACCGCGACACGTTAGCTTCCTCAAACTTCGACGCAGGCTTCCTGGAACACTTCCGAGGGTCTCGTTCAGTCACAGTCACTTCCGCAAACATGCGCTCTGCACGCTTCTCAATACTTCGCCTGTATTTGCTATACATACACACCGGGAGACTTCTGAAGCGCCTCCGCGATTGAGTGCGCACACGGAAGCCGTCGAGGAGCTTCCCGACAAGCGATTCCCACAGAGCGTATATAGACATACGCAGATCCGCTTTTTTTTTTTTTCCTATCGATCTCCATCCACCACAACATCGAGCGCACCGGTATTCTTCGAAATGTGTTAAACAGCTGCGTTTACCGTTCCTTACCGATTCTTATACTGCATGTGTCCTATAACGCGTATAGCAGACTATAGAAAACTTGTACGCACAATTGTGAATTCGACTAGCCACAGTGACCATTCTCGTGGTGAACGAAGTAAGAGGAATTAATTGATCAAGAACTCTTTTAGCCAAAGAAAGTATAGGGTCATTATTAGTAGTCTTTAACCGTAACGTGATAATTATTATATAGAAGTAAAGAAATTAAAGTTGATGAAAAGACAACTTGCCGCTGGTAGGGTCCCAACCTACAACATTCGGTTAAAGCGTCTGATGACCAATTGAGCTATAGTATACGGCAAAGGTCGTCCTCCCGTCCACTTTATTGGGTATTTCTGTGAATGTAAACCTGGGCGTGTTAACCAGTGCCGCTCGAGCGGCGCCGGCTCATTGTCATTTGGTTTCATTAGCTTTCTCGTGGTGGGCACCTCAGCGTGAAATCCACATAGCTCAAGTTGTCTCTTTTATGCGCATACCATGTGTATGGTGCATACGCTTGCAGGTTAGTAAACCGGACGAACGTTTGGCTGTTTTCCCTTTCTTCGATTTCTCTGCCGTTTATACGGGTGAGGGCCAACCATAAGAGTAATATAAAAACATGCAATAAATGAAACGTTTACTGGTATACCGGTATATAGGTTGACCGTGCCTGAACAAACTGAGCGAGAGTTTCGACGGGGGGTACCGCGGTAAATTAATTCCGAAGTTTTAAGACCATAAACCATAATGTTTTTACGCGATGCCGTATAGTGAATGTTAGTGTATAGGCGTCATTTTAGTTGCGACCACCTGACGTTCTTTAAGGCACACTCAGAGTTCAACACAAAGTTCTTGGATAAAGTTTCCATCCATGCGCGGACCCAGGGGAGCTGTCCAAATGACCTGAACCTTATATTGAAGAGTGAGTACGCAGCGCCAGCGCGCAGCGCGTGAGAATCTCTAATGAAGTCCTTCTTCCCAATTGTTATTGTGTCTTCCTTACAACGTTCAATGGGAACGAATAAACTTAGTATCACATTATTCATATAAAGCACCCGTACAATCACCGTCATCAATCAGCATCGGAAACGAAATGCGGACCTCGTCCTCCGAAAAAAAAAAAAGAAAGAAATTGATCCGCGCCATGCCTCTATCTGAAGACGGCCGCCGTAGCCAATCCGCCCTTTTCATTTTCCCGTGCTGCTCTCTGCCGTTTTACTAGGGTTCTGATAGGGGCCGGGACAACCGGTATCACCAGAACGAAAGCCTCCGAGATCAATAGGCGTTTCGCGACTTTTCCGCTAGGGGAAGCGGCGCATGCGCCGTGGCATCGTGAATAAGGCGGGTTGGAACTGAACCCGATATCTCGTGTGCTCGGCGGCAACAGAACACCAACCACTTTATATCACTGAACTATAGTGACGCAAGCAAGCATTACGCGCGACCGGTAGGTATCGACCTGACTCGAATATATTGTACACACGAAGCACTTCTTACTCATAATTAGGCGTGTGCCATCTTATCATCTATGCAACACGGTCGTGCGGCAACGACGACAAGGATGTGTACCACCTGTTGCTCGATTGTCCCAGATGCATCACACACATACAGCGACTGGATCAGGAACCCCACTTACTGATTCAGATAGAACTTTCTCAGTTTGTACGTTATTATGAGGACCATGACGTCAGATTTAGGTGCGCGTTAAGAGCACCAAATGGTGAAAATTTCCGGAGCCCTCCACGACGGCGTCCCCCATAATCATACCGTAGTTTTGGGACGTAAAGCTCCAACAGTTATTATTAAAAATCCATCACAAATCAATGAAAGTTTTTCAACACTTCATTGAAGACGCGTACATTTTCGACGAGTGCATGTTGACTGAGCTACATCGTGCATGTTTACAGTATTTCTGCGCTCCATACACAGGTGTGCTTTGCTAGAGCGAGTACTTTTGGAGGCGAACGCAATTTTTTTGAACGAACGCAATTTTTAGATTCTTATTTTATACTAATAAACAAGTGAAAAGGGGTGGCAGTCGCCAGAGAATGGCAGCAAGAACTCCTTGGTTATATTTTATTTCAACAAGTAAGAAGGGAAAAGAGGGTACGCCTTACGCACGAGTAAATGCGATAGTCGATAGAGCCAAGAAAGACGCATGGTCGGAAAGAACGGTGGCGACGGTCATTGTCGCTCGCCAAAGATCGACGGGACGGAGAAACTTGAAAGAAGAAAGAAATGGAGACCGAAAAAAATATAGGTATAAAGAAACGCACGAAGAGGAAAAGGAAAGCCCCGCGCGACAGGGAGCAAGAAAGCAGCAGCATAGACGGGCGAGAGCAGGCGAGGAGCGATGTGAGAGAGGATGCGACGCGCACCAACAGGCGCGGGAACCGAAGAGCAGTTTTTCTTTCTTTCTGCTTGCCCTCCCTCCTTTCTTTGCGCGGCTGTCTTGCGCAAGAGGCGAACGGAAAAAAACTGTCGCCGCGGGAGCGGGACAGCCAGAAAGAAAAAGCTGATAAAGAAAAAAGGAGCCCAGTAAATGTTCTGGAAACAAAAAATAAAGGACGAAAGAAGGGAAAGTCGGCAAACAACCCTCCGGCCGCAAGAAAGGAGCCGCCCTAGAAAGCTACCTACTCCTCGTCGACCGCAAGCACTCCGATAGAAGCGGCACGTCTGCTGCTCAGGGTCAGGAGGTTGCGATGGCAGGGGAGAAAGAAAGATATCAAAATTCAAAACAACAAACAGGCGTACTGCGCTACCGGCAGTGGAGAGGGCGACAGTCATGGGTTACAATAAGTGGGGAAAAAAATAATAACCAGACTCCCCGCACTCTCCTTTCCACTTGCTTAGCCTGGAGAATCGTTTCACGCATTATCAAAGAAAGCAAATAGAAAGCAAAAGTGTTGGCTCAAAGGGGAAGCCTGTGTGGTGTGCCCTTACGGGCGCTGGCAAAACATGGTCATCGTCTCGTTCTCCTCGCTCCTTCTCCCGTCGACCTTCGCTCCTTGTCCGGGCACGGCTCCCTTCCACCACGTCACCTGCCCTTCCCCTCCAAAGGAGATCCATCGGTCCATCCATCTCCGGATCCGGAGAAAACCCCCGAACGAAGGACAAGCGTAGGAGAGAGAAAGGACGAGCGCGACACAAACAAGAAAAAGAAAAAAGGGCCCCTTCTCTAAATATACGGGAGCGCCCACGCTAATGAAAGCTCTGGTGGTGGCCTCGCGGGATGCAAATATATAAAAAACAAATAGAAATAACGGCCGCTCCACTGACAAGCAGCCAGGGGGCCGAGCGCAGGAGGGGAGGTGCGCACCGTCCGCGCTCTCGCTTTTGGCGAGGGAGAGAAGAATGGCTGGCGGAGGAGGAGGAGATAGCCCCGCGCCAAAAGGAGGCGTGTGCGCCACGCGAAACCTCACAAAGAGTCCGAAGAGCGATGAATAAATAAAAAGAAGTTAAAAGAAGGGGGCGAGGAGGTAGCGGGATGAAGGTGGATTTATTATAATCGAATAGGGCGATCCCGACAACGCTGCCGAGATGAATGGTGGTGGTTTGTGAAGGGGGGCCCACGGGCCTAGCCGGCACTTTTATACGCGGCATGCAGCCGAGAGTGTTTAAGCGTGGCACGCGTGCGCGCGGCACCATGCGTGGCCCTGACGTACCGTGCGGTTCGCGTGCGCGAGAGCTGTTATACAGGCGTGCAACGTATATATACGCGGAGCGCGTGACTATTCACTTGGCAACAGCGCTTTCTTCATACGAAGTTTGTTGGCACAAGCTATGCGTACTCGCAAGGTTTAGGTAAACGCGGCGTTGGTGCGACGTGATTTCCGCTTTTATCTCCACCCTTAATGCGGCGGGTGAGCGATGAGTTTCATGATCATATTTCTGAAGAGAAATATACTTAATGCAATCGTAAAGTAAACGAGGTAATCGATAGCTGGCACATGGCGACCTCCTTGATTTGGGACTACTTTGTCGAGAATGCGCGCTGCGTTGTGCCCTTTACTCGCGACTGTTTCAGTGCATGCGCAAGTTATCCATGCTATCACTTAATATGTAGCGGCTACGTAAATCAGCGTAATTCAGAATCCGTGCATCGCTAGACTTATGAGATGCTATGACGGCAGCCTATACCGCTTGAACTTTTTTCCTTTTTCCCTGATTTATACAATTTGTTTGTTTGTTTAGAACTTTCTGAGAACATCAGAATTGTACGTGCATGTTTATAGAAAATCTAGGTTACGTTAGAATTACGTGGTTACGATTGTATAAAAAGAATTGATGAAAAATAAGCATTGGGGGGTACAAAATGATGGCTAATTTTGCCATTCGAAAGAAGGCCTTTGCCATATCTCATATATTGGTCATTTCTGAAGGAGATTTCACGTCAGCCTTCGGGAAACATATCGATACCGATCTCCAGAATGGCTAAAATCTGGAGACGCCAAGTCTGAAATATAGTTTTTGTTCCACGGTTACGTTTCAACACATAGTGACCGCATGAGGTGCCGCACGAAAAGAAACTTTCTTGAGACCAGACACGTCTGTGTAAATCTTGTTATACCCCATTAAAGCATTATTAATCGCAGTGGGCGAGAAAATGATGCGGGTACCATCTAGCAAAGTCACAAAATTTTATTTCTTCTGAAGGACACTGTCACGGCTGAAGTTCTAAACACGTTGGCTTGATGCCTGGAAAGGCTTGGCTGCGACGAGAGAAGAAATGTACGCGTCAACTTTTTGTGCGGAGACGATCCTGATGATCGATCGGAAGCGTTCATCGTCGACCGAACTTGTTCACCTTCAGAAGGGAGATCAGGTGCTTGCACAAGTAGGTACTACGGAACATCGCGATGATATTCTGTCGACCACGGGGCCGCGGCGGGCCGCTCACAAAAGGTCCGAGAGCCGCGTGTTTGAGACCCCTGATCTAACGTTTAATTCCCAGAAGACGTGAGCCGTGCATGTTTTGTCAAACTCGCTGAATGCCTTTCGCCGGAACTGATCTTGAAGGCCGCATGCACACAGGCGTTTTCTGTGTTTGTACCGGGAAGAGTGTATACAGCTATTGCTATAAAAAATGAAGGTGGCGGGGCAGTCGAGCTAACGCGCACAGATTAAAACCGACCGGGAAGCACACACATTGAGGTCGTGTTCGCAGCATGGCTTACCGAGAGCAATGTCAAGTGTCGAGCCGCCTTCCGGAGACGAGAGACAGATAGAGAGAGAATGAAGGTGAACGGCCTCGCGAGGACTTGGCTCAATCGCGAAGGTTGGCTGCGTGGTGTCGCGCCCTCTTCGTTTATGGCGAATTCACGCCAACTCACCCGCCGCGGTGGTCTAGTGATTACGGTGCTTGACTGCTGACCCGAAGGTCGCGGGATCGAATCCCGGTCACGGCGACCGCATTTTGATGAAGACAAAATGCTGTAGGCCCGTGGGCTTAGATCGAAATTTCCGGAGCCTTCCCCTAAGGCCCCTCTCCTGATCGTGGTTTTGGGCAGTGTTGTACGGAACGACGTTCCAGGAACTAGTTCCTTTTTGGAGGAACGGAGGAACGCCACCGTTCCATCGAGGATCGGGGGAACTGTAACGGTAACTCGTTGCGTTTACGCAGGAACGGCAGAGGGAACGGCGTTCCTTCTGTAAACGTTCACCGGCATTGAACAGGCGCCCGCACACAACACATCATGCAGAACAGGGTGAATGGGCGACCGCGTGAGGCGCAAGAATCTACCGCTCGCCTGTCACTTGACTATGCTGCATCCTGCAGGGGTTTTCACTTTTCCGCTGGGGGTGCAGGGAAGCGCGCGGTGTCAAGACCAAGATCGCGGGGGAGGAACAGCTGATTTGTTTTTCTTTTTCTAAGAGCCAGTCTGACAGCAATCACAGGCCGTTCTGGAGTGTAGACACACCTTGGAGAACTTTTACTTGACATTCGAGAATCATCGAACCCCATTGTAAGGCTGCCCAGGAAAGGGCACGCATTTTTTTACTTCGGTGACTTTTTGTTCGGCCAACTCGAAAGTAGCTTTCGTGTGTGCGGGGCGGGGGGTGGGGGAGGGGGGGGCAACTGCGTATTCGGGATTCAGAGCCTGAATGTCCAACGAGACGGAATGTACAACGAGACGGAATGTCCAATGGGTCACGTGACCGGCGAGACTGAATGTCCAACGGGACGGAATGTCCAACGAGATTAAATGTCCAACCGAGACGGAATGTCCAACCGAGACTGAATGTCCAACCGAGACGGAATGTTCGATTTAGAAGAGGAGAACTTGTCCTAGTTCGAAATTTGCCAGAAAGCTGATTCATTAAGATAGCCGAACGGAAGATCGCATTTTCTTTGTGTTTTGTAAATGTTCACTGTGGCGCCGGGCATCGTATTCTTCATTGTTTAAACAGCGCAAAAAGACGAAGATACGAGAAGGGGGACTACCTAGGACAGGCGCTGACTGACAACTGCTGGGTTTATTGAGCAGGAAGGAATAAATACACGTAATCCGACTGCGCGCGCATCATCGCATTACAGAGAATTGTCACTTCTTTCAAGCAGGCTAAATTCGCAATCATGAAGACAGATAGATGAGGTGGAAATACAAACATCATGGTTGTACCTAACGTGAAAAGCTTCTGTGATTTCACGAGAGCTTTGGTCAACGTGCCTGAAGATGACATGCGTGCGATTAAACAACGGTTTACAGCCAAAAGAACGACAATGAGCAGACAAATGTGAAGTAGGCGTGCCTTTTAAAGTGTTATTGTGCTGGCGTAGTCTATCGTTAAGGCAGGCACCCGTCTGCCCAATATATTTCTTTCCACAAGTTAGCGGGATGTCATACACTACACCACATGCACATGATACAAAACGGGTGCGATGATTGACGGAGCACAAATTTCTCCGTGACTGGCCATTCTTCTTCCTGTCTATCGCAGCACATGCTTTTCCAACCTTACCACGAGCAGAAAAAACAACATTTACGTCATAGCCCTTAGCAATCTTTTTGAGCCTATGCGAGAGACCATGGACATATGGGATCACGGCAACATTCGTTGGCTTTTTGGTGGCGTTGGTGCGCTGACCCGTTCGAGAGGCGGACAGTTTTAATGATTTTAGCAACCTCAGCGAAATGGACGATAGGGTTGAGACAGGAAAGCCAGCATCGTATTCTTGTTCCCTAATTAATTTTCTGTACTGCATTTATCATAACTTCAACTTTTGTTTCATTTATTTTTCTTTCCTATATTTAGTTTTCAGATGTATATTTCATGTTATTTTATTTCGTTTAAATAAACCCTCACATGCTGCATCACGTCTGCCGGAACGAAGCCCTCGCTATGAAAGTGCGAAATAAGGGGAATTGTTCGAGGGGCTCTATTCTTTGTTAAAAAAAAAAACAAAAGCCAATAAGTCAAACAAAAGCGAAGCAGAGGAACAATATTTGTTGTCTGTAACTCTACTCTAATGATACTATAACCCAAATTGAAAGCAACAAAATGGACGAAAGAACACCCATCCGTCAGTGGGATCCAAACTCGCAGCCTTACAAATACGGCTACGAGTTGCGCTGGCTAACACTCCGAGGGATGAAACGCACATAAATACCCAACGGTTTGGACGAGGGAGCGTCCTCCGTCGTAGCTCAATTTTTAGAGCATCAGACGCGTAATTTGAAAGTGTGCGTTTGGATCCCACCGACGAAAAGGGTGGCACCACTAAATAAATGCTGGTGTAGCAAAGTATGCAGACTCGTGGCCCACAATATTGTGGCTACTTTGCCGGCTTACATGTAATCTATTATACGTACAATTTCGGTTCCTCCGACTGGCGACTCATTTTAATTTTCCGACCGAGACCGAATGTCCAACGAGACGGAATGTCCAATCGAGACGAAATGTCCAACGAGACGAAACGTCCAACGAGCCTGAATGTCCACTATTGGACATTCCGTCTCGTTGGACATTCAGGCCGCAAGCGCAGTGAAATGGAAGAACCTGACGTTCTTCGTAAAGCTGGCGAAAATCAACACACTCGAACGTGCATGGACAAAAGTACGATGTCGCAGCTGCAGCGTATACAGCATCCCAAGAAGCACGATACACAAAACTGTGCAACTGTGTTTCCTCCATGAAGTCCAGGAGAGATCTGTGATTCGGGCCGTGTACACATTTTGAAATTTTCACGCCAGGGGGGCGCCGTATTGAAATGCGCGCCGTCTATAGTCTGCAAGATTGGCGAAATCGCCATCTCGGGCTGCGCGTAGAAGCGGCGCGCTATCCGTTGGTGTGAGATCCCTGCTAAAGCCTGTGTTCGGTGATTTTTGTTTCTTTAGACTGTTTTGTTTGATATCGTCGCTGCTGACCGATTCGTCGCTATCTGAACCGTTCAGCGGCGTTCATTCGCGCTTGCGACGCAAGAATGAGCTCCGCGTCTGCGAACGGCAGTGCTTCGTCGTCGGTACCAGTAGCAGCAAGCGTATAGTACCGGGTCGATCACGGCGTGAAGTGCTAATAATCGGTAACTCGAGTGTTCTTGCCGCTGTTTACCGCTTTCCTTTATTGTCGTACTGAAAAATCAAGTCTGCAGATTATCCCTCAGTTTCACACCTCCGCGCATATACTCGTTCGCGGCGCGTAAGTTTGTCAGCTGTATACACTGTAAACACTGCACAATCCTTCTTCTTCGCGGATACCTTCACCACGAAGACTATATAGGTCGAGGACACTTGTAAGTGGCCAGAAATACGGCGAGTGAACATTGTTTATATCTGCGTGTGGTCTTCGCCAGGTGTGCTACGTCGAGGCACTGGAGTCGCACAGCTGCGTGCAGTCTGGCTGGGTGGGTCAGTCGCTGGTGCACAATGTGAAGGAAAAAGTCGTGCTCGAAGGGGAATGTGACACCGTCGCAAGCCGTCAATGGTAGGCCCCATCGCGCGTGGGTTCCCGCGAGGCCGCATGCAGGCTGCACATGCGTAACCGGACAAGGCGGAGTTTGCAGCCGTGTCGGCCGCTATGTTATGAACGATATAAAGTACGCATCCGCAACATTCTTACGAGTTACTATATAGGTTAGTCATCACTGACTTGCATACCTTTCTTTCGTATCCAGGATGCTGCATGGGAACGTTGTTCTCGTCTGTTTTCTTGCCGCCAACGAAATACCGGGAACAGAGGCGTGACGATGGCGACACGCGGAAGTTCTTCCGATTTACTGAAGCCACCCACTGCTGCCGCAATTCAGGCGACGAAGGGAAATGATGCAGCGCGAACATGACACTTGCATTCGTTGCGTGGCGTACTGTGCTGCGGACACACGATTGCACTTGAAATATTTCTCTTCCGCTGCTTGTTCGCTCACCCGTACATGACACAGTGATGGCCAGAGAGAGAGAGAAGAAATAGTAGAGAAGGAAAGGCAGGGAGGTTAACCAGTATAGGACAACCGGTTTGCTACCCTACACATGGGGACAGGGAGGGGGAGATTTAAAGATGGAGAGGAAAGAGAGAGAGAGAGAGATAGCACATGACACAGCACACATAGAATCAGTCGGTCACTCTTGCGTGGTATCATAGCACACATAGAAACAGTCGGTCACTCTTGCGTGGTAGTTGGTCACTTCTGCGTGGTACGCGACATTTCCGTCACAGGCGCTTGGCCAAGTTCGTCGCTCTCAAAAACCTCAGCAGTGCCTTCGTCGCCTTCAGTTGTGATGTCTTCTGTTGACAACATGCAAGTATTGTTTGAACAGACATTGGTCTACTATCAAGGCGCGCTAGAACGGACGCCAATGACTGTCTCTGAGCATTATATACCGGACAGTCGCACAGGACGTGGTGTAGCGTCTCCTCGCAACGACAGGCATCGCAGAGAGCGTTGTCGGCCATTCCAATTCGAAAGGAATAGGATTTCGTAAATGCCACCCCTAGCCACAAGCGATAAAGCAGTGTGGCCTCTCTTCGGCGGAGTCCAGTTGGCGTACAGATATGCATCAAAGAGGACAGGTGGCGTTGACGATTAGTCCGGTTGGTTTGGCTGCTTGGTGGGCACCATAGAGCGAGCGTGATCTCCTGTGCAAGGCCTCGAAGACTGCTGGCAGCGTCAGACCTTGAAAGTGGGATGGTATCTTCCTGTGTGCTTTCATGAGCTGTCCGAGCGGCATTATCGGCCTGTTCGTTCCCTATGACGCCGCAGTGACTTGGCAGCCATTGAAACGTCACGTGGTGCCCTTTCTCATATGAAGTGTGGAGAAGACCTCGAATTTCAAATACGAGCTGTTCATATGGCCCGCGACGCAGAGCAGATAGCACAGATTGTAGGGCTGCCTTTGAGTCGCTGAAGATAGACCAATGTTGAGGTGGTGATGGCCAGATGACTTGCTATGCGAAGGCGGTAAATTTTCTGCCATGATAGTCACTTCGTATCTGAGACAGGCGCATAACGCATTCACACAAACGCGTACCCAAGCAGCGCAAACACAGCAATGGCACAACCCAAAGCACGATGGCAACACTGAGAGCATACCCTGTATACCCCTGCAGGACACGTGTTCGAGGCTGCTCCCGTGAGCCGCTTGGCGGGCACGTCCATAGAAGGTATCTGTTCAGGTCTGCTTCCCGCACCGGCACAGGACAAAATTTTGTGTAATGTGTATTGATGGCGTAAGGCAAACTAACGCAATAAAAAAAAAAAGAAGAACCACGATATCGAAGAAGGCCGACATTAGGGCGAAGGCAGACTAAAGGCTTACGGCCTGTATATAGGACGATGTGAGGTACCTTTTACATTGATACCGTATTTTCTCGCGTATAATCCGCCCCTGCATATAACATGCACCACCAACCTCCGTGCCTCCAAATACAAACCGTAAGCGATTCACGTGGCCCCGCCACGGTGGTCTAGTGGTTATGGCGCTCGACTGCCGACCCGAAGGTCGCGGGATCGAATCCCGGCCGCGGCGGCTGTATTTTCGATAGAGAAGAAACTATTTGAGGACCGTGTACTTGGATTTAGGTGCACGTTAAAGAACCCCAGGTGGTCGAAATTTCCGGAGCCCTCCACTACGGCGTCTCTCATAATCATATCGTGGTTTTGGGACGCTAAACCCCAGATATAATTATTATTATTATGAAGTGATTCACGTGACAGAACACACGTGAACAGCACACGTGATTTTGTCACGTGTTCTGGCGCTTCTCACACAGCGCCGAACGACGAGGAAAGATTCTCCCTGCCGATAAAGCAAAATCATAATGCCTTATACCATCGAATGCACTGTTGCCGTGGAATCGCTTGCAGCCAAGCCTTCCTCTGCGCGCGTCATCACTTGCGAAGGAATACACACGCACTTTTGGTCAATAGTTTGCGCAGCATCCGGGAACACATGCAGCACGAAGTTGCACTCGCTGCAATTCGCGCCAAACATCATACATTGCATTAACACGTGCAAGCCACGAATGGAACGCTCACGCGGGCACGGAGAACACCGGGAAACTCGAGCGCGAAATCAAAATAGACACTTTTAAGTTGAGCGACGCAGAACTTGCGTACACAGTGCACGGTATACGTTGCGTGCGCTGGAAGCGAAGCGCGTCACAACAACTTTAGTTTACCGTGCTGTGATACGTTTCGCTCAACTAGATAAGTCGCAGCCAGGGTTGCCACTGACTTTCGAGTAAATGTCGCCAAACAACGAGCAGAAAGTCGCCAAAAGTCGCCATTTTTTTAGAAATTTCGCCAAAAAAGTCGCCATTCTAGATGTGTGCGGCATATCCTAGTAATAAGAATTTCACTGATGTATAGCCCCGTAGAATACCGTGCCATTCAAAGCCCTTAAAGTATATTGACATTTCTCAATGCCAGGCGCATCGCCCCTTCAACACAGTGCTTGGTGCACCTGGTTCTCCCGCAAGATGTGCGCGGCGGCGCAAGTATGAAAGGATAAAACGCTCATTATATCATTCCATCCCTGTCCGCTCGTTTCAAAGGTAAAAGTGTGGTAAACCTTGGGCGAAAACCGCGAAGGCGTTGTTTGTAGACAGTTTTACATCCCCTTACATGAAAAAAAGGATTAACAGGTTTATTGAAAGTAGTAAGACAGAATTCTTACAGGTATCGTTCATTAGTGAGTCTTATACCTTTCAGTGTGAACTAATATGATACCAGACGCCACTGACCCTTTCATAAGAAATGTGTCCAACCTTCTCAAAAAATCAGGAAAATGCGATATTTGATTGCTGCCTTCAGAATTGGTGTTTCTTTAGTGGCAGGGATCTTGAGATGGTTAAAGAAATTATTTGGGACTGTAATTAAAAAAGTTAAGTTAATTCTTTTTAATTAGTGGAGTTAGGTTGTTGTGTCAAATGGGAGAATTAAAGTTCTTCATGCCAGAAACCCAACCCAACTTTGAGATTTCGAAAAAGTGGCATCTAGTAAAAATTGCGAAGTAATGAAATTCAACCAAATTCAATGGCGAAACTTAAACAGAAACATGGAAGAACGCAACTGCCATATTCTTCTGAGACGTCCAAAATGAGTGAATGACTTTTTCTGTAGCGCTAGGCATCTTAAAATGGCTAGAGACATGACTTGATACAGTAATAAGAAAGTTATATTACTTACTTTTTAATTAGTGGAGTTAGGTGACTGTGTCAAATTGAGGAAATGAAGTTCTTCGTGCCAGAAACCCATCCCAACATTGAGATTTCGAAAAAGCGGCCTCTAGTAATAATTACGAAGTAATGAAATTCGACCGAATTCGATGGCTTTCGCTGTTGAAAGCCGTTGCATTTCGTTGAATTTCATTACGCCACAACAATAACTAGAGGACGCTTTTTCGAAATCTCAAAGCTCGGATGGGTTCCTCGCATGAAGAACTTCAATTCTCCCATTTGACACAATCACCTAACTTCACTAATTAAAAAGTTAATTAATGTAACTTTCTTAATTACTGTCCTAAATGATGTCCTTAACTACCTTAAGATTCCTGCCGCTACAGAAAAAGCAATTCTGAAAGCCCCGAGCAAATATCGCATTTCCCTGATTTTTTGAGAAGGTTGGACACATCTCTTGAAACACCCTGTATAATCACTTATATCAACCCGCGTCAATCCAGTGCGTTATAATTGAACAGGTAGACATTGTAAAATGTTATATAGCAATTGTTTTCATTGCACACGCTCACCGAAAACAGTAGAAAATGCCTGAATAAATAATTTTTTATTGCACGAACACCCGCGTATCCGCCCATCTTCGCTATACGAGCTCGATTAGGGGATGCTGCAGCGGTGAATAGGTCGCCAAGCTATTCAGAATAGTTGGAGCTTTGGCGGAACAAATGGCCGGAACACACGACCAACCCGTCATCTAGCCCCTTCAGAAGCCAAACTTTAGCGAAGCCCTGAAGCATCTAGATGAATCTAGATGAATGGATTTAGAAGCATCTAGATGAATTGAGGAGATACACACGAGTTACAGGACGGACATACAGAACGGCGCGTAATGTGCACCTCAAAACCCAGAAAAATACAGAGAATAGTGCCGCTCATTCGTTGGGAAGGCACTGAGCTTAGGACGCATAACTCAGTGGAGACCCAAGCTGAAAATCGCCAAAAATTCGCCATGTCGCCATTCATAATTTTAGGTCGCCACGGGCCTCTCAAATTCGCCAATTTGGCGAAAAGTAGCCACCATTGGCAACCCTGGTCGCAGCTTTAGTACTGCTTACGTATAGCGTCCGTAACGGCGTTGCGGACTTAATAGTGCCGTGTTCTGCATAAAGCGCGTGCGCAGACCTTCTGCTCATGCGCACTATATATGCAAAACGCGGCGTTCTTACATACGCAACGGCGTTACGGGCGCTATCTTACGCACAAAAACTCACTAATACCGAGATATTAGTGAGTTTTGGTACTGCGTACCCGTAACGTCATTGTGCACGTAAGAACACTGCGTTTTACATAGTGCGCATGAGCAGAAGTTCTGCGCACGCGCTCTAAGCGAAACGCAGCGGTTACGTATACGCAACGCCGTTATGGACTCCACGCATGCATAGTAATAAAACTCGCTAATAAATTGAACAATTAGCAACAGCTAGCTACGTATACCTACGTAAACATATAAGTTTACGTCTGTGCAAACCACTAAATGCTAATAACTGCATGCATTTAAATTATATTTAGTTTAGATAACATTCAAACACCACTGCGGCAAAATCGTAATAAAGGTTTTTGGCCTGTACGGTATTCCAGTTACGCAAAGGGGTGTAGAATACCGGGTTGCCAGACGATTGCATCGACATCTTGTGACGCTTCGCGCAACCACAATCATAAACAAGTTTGTTTTTGTCTAGTGTGCTTGAGGGAAAAAGTATTATAAAAAGACAACTCATTTGTAATTACGCCGCTGCACAAAATTCCAAGAGTTTGAGGAATGCGAGAATGGGGGTTGCTTTGCGTGTCGTGCATGCTTTCACACATCGCTTCATGACTTGAAGGATCCCGTGGATGTAAGTTTGATTTACATGCAGTGAGATAATATGCAATAAGATTCTTTGAGCTATACTACCACCGGTATCGATGCTGTATTTAACAGAACAAGCATCCATCTAACAGACGTATAGCGTGAACCTTGTCTAAAGTGAGGTGGAATTCTGGTTTGAGCCAGTTGGTACTGGTACATAACTGAGGATACTTTTGGCGCAAATCGAACGAGGACACATAACACAAAAGAACAGGACGGGCGCCGAACTTCCAACTAATTTTATTCCACAGCGGAACGATGATTTTATAGCACCGGCGCCGGAGAAGCGCCGGTGGGAGTAGCAATCGAGCACTTGGCAAGGCGGTGGCGCCCTCTCGTGCACGGCATGGGTGTCAGCCGCATGTTTCTGAAGCGTTTTTAGCGATTTTAAGTTAATCATTGCGATTGCATGCACTCCTTGGTTATTTCTGTTAATTATATTATTTTAGACCTTGTTCGTTTATTGTTAATCCGGTTTTGAGCATTTCTGGCCTTGTTTTAGGCCTGTATTGAGCACTTGATTTTGAGTATGATCACGCCACATGAGACCTATAGATGGACGACAAGTCGGGCTCCTAAAGTGCTGCGCACTTAAAACTGAGACCTCTTTTCATACGTGTTATCAAATCACAGCCGTGTAAGATATTACGGTGCACGCTCTTATACAAAGGAGACCGCATGCCGGTATTATTGTTTGATCTGTGCCCTTTGTGTATAGGATGCACGCTGAGGAACAATGCGCCGTACCAGAGGTCGTAACTGCAGCGGCCGCCATGACAGTCAGCCGCGGCATATATTAACGATCCGAGCTCCTCTGCGGCGGCATGCACGGCACAATGCTGTATCGCCAGCGCCGCCGCCCTTTTGCGATAACAATCGAGATGGAGACGAGGCGCACAATGGGTATTTTGTCAGAACGCCTGATACGCACGTCGGCGTATCTCCGTGGTGCTCGGAGGCATGCATATATACGTCAGCAGCCGCGGTGCCGCGTGGCATGAATCCGCCGCGCATCGCGCCGTGCATCATCCCCTGCATGCAAGCCCGCGCACGCACACGTGACGCGGAGCGCGGTATAAAAGCTATTTAACGGTCCACTTTAATGGGACAATGAAGTGGTGTGATAAATCAGCTTATAATGGGCACAATAAACTTCAGAAACGTTTGGCCTTTCATCGCCGCAGAAAGAGAACGATGGAGACATTCACTATATGTGGAAACGCTAAGAGCTTGGCCTGAATCATGAAGTTCCGACCTCGACCTATCGCATATCAGAGACGACGGAGCTTCCTTGCCGTGTGCCGCCGTCAAAAATATTGCCGCGCTGTGAAGCCGACGCCTTGAGCCGCGGCCGCTCATTTCGCCACGGTCCGCGCGCACGGCTTTTTCGCTCGAAGCACGGTTGATAACGCTGCAATACGGTATAGCGCGTGAGCGCGCTCACGTGGTTTTATTTCATATTTCGCGGGATTTCTTTAAACGCCTGAAAAAAATTACCACGAGCATGTACAGGGGTGATGGAACGAAACGCAAACAGCGCGGCACGCTGTTTTCATGACGCTCTGACCTTTGAGGCAATAAAAAGATGCTAGAATGGCTTTTGATTGTATCATGGATGAATATATAGTGGCTTTTTATTACCATCCAGGCTACGATCGTTTTTGTTCGCGTTTCTTTCACTGTACGTTGCCACAAATAATGC
>NC_051178.1:125236466-125282339 GCF_013339695.2 Rhipicephalus sanguineus
TCGCGCTTGACAAGTGACCAGAGCGACCGTCCGCCCGCGTTATCAACGCGATCAGCCGGCCGCAGGTGGTGAACGATAAGAGTTATATAGCATAAAACATCGCTTTGCGCTTGCACCCCTCCTCGCTCCACGCTCCCGCTTTACGTCGCGAGGTATTTTCGCGGGCAGTTCGTTTTGTGTCGGTTGCGCTGTTTGTAGGAATTCCGAACTCCAGGAATAATTGTTGCGGTGTTGGGTGCAATAACAGCTACAGGAATTCTCCGGGCACGCGTTTTTACCGGTTTCCATTGAGAGGATATGAACGGAATCGGCGTGAACGGTGGATCGCACTCGTTCGACGGCAAAGGGAGTTTTGTGAAATGATGGGGCATTTTTTTTTCTTTGCGAGTGAGAATTTATGGATGCTACATTGCACTACAGCAACGACGGGTCTAATTGGACGCCTGGGCCGTACAGTAGAATATGTAGCAGGCACTTTGTGGAGATGCCAAGATGCGCACCCAGCGTACAATCCATCGATGTTTCCTGAGCGCTACAAGTTCACACAAATGGAAAGCGTTTTTTTATTCAGCGGCCGTAACAGTGCAATTGCTGGTATCGCCAGTTTCAAGCTGCCACTGAGTTCGCTGCCGCGTTAGCCCGAGGGTGATAAGCTGTGATTGCTTAGTGAGCGAGGCGGCCCGCGTTACGCATGCGCAGTTTCGCTCAACGAGCTCGTCACCTCCGTTGCTTCCCCCAGCTCATGCATTTTATGTTGTCGCGTTCACCTGAGGACACACGAGGTCTGGCAAGCAAAAGGGAAAGAAGACGCCTCAAGCGAAGCACCGAAGCACGGCGCAGTGGCTTGCCGCTACCTGCGTCGTCTGCTCCCATATCGCGCCAAATCTGCTGCCGTGGCCGCTTTGGCGCTGGAGGCAGCGCGCGACTGGGGCGGCTCCTAACGTATGCACGGTGCCCATATGCCTTTATAGGAAAAAGGGAAAGAAAGAGGAGCATGATAGGTGCCGATGATGACAAAAGGAGCATGCAACTCACACACAGAAGGACTTGTATCGCGAACTTTTCTTCGCATTGTTTTTCAACCATTGGCTGCAAGCCGACGTACGACCAGCTGAGTGTCACATGATATTATGCTCTTCATGAAGCACCTAAATCTGCGAAACAACGAACGTGCTATAAGTCAGCGATGCAAAGGAGCTTCGACAGAAACCATATAACAAGCTATCTGCGGTCGATCCCGGAAGACTACACGTATAGTAACCGAGAGTGCAACTCTTCGGGGTAATACGGGCAATCAGTTGGAGGCACATGTAGGATAATATGAGCGGAACAAGCTTTCTTTTTGTCTGCGCCACACAACGTCGCGGGGGCTGAAGATATGTAAGTGGCACAGTGCAAGCATATACAGTTGCCTTAGGCTACAACCGTGCTAGAGCTGAGCTTTGACTACATTACTACATTCAGATGACGCGCATAACGCGTGAAAGCGTTAAAGCTTTTTCTTAGGCCGTTGTTGAAGAGATCGGTTGTAGTAGCTTACCCGGCCCCCAAAATTTTTCGTCATCGCTAACGGATTATTAATCTATAAATAATATAGTATACATATGACGCTGGCCAAGCAAGTGGCCAAGATAATTTGAGCTCGTATACGCGCGCGAAGTGCACGTTCCAATATTCTATGTATGTATGCCCGCGTTATTTAAACGAGAGGCGCACCAGCCTTCAATTTAAAACACAATATTCACCTAATCTTGCCGATCCAGCATCAATGCTTCCGTAAAAGGTTGTTGTTGTTCAGGCGAAAAAGGACTGCACCACACACAGCACAAGCAAAGTTCGCTGATGCGCCAGATGTCTCGCAATCGTCATAATCATCATCATAATCAGCAGCAGCAGCCTTACTACACCCACCACTGCAGGACAAACGCATCTCCCGTGTTTCTCCAATTAATCCGGTCCAGTGGTAGCTGCGGCCGCGTCATCTCCACAAACTTCTTAACCTCATCTGTCCACTTAACTTTCTAACACGCGATGACACGCAATGGAAGTTTAGAAATTAGACGATGTTCTATCCTATAAACTTTCCCACGTGGTATATAAAAAGACTCATACACGATGCGCAGCGCTACACACAGACAAGAAAGCGACAACAATAGCACGTGTTGTCCTTCATGTCTGTGTCTATAGGCCCAGACACTATATACTTGACACTGTATACTGTTGTACTGGATGTTCAACAGTATACAACAGTATACTGTTGCACATCCAGTATGGATAAGAGTGCCAACTCGCCAAGTTGTCAGTTCTTTTGATATAATCGTAGACATTCCTCCCTGTACTCCGCGTCTACCCTTGCATACTGTGCCACCGTTCGAACTCTGCCCCGACACTGTTACGATCAACCATGTACGCAACAAAACTAGCCGCACGCTACGGTGCTGCAGCTTCGGTGGTAATGTCTTTATAAATACGCGCTCGATCACGCGTGAGAGTCGAAACGCAGGGTGTCTCGCATAACCACTGTGAACACAGCGCGTGGGCGCTGGCCTCCTTCTGGAATTCAGAGCGCAATACAAACCGGTTGCCGTGACGGCGAGTAGCGCTTTACTCGAGGAGGAGGAGGAGGCCAGGAGCCCTCCATCCATCACTGCGTTGCGGGCAGCTCGTAACGGTCCTTTCGCCAGCCCACTTTTGACGGCTAAAGACGGCCGTGACTCGCAAAAAAGAATTGCGAACCCCCATCGGCGCACGCCCCGTTAGAGGATTACACGCTCGAGCGTGCCGTATATGTATAGAGCTATAGCACATTCGTCAGAACAGAATGCATGCGCTCTTCTGCAAAAGACATGCGATAAAACACTGTGCCTTTACCTAACGGTGCCGGTGTCCGGCTCGTGGTGACCGAATTAACTCGAGGAAGTCACTCCACGAGGGAACTGACGTATAGTCGCTCCGCTGTACATAATGGGAATAATCTTTTTCATACTTCCTCCTTCATCAGCGCTTCATCAACGACGTGCTTGAAGCGTCGTGTAATTTGTCCTCATTCGTGTTGTATACCTAATGTGCCCAAGTGCTTTACGAAATTACTGTGATTTCGAATGACTGAAATCTTTGTAATAAGCGGCGGACGCCCCGTATACAAAGACTGCCCAATAACTCGGCACTGAGGCCACCCACCTCGATCTGAATTTGTCCTCGCTTAATGTCGTGACAGCAAGACATAAGCAGTATATAGTTGCAGTCACCGTTAAGTACTAGAATGAAGGAAAGAAGATGACTCTTAAGGGCTCGTTTTCTTTGTTAGACACAATATTAATGAGAACTAACAGACAATAACGCCAAGGAAAGTATAGGGGGTGTTATCTGTAGTATTTAGAATATAAATGTGAAGAAAGTAAAGTGGACGAAAAGATAACTTGCCGCCGGCAGGGACCGAACCTGCGACCTTCGAATAACGCGTCCGATGCTCTACCACTGAGCTACGGCGGTGGTCATCCTCCTGTCCACTTTATGGGGTATATATGTGCATTTAAACCTTGGAGTGTTAGTCAGCGCCAATCGCAGCCATGGCGGCGAGTGTGGAACACTCTTTTTCTGCCTTTCTGGCGTCACGTAGGACTAACACTCCAAGGTTTAAATGCACATATATACCCATAAAGTGGACGGGAGGATGACCATGCACCGCCGTAGCTCAGTGGTAGAGCATCGGACGCGTTATTCGAAGGTCGCAGGTTCGGTCCCTGCCGGCGGCAAGTTATCTTTTCGTCCACTTTACTTTCTTCACGTTTATATTCTAAATACTACAGATCACACCCCCTATACTTTCCTTGGCGTTATTGTCTGTTAGTTCTCATTAACGTTAAGTACTAGAGTAATACTGAGATGCCTCGTCATTATCATTATGACCATGCATGCTAGCTGTTCGTTTCGACGCCATTTACAAAGAAGCCACCGAGACGTAACGGTATCCTTATTGATATATCTGCCAGGTGCTCGTTATACATCATGACTGTAGGTACAATGTCCTTTCACTGTATTCTTTCTGCGCAAGCCCGCTTAACAGTACCTTTTAAGGATACCGGTACATATATATATTAAATGCGAAGCATTTCTTTGCGAACCTCTGGCACTTTGAGCGTTTCTATCTACGTATCTATCTATCTATCTATCTATCTATCTATCTATCTATCTAGCCGCCTACGTCTGGGTGCTCTCATGATCGCCTCCTTAACTTGGTGTAGACCAAAATTTGCATGGGAGGGTAAGAGGATTTGACGAATATGATTGCCTGGTCATGACATGAATAACGTTAAAATCCTGTCGCGTACGTCTTCAAACCCTTTCCACTACACACCTGTGGCACATACCCGTCCACCACGGGCCGCGGTGTACGGGTATACGCCACAGGTGATTGACAGTTTATGTCTACCCAGGAACGGCGAGAACAGACATTGGTAACTTAAATGCGGGAGCGTTAAGAAAAACCAACATCGGCAGCGTTGATTTGCCGAATGGAGAGAATGAAAATTAGGATCCCAGCAGGAATCGAACCCAAGCATTCTGCGTGGCAATCAGGTATTCTACCACTGAGCCACGCCTGGTCAATAAACTGGTTTGGAAAAACAGCCTACGCAGGCGTAATATCGGTGCAACGTCAATTGTGGTTGTGGTGCTGGCTATCAAATTTTACAAGAAAGCAATAAACACACATGACGCTCCTACGATGTGTACTTCTACGATACAGGTCTGTAGTTCCAGTGTTGGCTCCGCTTTTGTAGCAGTCTAATAAACATTACGTTATTATTCCTATGATTCAGCAAGCTATACTGAAGCATTGCTCGACCCTGGAGGAATACATTAACGAAAGTTACATATATGATATCGACATCACCGCAACGGAAAGTGCACTTCGTCCACCAGAACGACGCAGTGTCCTCTTCATTTCTTACGAGGCTGGGCGATGGCCTCATGCTGACCGAGGATGATGCGAGATTGATTGACAGCCGCTTCGTAGACTAGGCTACGTAGGCCACATACGCCCAGGTAGTCTACGAATACGACAAACACCATCCACTGACGTTGGTCAACGTAGCACTATCCTGGCCTACCAGCCTCGACGGCCTATATACCTCACCAACGCGAAGGGTGGCTTCAGGTTCCGACATGTCGCCGGCTCGGTGGACAGACAATTTGTCGACGAAATGACCGAGGCATCCACGAATTCCAACAGCTCTACTGTACCACATACTTCACTACACATGGACCCCTTGTCACCACGATCACGACCGGATCCTATAACAAGTCATGACCAGCTGCTGGTGCTCACTGATCACGGTGATGATGCCCTTGTTCAAGAACTGTGAAGAACTTCTTGCACACATGCACACGGGTTCGTGAAAGCTGCGTGCGTTCTCGGGACACGTATAAGCACTACACGTCAGCTTACCGCTTCTGGTGTTGGCAATACCGGTCCCCACGTTGCCATTGGCAGCGTTACCCAACCGTAAACAACTAGTTATATAACACACATGCGGCTCTTCAATATCTATATGTGTGCGTTTAAAATTTATACAAATCTTCAGCGTTATTTTGTAACGTGTCGCTCAGTAAAAAAAAAACTTACGTCACAGTCACCTACCCGCCGCATGCTTCGCATAACATCGACCCCCACGGTACGTGGGATCTGCCGGATTTTTTTTTAAAGTGTCGATCTCTCCCCATTGTAACCCCAGAAATTGCTAAGGTATCTTATAACGATGTCTAGGGTTTCAAGTTGAAAGACCGTTATATTGCGACTTTTTCAACCGTGCATTCAACTTATACGAAAACAGTCACAATATTGAGTCGTATTTCGTCCATATATCTAGAGCTGGACGAGGTTCAGAGACGGTATGGCACTTTAAGCACCCCGAAATGCGCCGATTGAGCATATACGCAGCAACTATGGCAACGACAAAACTCACGAAGAAAAAGTGATGACGTACACACGAAGCGCGTACTGAACCAGCCCCATGCAACCATAGAGCTATGAAAAATCTTTGGGACGCGGGATGTCGCTGGAGCCGATGTTTCGAAAGCGGTCTTTGTCTTCTTCGAGGCTTCAAACAAGCAGACAAGACCGCTTGTCGAAATGTTAATTGGCTCCAGCGACACCATGCACGTCTTTTGAAAATTTTTCATCGCTTCAAGCTTCCATTGAACTTCTACCTTATTTGCATAACCGTAGAGCAATAGTTTCGCATGGTCAGGTTCTCTGACTTGAAGTCGTCTGTATAGTTTAGTCACCGAGACAGACGATAGCGCACTTTGCAAGAATGTCTCGTGATACGCATACGAAGACGCTCCATTGACCCATTCGTGCACGAGACAGTGACCTCAGTGAGATGCTTTAATAATGTCCATCCATCTCGCTCTAAAGAACAAGTGTATAGAAATGTGAAAATCGTTTGCTTGCTAACGACGCCGCAAGAACCTTGCAGAATGCTTCCCGTTTCTATCCCGCATTTGTGCATCGAACGGATGGACCCCTCTCCACGGCTTCGTCCTCCATCTATAGACTCTTTCTACCGGAGACAACAGTATAAACTTTGAAGATGACAATGAATTGAGAAACCAACGGACACAAAGAAAAAGAAGGCGGCAGGACAGAGCTACAGACAAAGTTGTTAGTCCACCTTTGTCTTGTCGCCTTCTTTTTCTCTGTGTCCGCTGGTTTCTTTGCTGGTTTTCATCTTCAATCATCGTCATGTACCAAGTGGTCCAACCCTCGACATTGTTGCTAAGTACACACTTTGCCGGCTGTGTCGCGTTATGTCGCATTTACAAGTTCCTCTTGCCTTCCGCATCTGGATGGAAGTTATATAGCTCTGCGTGTGAACAATGACAGTGAAACTATATATATATATATATATATATATATATAGTATATATATATTATATATTCTATATATATATATATATATATATATATATATATATATATATATAATATCTATATATATTGTTACGAGGTTTGTAAGAGAGCTTTATTCGTAAGGCAGTAAGGCACTGGACGGCGAGTGTCAGCCAGTACTGCACGTCGTTCTTCTCTTCCTGGCTACTTCTGTCTGTTCCTTGTCGCTGCTGCTCCATTCCCTGTATAATTAGACCCCAAACATTGCTTCCTCTTGCAGACGAAGCCCTCCGGGCGAGAACGTCAGTTGGAGGGTCGCTTGCGAAGGGCTTCAGGGCGTGCTATATGCGTGACTTCCGTCTTGGATGCCGTCTTACACTGGCCGGTTAGGCGTGCATACCTGCATAATTCAACTCACCTAGGCGCTCTGTCACAACCAAACGGTCCCAACATAGAGCCAGCGGAGGAGTTTTTGACTCAGTCCACGTTTCCGCAACCGGGAGTCCATAACCACACTAGGTCACCAGGATTGTAGTGACCTGACGGATGTCGACTATCATACCGGGATTTATAGTGCTCTTGCTGAAGCTAGAGTAGCGCAATCGGGCGAGGCGCCGAAGCCTCCTCCAGCCGCGCAGAGGGTTTCCCGATACAAGCGTCGTTGTGACTGCAGAAAGCAAAGATAGTGTCCAAAGTGTACCTCGGTGGACGAGCGTAAAGGAGGAAAAACTGGGCTGTATCCAGTGGTCTCATGCTGCGCGGTATTATATGCGTACGTGACGAACGGCAGCACTTTCGTCCCAGTTCTTGTGGTCCGAGTTAACGTACATGGACATCATGTTCACAAGAGTTCTATTCGGTGCGCTCAGTCAAGCCATTGGTCTGAGGGTGATAGGGCGTTGAATGTCGCAGGTTTGAGGCACACAGACGTAGAAGTTCTTCAACGATATCAGCTGTGAACTGACGGTCACGATCAGTAATGATCACGCGAGGAGGGCCATGACGAAGTATTATCGAATGCAGTACAAAATGTGACACTGTGTTTGCAGTTGCAGAGGGTAGCGCCGCCGTCTCGCAGAATCGAGTCAGGTAGTCGACGCATACTATGATCCAACGGTTGCCTTTGGAAGAATGTGGGAATGGTCCTATCAGGTACGATGCCTACTTGTTCAAAAGGTGAGCTGGGTGGCACCACGGGCTTTAGGTAACCGGCTGGGGCAGTAGTAGGTCTCTTGTGACTTTGGCACTCGGCACAGCTGGCTACGTATGTCTCCGTTGTCTTGCGCATTTGAGGCCAGTAAAATCTTTCTTTGGCACGATGGAGTGTCCGCGTGGATCCTAGGTGACCTGAAGTTGGGTCATCGTGCACGACGCGCAAAACAGAAGAGCGGAGGGCTTCTGGCACCACGAGAAGAAAACTGTGCACCTGTCGCGGAGAAATTCTTCTTATATAGCAACCCATCTCGAACACAAAAATGGCATGCTGTTGACTCTTTAGCGGCAGAGAAAAGTGGCTCTAAACTTGAATCTCCGCGCTGTTCTTTTGCGAAGGTTGCGACATCTGGGAAATCCCGATGTACGGTTGCAATTAAATGGTCAAAACTGTCAGCGTCACATTCCGTTGCACGAAGAGGCATCCTGGAAAGGCAATCGGCATCAGCATGCCGTCGCCGCTCTTGTAGGAGACAGTGAAGCTGTACTCTTGCAATCGCAGGGCCCATCGTGCAAGGCGTCCCGACGGATCACGAAGGACTGATGAGCCAGCAAAGGGAGTGATGGTCGGTGATGACTGTAAACTCTCTCCCGTAAAGGTACGACCGAAACCGCTGCACAGCAAAAATAACACCGAGGCATTCCTGCTCAGTAACCGTGTAGTTACGCTCGGGTTTGCTTAAAGACCGACCTTGCGTAGGGCGATGACATGTTCCTTGTTGTCTAAGCGCTTGAACAAGGAACAGCACCAAGACCTACACCACTCGCATCTGTGTGGAGCTCCGTTGGCGCTGAGGGATTGAAGTGTCGGAGTATCGGCTGCGACGTCAGCAGAAACTTCAGTTGTAGAAAGGAAGCAGAACACTCGGGACGTCCACTCGAATGGGGCGTTCTTGTGCAGGAGGCTTGTCAAGGGATAAGCGACGTCAGCAAAGCGAGGAATGAATCGGCTAAAGTAGGAGCACAACCCCAAGAAGCTGCGAAGTTCTTTCACAGACTGAGGTGGCTCAAATGCTTCAACAGCCTCCGTTTTTGCAGGGTCGGGCCTGACGCCGTCTTTATCCACGAGATGTCCCAACACCAAAGCTTGGCGTTCACCAAAATGGCACTTTTTGGAGTTAAGCACAAGACAAGCCTTCTTTATGCAGCTGAGGACAGTGTCGAGACGCGCGTTGTGCTCGTCAAAGGTACGACCAAAGATGATAACATCGTCGAGATAGCACATGCATATCTCCCATTTTAAACCTCGCAGAATGGTGTCCATGAAGCGTTCGAAGGTGGCAGGGGCGTTACACAAGCCGAATGGCATAACGTTGAATTCAAAAAGTCCGTCTGGTTTCACGAACGCTGTTTTTTCTTTGTCTTCGTTATGCATCGGTATTTGCCAATAACCGGATCTCAGGTCGACAGAAGAAAAGTATGAAGCCGAATGAAGACAGTCCAACGCATCGGTCTATACGCGGAAGCGTGTAGACATCTTTCTTAGTGATGCTGTTCAGCCGCCGATAATCTACACAAAATCGCCAACTGCCATCTTTCTTTTTGACGAGAATAACCGGTGCAGCCCAAGGGCTCGCGGACTCCTGAATTACTCCCTTCTGCAGCATTTCTTCAACTTGCTCACCAATTATCTTGCGTTCATCGGGTGCCACGCGATGTCGTATAGGGTGCGCTGACCCTGTATTTATACGATGGCGGACTCGAGACATCGGAATTGGGGACGTCTTACCGTCTTGCGAGAAGTCGAACACTTCTGCGTGCTTGGTTAAAACATCCAGTAACGTGTGGCGCTCGCTCGTGCTGAGTGACTTGTCCACCATCTGAAGTAGCTTCGAGTCCGAAGGGCATGAATGGAGGGGCTCGTCTGCAGCAGCTTCGAGTACAGCCAGGAAAGTCGGTGTTTCTTCCTTGAAGAGCGCGAGCTTCATGCCAGAAGGTAGAAGTATGGGCTGGGCCGTGTAGTTCATCGTCCATAATCCGGAACGTCCTTCAACTACTGATACTATGCAATGCGGCACCAAAACATTCTTCTTTATACAGGCTGAGTGAAGGGGTTCCGTTGCGGCATCAAATGTTGCAGGAGCGGTGCCAGAGCAAATGACCGGGACGCGGACACTACATTTGTGCGGGCACGACGACATCCTCAGCTACACAAAAAGCACTCTCTTGGCAGCGTGGCGAGCTCTCCATGAGTCCGGTCATAACTTCGTCGTGTACCGACAACTCCCCAGCTTCGACAGTCCAACAGTTGCACCCCACTCCCGCAAGAAATCTATGCCTAAAATAATATCGTGCGTAGATCGAGGAATAACGGCGAATTCAGTACTGAATATTTTGCCACACAAACATACATCAGCAGTGCAAACACCAACCGGGCACAACGCGTCACCACTAACGCTAGAAAACGTCGATGTATTGTTCCAGTGAAACATAACTTTTTTGTCCAGTAAAGCTTTTGAAACTAAGGCTCATCACCGAAATCGTGTGCTCCCAGTATCCACAAGAGCCATAGTAGGCACACCATCCACACACACATGAACTTTGTTTTTCAGCATGAAGTCTGTCGGAGGTATCTCGTTTGGCAGCGCACAGTATCCGGCGACCTTACCCCCATCGGCCGCACTGCCTAGTTTTCCGGATGTGGTGATGGGAGGCGACGCCGTGGCGACGGAGATCGCGGAGCACATGGGGCAGGCGGAGGTGTTAAGCTGAGGTCAGAGGCTGGTGACGGGTTCCTGGAAGTTACCTTGACGGAATCGACGACCGGCAGGTGGACGTGTTGGCCATGACGTGGGTGAAGTGTCGATAATTTGCCTGGTAGGATGCTGGTGAGGGCTCTTCTCGGTATAGTCGGCGACGGTCGCAAAACCTGGAGATGTGACCTGGGAGACCGCAGCTGTAGCACACACGGGGAGGAGGCCGAAACTGCGCGATGCTGCTGAAACCCCTCAGTTCGGTCAGCAAGCACTGGATATCCGTCCCTGATCATCGTGGTCTCTGTACACCCTCGTCGCTGCATACGTAGGGTGCAATCGCGGCGTCGGAGACGTGTTGCGGCGCTGCTGCTCGCTGTTGAAACGAGGTCGGCTTGTGGGTCAGACTGTGGCACGGCTTGTAATTGTCCACGCCTGCTGCGTTAACGGATGGTTGCCAAGCCATAGGCGGTAGTATGAGCTCATTGCCTCGAGAGTCGTCACCACCGAAACGGCTGATTTCGTGGCAGCGGAGCAGTTCCTCCCGTACAATCTTCCGTATCGTTGATGAAAGGTCGAATGGTGAGCTAGCTTCGACGCTGGCCACGGTCGGTACATTAGCCAGGCGCCGAATTTCGGTGCAATACGACGCATCTTCAGTGCTTCGAACGTGCGGCAGTGTTGCATTACCTCGGACACAGAGGTCAGATTTTCTTTGGCAATGAGATACTGATACACATCTTCGGCTATGCCTTTAAGAAGATTGCCCCACCTATATTCTTCGGACATGTTGGGGTTCACGAGTCGACACAGCTTAAGAATCTCTTCTATGTAACATGGTACATGTCTCGCCTTGGAGCTGGGCCCTTTGGGACATAGTCTGTTCGGCTCGCTTCTTTTTCGTGATTGAATCTCCAAAGCACTTTTTCAGTTCCTCTTCAAATATTTCCCACGTCGTGAGCGTGTCTTCGTGGTTGTCGTACCACAGGAGCGCAGTATTCGTGAGCGATAGCACAACATGTGACAGCTGAGCTGCTGAGTCCCAGCTGTTAGTTGCTCACCCTTTGGTACTGCTGTCAACCACTCGTCGACGTCCTCACGGGCAGTCCCGGCAAAGCAGGGTGGCTCCTTGTAGAGTTGCGATGGGGCCACTGACCTCGGTGTTTGAGTTCCCGGTAGCATGTCTCCTGCTGAGGCGGGCGGAAGTCCCACAAGGTGACGACTCCGACGGGGGTCAAAGTGTAGCGATTCCGTTGTTCGATGCTCACGTACCCAACCCTCCACCACTCTCGTTACGAGGTTTGTAAGAGAGCTTTATTCGTAAGGCACTGGACGGCGAGTGTCAGCCAGTACTTGCACGTCGTTCTTCTCTTCCTTTCTACTCAGTTGTTGTTGTCGCTGCTACTCCTTCGCTGTGTATTAGACCCACAATATATATATATATATATATATTATATATATATATATCTATATATATATATATATATATATATATATAATATATATATATATCAGTGCTGGGCAGTATCGAAGATACATGTATCTTAGATACTCTATGGGTATCTTGTATCTGTATCGCGATACGTCTCGAAAGACGAGTATCTGTATCTGTATTTCCGATACATTCGATAATGTATCGTGTATCTTAAGATACAAGATACTTCTATCGCAACACAACCGTGCGAAACAATAATCGCTGGCCAAGCTCCGCTTCTCAAGCTGGTACTGGTGCCACTAAGCCATCTGTATAAGGCTAAGGGCAGTGACGTTATTTTAATAGACAGATTTAGTTGGGCGTCCCAAACAACGTACGGACGCAGCCTGCCATAGGAAATGGCTGGCAGGCTGCGTCCGTACGTTGTTGCGAACGCCCAACTAAATCTGTCTATTGTTACGCCAGAGTCATCCAGTGAGGGTAGAAGATCAGGAAGACAAGCACGCGGACGTCTACGCCCAGCCCTCGTACCTTTTGTTTTCTCAATTTCTTTTCTTCTTAGTTGCGCCAATGTCGCAACACTTGCTCTTAGCCACTGTCCTGCGCCGCGTACTCCACTGCGTGCGGCGTCTATCGCGCAAATTCTGATGTTGTTACAGTGTCGTTATTAAAGATTCTCTTGCGTCTTGCTCCGTAACGAAATGTGATGCGTGCAAGAATGGGGTTGCTTTGCGTCGCGTGGATTTTATATATCAGCGATTTCAAGGATCCCGTCGATGTAAGTTTGACTTGTATGCAATGCGTATTAACTTATAACTTATTATTCTTAACTTATACGCAAATAAGATTCTAACAACTTTAGCACCACTGGTACTGATGCTACATCTAACACAGCAAGCGTTTACCTAACATAAAATATCATGGCGTACCGTATTTTTCACTTCCATTTACATCTATTCAAAGAATTTGAGAAATCATAATTTGATTATTTGCACAAGAGATTTCTTAGCTGTCATTTTGCATCACATACATTACCTAAGTCTCTGCACTGTTTTTCCGGTATGGTCACTGCAACATGTCTTTTGTAACGCGCTCCCAAAATAAGATTTCTGCTTTATTCTTCTGTCTGCTTTATTTCTACAACTGTTTACACATTTACACGTTGTCAAGGCGATTTTGAAAACAAATGTACTATTATGAGGGCGTGCCTTGAGTATAGAGTACAAAATATTCTGCTTACCGCTTTAGAAAATAGCGAAATTGAGTTTGCATTATAATAATGGAAATCATTAGGAGCCATCTTAAATATGTAAGGAAGGGGATTCGAGAAACGTTGTTTACTTAATGCTCCGTTTTACTCATGAGCGTCCCAACGAGCCGTTTCAGGCAATCTTCCATAGGCACTGAATTTTCCATTGTCTCCACAGGTAAGCTGAGATACTTCATGCTCATAGCTATTAAGGGCGCCGCCTGTATTGTGTTTCTAAACTCATTCAATGTGAATGTCTGATACACAACCAACTCTCTATTTTACGTATATTTGTTTTCCTATTTTAGGCCTTCTTAAATATTTTTCGTATTGCTAATCGCCACGTAATGGGAGCTATAAGTGGCAATAGCGCGAATAGCGGCGGTGTCCAGCGACGCTTCGTGCAACTATACAATACGGTCGTAGTAAGCGAGAATACGTCTGAGACATTTTTGTGTTGCACATGTTCTCTCAGTGAAGAAAAATTGCTAAAAGATTGCGCGTTAGTGAGTATATCAACAAATAATCCCTTACGCCAGCAGCTATGTAGAACATATATATTAATTGCAGTTTTACGTCATGTACGTATGTACCAGGGGTCTCAAACTCAGCGTGTAGCCGGCGGGCCGCAGTCGCGAAATTTAGCTCCAAGGGCCGGGACAGTGAAGATGGTGGGGTCGTAGAGAGTTTGAACAAAATGCGTTGCCATTTGAAAGGAAGCCTTTCCCATATGGTCATTTCTGAAGGGGATTTGGAGTCAGGATTTCAGAAACATCGATACCAATGTACACAACGAGTGAAATCTGGACGCGGATTGAAATATAGAGTTTTGTTCCATGGTTATGTTCCAGCACATGGTGACACATGTCTTTCACGAAAGAAATGCCTGAGACCAGTCATGTCTGTGTAGCTCATGAACATACTCATTTAGAAAATAAAAACAAACAGGATGGAGACGATCGTGTGTGCCGGCCGGGCCGCTAGCGAATGGTCTCAAACCCCGTATACACCATGCGTCCCCGCCCCTCCGCCCGCAAAAAGTCGCTATACCAGCATTGTTGCTCCTGTACACCTGTCCGGATATACGTTATTGTGCAAACTGTCTTTTACGGACAAGGTAAAAGTCCAGACCGGTATTTGCGCCGTCGTGCGAAGGCTTCTTATTGACGTTATTGTGATTATATGGCAACCCGCTAGCTGGTCGGCAAGCTGAGCAGCGACTCTCATCAATTGCAAAAATGACAAGCAAGAACCGCTGTCAGCGAAGTGTATAAAGAGTTGTCCTCTTTATACACTTTAAACAAGCACCAATAAGTTGTTTTGGTAGGAAACTAATGTACTTTGAACAAGACGGGCAATACTTTTGAGCTACTAAAGACATTTCATAACAGTGAAACAAAATATGTCTTAGTTCAGACATTTTCAAGGAGACATTTTCACGTATAGGCGTTTGCTGCTACATTATATGGATCTATAATAACAAATTTGAGAATGTATCGAAGTATCTTAAGATACAATTATTGCGGCAGTATCTTGTATCTGTATCTCCAATACTTCTTGCCTGAGTATCTTGTATCGTATCGCGATACAATTTCAAAGTATCTTTGCCCAGCCCTGATATATATATATATATATATATATATATATATATATATATATATTAATATATTAATATATATCATATATAATATATATATATATATATATATATGACGTTGTGCGATGGTGTTCTAACTGGCAAATGGTGATTAATTCTGACAAAACAGTCGCCATGCAAGTAACAAAAAAGAAATCACGCCTACCCTTCCATTACGGTTACAACAACATCGTGCTACGAAATGTAAGCCAGTATAAATATCTTGGTGTGACTATAACTTCCGATCTCAGTTGGACAGTGCACCTAGAAAACATAGCCGAGAAAGCCTTAAAAAAATTATTCTTCCTTAAGCGGACGCTGCGCCACGCTGACCGCGACACTAAGCTTCTAGCATACGTCACACTTGTCAGACAATCTTGGAGTATGCGAGCATAATCTGGTTTCCATTCACGGATAGTGGTATCAGCACGCTTGAAAGAGTGCAGCGCAAAGCGATTAGATTTATTTTTAACCGGTATCGTCGTCTCGACTCCCCAACACAATTACTACGCCACGCAGATTTGCCGACACTCGAAAGTCGAGCAAAAATTCATCGCCTAAAGTTCTTATACCTGTTATTGCACAACTGTTTTAAAATAGACCACGCTAAATACGTGAAAACCAAGACAACAAGGCAAACACGTCACACACATGATCACACACTCCAAGAGTACTCTTGCAACAATAACACATTCTATTATTCTTTTTTCCTAGATGCATTCGAGAATGGAATGCTCTTGACCGACTTATAGCCGAACAGCGTACAGTTGATGACTTTCTAGCAATGTTGCAAAATACACATAGCACTTAATCATAACGCTGATAACATAGTATGTACTGTATTTTCATTTCCTTGTTTACTTCCTTGAATTGACTTGCTTGCCAACATTTGTATTTGCACCAACTTTACAGCTGTGACTTATTATCCTTCTTTTCTTTTCTACGGGTGTAAAATATGTATAATGCGCCCACTACCACTTTATTTCGTGCATGTAGCCTCGTTAAATTGAACTTGTTGAGAAAGGCTGCTCGGTCCAAAATTGATTGTTACTATTGATGTGAATGTTTTCTGTTTTTCTTTTTGTTCCCCTTCGCTCCCACTCCTGTAAAAACCCTGCAAAGGGTTAACAGTATGTGAAAATAAAATAAATAAATAAAATAAAATATATATATATATATATATATATATATATATATATATATATATATATATATATATATATATATATATATATATATATATATATAGTATATATATATATATATATATATATATATATTATATATATATATATATATATATATATATATCGATCATGCTCGTTGTCGCATGCCATCGCCGTACAGCGCATACATGGAGTCGCTTGCGGCCGTTGTTGGCCTGTCTTGATGACAGGCCGGTTTCGGAAGCAACAATCCTGGAGTGCCAACCTATATATGACCAATCGTTGGACTGCATGCAGAAGTCGGTAAAGGATTGAAGGTTTGTTATCTCTGCGGGAGCGGCGCATATTAAAGAAATTATAATTCTCCTGTCCCGGCCGCGCCTGGTCTGTTATTATTTCGCACGCCTGCTTTAATTCTGCGCAGTTCTTTCAACCTCCCCCTCTCCCTTCCTATATATTGTAGGGTAGCAAATCGGAAGCTTCTCTTTCGGTTAATCCTGCTGCCTTTTCCTGTCTTTCTCTTCCCTCTTTCCATATATAGGGAGATACGTCTAGTTCTCACTAGATTACCCCCCCCCCCCCCCCCCCCCTCTCTATCTCTCTATAAGGCGACGACCGATGTTCACAGAGGCGAGCGCGACATTCCCGTCGGGTCCGCTGCGATCCTTCCGTTCATACGTCTGTTTCTAACACTGGGCGTTGCTCGCGCAAACACGGCCCAAGAAACCTCCTTGACACAGCCACGCAAAATAACCTCCAGCGTATTCCGTCGTGTTGCTCGCTGGTTCAGAAACTCTGAACGTGTGTCCAGAATAGCGGGTGACTCAAGTCGCGGAGCTGAAGCACCGTTCAGCGAGAAACTTCGCAACTATTGGAACATTGTGACCATTTGCAACGGTTGCTTTTCGGCCAACTTAGTCGCGCGACCTTTGCCGGTCGTTATAGCGTGAATGGCTCCGCCGCACATCTGCTCCCCGGTATATATAGTCCCTTTAAAAGCTTCCTGGCGATGACGGATTTATACAGCAAGCAGAACCAGCTAACAACGCTAAGCAGAATACATAGCGCAGAAACTAACCCATGGAGGATAAGAAGACGACGCGACTAGCGCTAACTTTCAACAAAACTTTATTGCAGGCCGTGCGCATGTATAAGCACCATATCAGAAAGAAGGAACGGTACAGTCTACAGAAAAGGGAAAGATAAGTTCCAGCTATCAAGTCGAGCGACGGCCCATGTCATCGCTCATCGCTCATATATGTACAGTCGTGACACGCGAAATCGCTCAAGTGTGCTTTGAGCTTGGGCAGTTTTTGTTCGCCCCAGTGGCGCCATCTATTTTTGTCCAATTTGCGTGTATATATATATATATATATATATATATATGCTTCATCCCGTCAATTTTATGAGTGTCTTGCACGGGCAGTTACGCGATGAGCCAAGGAGCGAAAGAGGGAGGACGGGTGACGCGAAGTTATAAAGGCTGGACAGAAGCATGCGCTGGTCGGGCGACCCACTTCTGTCACATATACGCACAACGGCACGGCGGCGGCGCACAGCGCCTTGGCGTGCATCATCCGGCTCGCGGAGACCTCTGACCGACAGCTTCTCAGAGAGGCCTCGCCAACCGTTGCTATACATAGAAGTCGCCCGGCCCCTTTGTGCCCCACTGGGCCCTTTTCGGTTTGTTATGTTCTACGCGCCTGTTCGCCGTAGCTATAAAGGCTTAGGAAAAAAATAAATGTGTCAAGTGACGCGTCCACGACTCGCGGTGGCCCGATGACCTTCCTCAACCTGCAGCGCATCGCTCAAGTTTTCGATGACGCCGTTCGTACTCTGCGCAAGAAAGAGTCAACGCGGGTATAAAGGTTGACTCGCAAAGAGCGATCGGAAGGCTCTGAAGGGACTTTGGCAAGATGCAGTTAATACAAAAGTGTACAAGAGCATGCGTACGTTCAAAGCAGACTGGTTCTGGTACACTTCGGGGCAAAATGTCTTTGCTGCTGCTGCTTCCTTCTACCTTATGCCTGCTGGTGCTTGGCTTATAAACAAACGCCATCTAATATATAGCATCGTAATGTGGCAAGTTCTACATCTACACATATGGGTGGTGGCGGTGGTGCAGTAACAGGAGTTATAGCCTGGTATAAATAGCCGGCAATTGTTCCGCCTGAGCCTCCGGGAAAACACGCGGGCCCTCCGCGGGAAGAACGACGTCTTCTAATGTCTGATGCCCTTTCGGAGGCTGCGGACCAACGCATCTCTTTCCCCATGTCGAACTGTGGGCATAGCCGATTGAAAAGTAGGATCTATAGATGCAGAATATACCTATATGGGCACACGTACAACGAAAACGCTGTTTCGTTACGAAGAGCAATCAGCGCAGTTTTGTATACCGAACAACCTCACTATAAGAGCTGACGATAAAGGCAGCTTGCGCTGTATAGTTTTACGTGCACCTCGTCGAAAAAATAAGATCGTGCCTGTCGCCTATTACGGCGTAAGCTGTTATGGCCTTACGCATATAGATGGCTGATTTTTGCGGCAGTGTCATCCGTCGCCGCCCATGTAGCTATCGCCCATAAAGAAAAAAAAAAGAAACAAGATATCTCAGTTCTCGCAGCGGGATAGAAGTCGGGCAATCTGCGTTCGTGTCGACAATTTGTCCACAGTAAACACAATGGTAAAAACAACCTTTAACGGTGCCCTGTATCACGCAGTGTGTCGCGTGAGCAGTTACGTAGTTGCGCACATTGCGTTTCTTTTGCGTGTAGCATCGGACCGGTATAGCACGGCATGTGAATTCGCCTTTTCCAAGGGGGTCCTCTACGCATGCGCGGCGAGCGCCGCGCGGAGTACGACGGGAAATATGCGGGCGCCATGTTTTTTTGAGGCTCTCCTGCTCGCTTGCACTAGCTTTTGTGCGTCGCCCCACTGGCAAGCGTTCGTGTCCGGGTTTAGTTATGCCGCAGAGGTGCGCCGCTGTAGGTTGCACAAATGCCAGCAATAAGCTCCCCAAGGTTAGGTTTTTTTGCTTCCCTGCAGCATCTTTACACGCAGCAAAAAGGAAAAAGTGGATTCAGGCGATGCGCCGAATGAACGTCGACGGGTCTACGTGGACGCCTACAGCCAACTCGCGCGTTTGCAGCGAGCATTTCATATCAGGTAAGGTTCTCTGCTTGATGGCATTCACGTTGAGGAAACGGTGCGCAGTGTTGACCATCGCCGCGTTTTGCAGCGATGCTTTTCCTATGCTGTTCCATTTCGAGCTTCGTCACATCAGTGGGATCGGATGCCTGATAAGAGTGGCGTACAGCCGCTAAGACGACAGCACGGTGTTAACGATAACGCGGGCGGGGTGCGATCACAGCGAATGCGAATGTCGAAGCGCGAGCGGCGAGATATGTAGTGAAATCGTTTACATCATTGCAGTGGCTACGTTTGCATGAACGACCCGCTCACGTCGTGAGCGAGTCGAGTCAGAAATCTGGCTGACCGATCCCGATGTGACCGCGTTTACATGAACTCGCTTCTGACGACTCTAGAAAAAACGACACGCAGTGTCCAGCAGAGACATCAGCACATTCGTACTGGGCTTCCGGTCCCCGCTGCCGTTTCCAAAAGCCTCGGCGCTGGCGGGCCCGACCGATCCGCATTTACACGCATGCTGTAAACGGGTCGGCTGGGTCGTTTGTCGGGCAGGAATGTCTGTCGAGTTCAGGGAAACGCTAGTCAGTCGTGCTGGATCATCCTAACCCCTGCAATCAGGCTGGCCCAGCCCGACCGACTAGCGTTTATATGAACTCGACAGACATTTCTGCCCGACAAACCCACTCGACCCACTTATTTACGTTTCATGTAAATGCTCTGAATGGTTTTAGTTCAGCATCAACTACTTGGGTTAGCCCGGATATAAAGCTAGGTAATCTCTCTGCATGTGTGATAAGCTGCCGCGATTGTCAACCAAAGGGGGAAAATGTTGAACAATATAAGAACACTTTCTTTTCCCACTACTTGCAGGAGAACCATCGAGGTTTACAGACCACCCCGACAACGTCCCATCTGTGTTCAAGCACAAGCCTGCGAGCCGCCGTGATGCTGTTGGGCGTTTTGAAAGGTCAATCAATAAAAATTTCTTCAACTCGTCCGCAGAAAAGCTGCTACTCATGCTTCGCTGCACTTACGACCGAACAGCACACTACAAGTTCACTCCTATTTTTCTTTTACACTTCCCATGCGACACACGGCTAGTCACGCCAGCGCGCAAACACGCATTCACAGCCGGGAAACGCGGACGGAGGAAGGTGAGAGAGCCACAAGTCGTGATTCTGGCAGTCACCGCTAGAGGCGCGCCACCGCTCTGGAAAAGGTGAATTGGTGGAAGTGGTGCCAGCAATGAACTGTTCTCTGCTCTCTTAATTATATTTTAAAAACTTTTTTCTCGCCTTTTTTTTTCGCATTGGTTAGAACACAGCTTATCTGTTCATACGTTATGACGGCAAAGCCTCGTCATCATCGCCATAATCATCATCAACGCGACGACAAGAACGCCAACGACGACGACGTGTGCAGAAAGTTCTTCGTCACAATTCAGCTACACGTTGCGTCGCAGTTGCTCATCATCGCACAATGTATCGCACAATGTGAAATGTGCTTTAAATATGTCCACATCCACTACAAATGTCTCTATCACATTTCATCATGATCGTATTATATATAAACCCCATATAACAGTACGCAGAGTGCCACATGAGTCTTGTTTGTCATAGTGTTGTTTGGTTTATCGTGTTTAAAAAACAAAGCGGCCGTCATGCCTCACTGCATGCCCCTCGCAACGTACTATACCTTTACGATCACAAATCGTACAGTACGGCTGACTTTATTTCGAAAAATATATACACCCTAAATCATCGCTACTTTAGTACTTGCAGCAATCGTCTTCAACCAGTTTACGACGGGCTCCTCAGAGGCCGGCCCTCCAAGTTATACGCTGTGTCTGCATGGAGGTTCAGCGAATACCAGCTGCTCTCTCTAGTTGAGCGTTTAACCTATATGCAGCAAATTGTCTTCGTCTATTTGACTTGGAATGTGGAAATTGATTTCCGCGCTCCCGATATCTCTACCGTCAATGCTTACACGCGGATAGAGCTCTCGGAGTCGCGAAGTAATATGGAGAGCAGCAGCAGTTTTATTACTCCGCCTTCGCGATTTAACACACGGGAGAATTCGACAACCTGAATGAGTTATGGCATTCCTTGCTTGCTAACGGCATACGAGCGATTACGTTCATCTACGAGTCGCGAGGCGAAAACGGTAATTTCTACCTCCCCCGCCCATTTCGTTCACGCTGTTTATGTCTTTCAAAGCAATAAAAATGCGGCCAAACCGTTGTAAGTTCCGAAAAAAAAAAGCGCGTCAGCTGATATGTCACGCACGTGCTTATATTGGCAAGGTTTGTATATACCTTAGTGGGATCGAAGGGACACTAAAGGCAAATAACAATTTATGTCAGAGTGAAAGCTCAATGTATGACAACGTCTAAAACGGCAATATTATCAACAGCAGTGCCCTACTTACCGAGAAATTAACCTAATGTATCACACGATGAGCGCCACGAGCGGGACATTTTGGAAATGATCCCGATGACGTGAGAGAGTTCGACTACAATTAATCACTCGTAATCAAACTAGCTGCAATAAAAATAAAGAACCTTCCGTGCATCAAGAAACGTAATAAAATGCTGCTGCTTTCTCGTTTCTGTTTGATTCATGGAAAAAAGAACCTCTTTGGTGTTGCCATGGGGAACGGCGCGCGTGGTTCAAAGGTTCCGTTTTCGCCGAACTGCGCTTCGCCCGGCACCCTGCTTCGCTCGCGTCTCAGTGCACGGTATAGTTTCGGTATCGCGTATACTGCCGCGTGTGTTTTGCGCGCTCGTGAAAGTCGCTCTGACAGAAAGTTCGACAAAATGCCGCATGCATGTGATGTTGCCGGATGCCCGAATGGCGCACGTCGCCAGTGAACGAGGTGTAGAAGAGTGAAGGCCTGTTTGGCGCACCCTCTGTCAAGTGGAACTTGTTTTCCCATCTGCAATAACGCTGTTACAATTACAATAGTTTGTTCGTAATCGTACAACGTCTCCTGTCGAGTACTTCATCCCCTCGAGCTACATCACCAGGGACCTTGTCCGTCAACTTCACGGGAGGAAAGGAACCTTTACTGGCGCAGTCCACAGGATTCGGCATCTACCACTTGTGGGCGAAGATCACCAAGCCACCAAGTGACGGATCACGAGATTCCCGCAAGAACTGGGACCCTGCAGAAGAGCCGCGAGAGCCCAACGGGAGCAGTTCATCGAGGCCGCCTGCGGCAAAGGACTCTCGTGACCACTACAGTTCCACGGGTCGCAGCAGGCATCGACGACGGCACTGGTGAGCGGGATTTCTTGCGATTCGTTGAGGTAGCGGTGGCTCAAGTGTTAGAGTGGTGTATGTATAAAATAGGAGCGTAATGGCGAGCAGTGGGACAGAGGAAGATAGAGACAGAGAAGACAGAGTGGGACAGAGGAGACAGAGACAGAGAAGAGTGGGACAGATGAC
Source organism: Rhipicephalus sanguineus (assembly GCF_013339695.2). Taxonomy (NCBI): domain Eukaryota; kingdom Metazoa; phylum Arthropoda; class Arachnida; order Ixodida; family Ixodidae; genus Rhipicephalus; species Rhipicephalus sanguineus. Next base: position 125,259,349 of record NC_051178.1, read on the forward strand.
AGAGAATATTGTCGCGTAGGCGACAATATTCAGCAAAATGCCGGAGCGCCAGAACCGGCAGAAGTGGCAATACGACGCCTAGAGCTGCAGTTTGAATTGCAGAAGATGCAACTCCAGCTGCAAGTTATGCAGCTCGAGTCGCAGGAACGCATTGCCCTTATGCGCGCCGAGTTGGAGATGGCGGATGGCAGGCGGACTTCTTCGAGCTTAGGCTCGAGAGAACGAGGGCGCTACGCCCTAGACCATATTCGCTCAATGCAGCAAGGTCCTCAAAGGCCTCAAGCTTCCGTACGATGCAGACGTACCTCTATGGTTTGACGAGGTGGAAAAAATGTTCAGTGCCTACAATGTACCATTAGAAAGCCGCGTTCACTTAGTGATGCCAGCGCTTACGGAGCGGGAGAGGTACCTTCTTCGAGGACTCAGCGAGGACGAGTGCAGCGATTACGACGCGGTCAAGACGGCCGTCCTCAGTGAACTCAAGCTTACTCCTTCGGAGTATCTCGATCGATTCGAGACGGCCGCAAAACGAAAAGATGAAACATGGGCGCAGTTTGCTTCGCGTGTCGGGACGTACTGTGACTATTACTTGCGATCAAGAGAGGTGAAAACAAAAGACGAGGTGATACAGCTAGTTGCTGCCGACCGTATGAAAGCTAACCTAAGTCCAAAAGGTTTAGAGTACGTACGCCTACGTGAAGGCGAGAGCTGGCTGAGGCTGGCTGACATATCACGCGCTACAAACTTTCGAGCAGGCGAAGGGCAAGGGGAGCGCGACACGGGAACAAATAGCCCCAACGCAGCAGGACAAGGTCCCGTCACGCCAAGCGAGCGGTAGTGGCAAAAAGCAGAACTGTTACGTATGCCGAGGAAAAAGGTCACCAAGCGAGAGATTGCCCCCAAACAGTACAAAATGCCGCGTACGAGCCAGAGAAACGGGCACGCGCACAGAAGGTGCAAGGAGCTGGGAACAGACGATAGCCTGGTACAGGACAAGGAAAGCAGAGCCTTAATCGTAGCTTGCGTAAAGTCGCCGTTGTCGTCTGGAGACGTACGAAGGTCTAAGCTGCAGGAGATCGAGCTAGAGTGTACCGGCAAGCCCATAGTCGCTATCCTTGATACCGCAAGCGAGGTCACTATTGTTAAAGAGAGTCTCGTGCCGGACGCAGTTCAGGAACCATTGGGCAAAATTAAGCTCGTTTCGGCTTTCGGCGATACCGTCGAGGCAAAGCTATAGCTTTGCCTCGACGGTATAGTGCACCCTCTATAGTGCACCCTCTCATTCAGTCTCAGACGTACAGCATTCGTGAGTGCCCTCTAAGTCGTGCAGATCGTTTGCGCAATAACAGATAAGCTTACTCACTCTGACTGCCTGATTTCTAAAGAAGACTGGAACCTGCTTGCAGAGATGAGAAAATACGCGGAACCGGCATGGGGCGCGGTGGGCGTAAACAAAAACGCGGAAGGCGCGTCGGTAACCACACCAAAACCGAGTGAACCATGCGTTAGAGGTAAAGCGCCAGGTGAGAGTTATGCCCGCGTGAACGAGATTCGCTCGGACGAAGAAACCGCAGGCGACATGCCCACACGAGATGGGGAGGTGAGAGAAGCCGGCAACAGCGCAGACACCGACGGGGTCCCGAGCCAGCGAACCAAACATCGAGCCACCCAGCTGGCGGACGCAGGTTCGAATAAAGCGTGGGCAGGCGCACTGTCACGTGTCCCCAATGTAATATGGGACGACAGCCGCGAAAAGGCTTGAGCCACGGCCGCACCAGCGAACGTGAACGTTCCCGCTCATCTGCAAAGGAGTACCCGAACTAACCGCCTGGCGAAGCCAGGTGTTGCGTTGCCTCCACGCACGGTGTCAGAGGAACCTTCTATCGAACCTCACGTTCCTGGTGTATTCCCTGGATAGGCTTGCGAGCCGCCAGAGGTTAAGACAATTTTCCTTGCCACCTACGGTGCCGTTGTACGACGTGTTTTCCTCATATCGCCAAAGATGTGGTACCTGTGCAATTGACATTATTGTGAATAATTCCACGAACTTGCACGCGAGTGACTTGCATCGTTACGGCGGCAGCACGTTACTATAGCACCGTTCACATTGAGACTGTTCGCATCCTGTTTCGTATATTCTGGACTCGATGTTACCTTTGTGCATGTTTTCTTTTTGTAGCGTTAGCTACACTTGCCTAGCCAGAGCAGGTTTCGCGGGGGTCATCATGAGCCGTGCTGCGCATGCGCTCGCGACTCGCCGCTGCTGCTCTGCGCATTCGAGAGGGGTGACGTCGTAGCCATGGCGCGCGCAGCTATTAGATGCGAAGTATCTTAAGGCGGAGCTCAATCCGGTGGTGGTGTGCGGCGTGACCACCCTTACTGCGCATGCGCATACCCTCTCCACACACCTCCTCTCCATTCCCCCTGTCATCTACCCTCTCCCATATCCCCTCTCCACTCACCCTCTCCCCTTCCTCTCTCTACTTTCCCTCTCCCCTCCCCTCTCCCATTACCCTCTCCACTTCCACTCTCCCCTCTCCCTTTCCACTCTTCCTCTGAAACGCGGGCTAGACATGCCGAAATTCTCTCCTGCGCAACGCCGCGATGAGCTCGAGCGCATGCGCGTCCCCTCCCCTTCTCTCTCCTCTCCTACGCTGCCCCCTCCCGCCCGCCTGTCGACCGCGTTCCCCGCTCGCCCTGTGAGAATTAACGGCCAGGCTAGATGGAAGATACGACGCGCGTAGCGTCGCTCTTCGCGTTCTACGACGCGAGCTCGGTAGCATGCCCAACGAACGCCAACGGAACGCGATCGTGCAAGTGCTCCGGCTTCGCATCTACTCATGGTCCCCTTTAGCGGGAGATGGTGTACTCGCCTTCGCTGTGCAGTCGCCGTCTGACAGTGCGCTGGTGCCGCTTGATAGCGCCTCTGACTGGCGTTTGCAGGTGGGTAACGCCATGGAGAAGGAAAGCGCAAATGCTGCTCAACGGCGCAGAAGAGCCGAGAAGCTTATGTCATCGGATCCCGAAGTAGTTTCCTGGCAATTAGCGCTTCAGCGTAAGAAGAATGAACAGAGGAACGCTAAACGTGCTGCGGAAAGCTAAACGTGCTGCGGAAATCTGGAAAGCTCAGAATAATCAGCTGAACCTTTGCTAACGCTACGTATATCCTGGCATTGCCGAGCTAAGCCACTGCAATTTTTTTTTATTTTACTTTACTTCTTTGTCCGTTTGTTCGGCCCTGAGACTGTATACCCACAGGGCCTTGATACAAACAAAAACACCTTGCGATTCAGCTGTTCGGACGCAGGCTTTCCCTGCGCCATATCACGGCCTATTATGTTTAGACTAACTGATCGGACTCAAAGCTCAGTTATCCTCTTAGGGGGAACGTGCAGGGCCGGACATGAGTTATGTCGCAGAGCGTCATTGCCTTGATACCGGGAATGGCTGGCGCCGACGAGAAGTGGCGTTCTCCGTCTCAACCGTCCGAAACTCGTCTCCGGTAACTGAGGCCTTCCTTCCTCAATACCAACAAATCGCACGGTCGGTTGCACCCCCCCCCCCCCCTACCAAATGACAGCACACTCGAGAATCTGCCGGTGCGGGCAGGAATATGCGAGAGCCACGAGCCGGCAGACTCGCGTTGGAATACGAGCCACGGGCGGAGGGCGGGGGTGGGGGCAGTTGGATAGCGGCGTATAAGCAGCGAGGAGGGGCTCAGCGCCATCCATGACACGGCGATGCTGTTCTCTCCTTCCCCCATTTTTTGTTTTTCGATTCTTAACACCGCACTACGGAGCGCGGAGAGGCAGTCTGGGCTGTAACCACGCGGTGGTAGGACGGCGAGGCTCTCTGCATACTGCGCAATTCCTCGCAGTGCCCTGGGCTCTAACATCAAACGAGGTGCAGAAGAGTGAAGGCCTGTTTGGCGCACCCTCTGTCAAGTGGAACTTATTTTCCCATCTGCAATAACGCTGTTACAATTACAATAGTTTGTTCGTAATCGTCCAACGTCTCCTGTCGAGTACTTCATACCCGCCGAGCTACATCACCAGGGACCTTGTTCGTCAACTTCAGGGGAAGAAAGGAAACTTTTCTCTGGTGTAATACGGTACGATGAGTCGTGTTAACACATTACTATTACGTGGCAGAAGTGTAGAATCGCTCCAGGCGTCACACCATGTGAATTGCGCAACGAGTGGGTGGTTTAAAAGCCAACCCGTTACAGCTCACTCAGGCATCGTTAATCGAATCGGGAACAGCAACAAAGCGCGCATCTGCGTGTACGCGTATTTCATTACGGACGCGCATACTTGGTGCTTCGCTAATTCGCAGAATGATGAATTATGGCGTAGCGAGTACTCCACAACTTTTCATGCAGTAGACATTCTAGAATAGTTTCAGATGGCCAATGTTAAACGTACAGACGTTCCTTTTGTCGAGGCATGGTGACGACCGACATGCAAAGCCTGGATAGCGAATGAGAAGGCGATGCGAATTTGGCCAAATTACGCTGTCGCTTTATACTCTTGAATGCGAACTTTTCACACCAAATCGACGTTGCGCAAAAGCTTAAAACGAACCTCGACGATAACTTTAGTTTTGCAGATACTCTATAGGGTCTGTTATTTGAGCTCATTTCTATTGAGCAAATGGAGCGCCAGCGACAAGTCATTATCTTTTGTTTCCATATTTGCAAAATGAATTGTCACTGCTCTGAAAAAAAAAGATGAAATACTCATACAGCGTTATGAGCTTACGAAAAACGGCTCGCGTATTCCTTCAAGAAATGTGCCGCGCGTCTGATGCCCCGGAACACAAGGACGGAGAATCGAAACAACTACTCGAAGCAGATGCAGGCACTGACGCGTGCCCGCGCGGTGCTCATGAATCGTGAGAGGTGTATATCAACTTTCGCGGGCGCAAGGCCGCCATCGCAACGCTGCAGCGATTAAAATCACGCCGGCGGCACTGATATTCCCGCGAAATTATACAGGCGCAGCAGTATATATACGAGTTGTGTGCCACCGGCGGTTGCGGCAGCGGCGGGCGGACGCGGGTTAATTGGAAATTAACGCGGGCAGGGCCCTCGCGGCCTATAGCCGGCCCGCCGATCAGCGCCCGATCGACGCCGCGCCCTTCCGCTACTGCGCTTATACGATTACACGGGGGCCTATGTACGTTAAGGACGCTGGTGCATGCGGGCGCTATCAGCGAGCCGTCACGGTGTACCCGACCGCGCGCGCGGTTTCCATGACAGTTTGCAATTAAGGGCGACGGCACAATGTATCCTCAGGCGAATGACATTTGTGTTTTATCGTTTCGTACTTACAAATTATGTTTTCTTAATTTTTGTCATGAAATGCCCCTCGGCTCGGGGAGTGAACTTTGCTGGCGTGATATCGGCAGCTCCTTTTTCCTTTCCCCTTAAAACGACGCGGAAAGAAAATAGGCCGGTTAAAGAAAACAAAGTTCAACGCGGTTACAAACTGTGTACGAATGACATGTTCGACACTCTTTTTTTTTAGGGAGTATTCGCTTGTCCCGCGTCTACACTAAATTGGAGAAAGCCTAGCCTAAACATTACGAAAATCTGAAAGAAGAGCGGAAACTTTTACAGCCAATGAAGCGATTTTCATTTCACCCCTAGTGAATGTACGACATTAATTTTGCCCACCAATCATATTGCGAAGCGCGCACAACTCAAGGAAGACTATATCCGCCCAACATATTACATTTTCGGTATGCTTCCATAAACGCTCGTATACGTATATTTGCGTCCCCTCGTCTTCTGAGACAGACAACAGCAGCGACGGAAGGAAACATCACCGCCGCAGCATGCTTCGCAAAATTATTCGCTGACCAAGGAGCACGTTGCGCCTGCTTATTGTTGTCATCGCTATCATAATCAGCGGCAGCAGCCTGACTACGCCCACTGCAGGGCAAAGGGCTCTCCGATGTTTCTCCATTTTTACCCGGTCCTGTATGGGCAGCGGCGACGCGATCCCCGCATACTTCATCCCATCTGCTCACCTTTCGCGAGCTCGCCTTTTCTTGGAATCCAGTCTCTTAATGACCAGCGGTTATATTGCCTCCTGGCTACATGCGCTGCCCATGTTCATTTCTTTTCTTGATTTCGGCTATACCGTGATGTTTTAACGCGATAGCGTTAAAGAGCTCGTATCGCAGAAATTCCGCCGTCGGCGTCGGCACCGTTGGTTGTGAGCGAAAAATCATCATCTTGTCCGTGACCGAAAAATCGAAAAAGCTGCAAATAAAATAAATAATAAAAATGTTGGGTCCGAGTTAGAATCGAACCCAGGCCGTCTGCGTGGCAAGCAGGTGTTCTACCACACAGCCACGCCTCTGCTTGGAGCTGCACTGAAAGTAACTTTCATGCTTCCCAAAAATACGCGTCCTGTATACAGGTGTCACAGTACGAGATGTAATATTGCAGTAATATTGCGTGGTACAAGCGTACATTGCCATCGGGTGTCACACCATGTCAATATCATAACGACTTGGTTGTTGAAAGACAGCCACCCATTCCAAAAGGCACACACATTACTGCGTGTATTCCCTTAAGACCACGTAGTGGGTGCATCGCAACTTCGAAAAAGTTTCTCGCGCATAATTGCTCCTGGTTTAAAGCATGCTACCCATTACATAAGGCGCACACCTTATTGCGCGTTTGTTGAACACTCGTAGTGTTCGAAGTGCGCACTAGGGGCAGGATATCGCTATCGCGTTCAACTCTTAAAGGCGAAGCTTAAGCGTCCCCCAATTTTTTAACGCGCGTTTCTTCGCAAATCCACTCTCCCTTGTTCTTTGTTGTCTTTAAAGGTTACACTTATCATTTTCCTTTCCATGGATCGCTGCGTCGTTCTCTATTTGAGTTGAACCATTACCGTATGCATAGGTATACCGGTAAGATCCAGCTGCTACACACTTTTTAAATGCGAAGCATTTCTTAGCGAACCTCAGGCACTTTGGCCGTTTATATCTATCTATCTATCTATCTATCTATCTATCTATCTATCTATCTATCTATCTATCTATCTATCTATCTATCTATCTATCTATCTATCTATCTATCTATCTATCTATCTATCTATCTATCTATCTATCTATCTATCTATCTATCTATCTATCTATCTATCTATCTATCTATCTATCTATCTATCTATCTGTCTGTCTGTCTGTCTGTCTGTCTGTCTGTCTGTCTGTCTGTCTGTCTGTCTGTCTGTCTGTCTGTCTGTCTGTCTGTCTGTCTATCTATCCATCCATCCATCCATCCATCCATCCAGCCGCCTATACGTCTGGGCGCTCTCCTGGTCGTCTCCATAACTTGTAATATACCAAAATTGGCAGAGCAGGGGATCAGTGTATGACGAACACGGTGCACTGGTCATGACATGAATAACGCAAAATACCTGTCGCGTACGTCATGAAACCCTTTCTCTCAGTCACGTGTGGCACATACCCATATACCAGAGTTCATGTTATGCGGGTATGTGCCACAGGTGATACAGAGTCTCAACCAACACAGTAACCGCGAACACACACATTGACACGCTAGGAAAGTGATAATAATAATAAGTGTTTGGGTTTTATGCCCCAAAACCACGATACGATTATGAGAGACGCCGTACCGAAGGGCTCCGGAAATTTTGACCATCGGGTATTCTTTAACGTGTACCGAGATCGCACAGTACACGGGCATCTAGCATTTTGCCTCCATCGAAATGCGACCACCGCGGCCAGGATCAAACCCGCGACCTTTGGGTCAGCAGCCTAGCACCGTAACCGCACCACCGCGGCTGACGCAAGGAAAGTGAGGAAACTGAAGACAGAACACCTCTGGAGGACGCTCAACTACCATCCACTCGTCCACGTGGTCCGCAACGTGGACGACGTGGACTACGCAAAAACCAGGGTCAATGCTTCCTACAATAAATCTGCTAAGAGAACCACGCCTCTCATCATTACCGGTGACTTCAACATTGAGTTATCAATACCCAACAACGCTTGGTCCTGATACTGCGTGAAAGACGGCTTGGATGTGAAAAGGGCATCAAAAGATCTCTCTGCCACGTCCACGACATGAGGCATCATAGTTCATTTCATCGTAAGAGGCATCCAGGATTTCCACCAGCTGCACTATAACTCGCAATTCACTACACTTAAGACTCCTCATGGCCGCGATCACGAACGGATCCGATTAACAAGTCCGGTCCAGCTGCTAGTGCTCACTGATCACGGTGATGATGACCTTGTTGAAGAACTGTCAAGAGCCCCTTCTACACATGCACACGGGCTCGTGAAACGTGCGTGCACTCTCCGTCATAACAGACAAGCATAGGCTTCCAAAGCAACGTCCGCGCACTCGCAGAGCTCTCGGAATGCATCTGTGGTGCGTCACAATGTAACTATCGCTGACTAGCAGTGCCGCATCGTTACGCAACTGTAAACAACTGCTTATATAATACATATGCTAATCTTGAACATATGAGTGTACGTATACCAATTCCACATTTCTCTAGCGTCATTGCGTAACGGATCGCTCAATGTGAAAAATTACGCCACACTCACTATCCTGCGCATGCTTCGCATAACATCGATTCCCACGGTACGTGGGATCTGCCGAATGTTTCTTGAGGGATACTGGTAAACTGCACTTCGTGATCTGAGAAAATCTGCCAAATGCGCTCCACCCCATTCTTATTATTCTAGTTACCTGTCTCCCGGTTCGGATCTGCAGTAACTACTTGCCCTATAAGTAGACGTACTTATTTACCACTTGCAGTGCCTCGCTGCCCATAGCAAACCGTTGTTATCTTCCGTGAAACGTAAGGGACTCCATCGTGCGCCTATATCGTGATCCATCGCGGATGAACAGAGTCTGTTACTTACCACTTCGTCAGATCCTTGTTAACGGTAGCGTGTAAATGATAACTATATGAAAGCTAACTATCGCCTCTCACAAAACGACACAGGCACGAGCGAGAATCACGTGTAGATCGGCTGTACCTTGCTTACTGGTACCAGCAGATATCGCAGCAAACGTAATCACGACGAAAATGGCTTCTGTTTAGTTTCACAAAACAGAAGCTTCACGGTAACTGCATGTGCTGTAACATGTTTAAATAGTCGGACGCAATTCCTATATTGCGTGTTCGCGTGTGTTATTCACCATTGCGATCGCGGTGCAAATGTAAAAAGATATATATATATATATATATTTTATTCTTTTTTTCTGGCACACTGAAAATCCACAGGGTAAGTATTTTGCAGCTATGCGTTGTTCTCGATTCTATGCCAGCCTTATCACCCATTGCTTGCGGCCGTCTGATCTAGCTGATGACGTCATGAGCATCAACGTCACGGTCCCCAACAATGCGAAAGGCAGAGCGAGCGGCCGCGGAGCGAGCCAGACTGAAGCAAACCACGTGTGCAGCCTGAAGATGACGTAACTTGTGTGCCGTTTTTTCTGCCATGCTATCTGGTGAGGGCGGGAGCTGTACAAAGAGCAAAGTAATAGCCTCGCGTTAAATCAATTATTTTGCGCACGTAATGAAGAAAATAGCGCGAAACAGGAAATATTGTGGCCACTTCATATAGGCACTTCTTTGTGCTCAGCTGTATAGATCAGCGTTGGCAAGGCACGTTAAGACTTCATCCAGAAGTGAAAGGTGTTGAGAGGAGGTTGACGAGGAAATAACAATATCGTCCAGACAGCGCAAGCAAGTATTCCACTTCAGGCCACACAGAAGGGTATCAATCATGCGGTCGCAGAGGCAGAATGGTATTACAATATTCATCTCTCAAAGGGGTCATGAACCACCTCTCGGGCTTGGTGAAAAAACACATCCTGCGGAAAGCAAAACGCTGCTATGAACAGCTCAGCCAAATCTTGCAGTCGTACACGGCAATGAGGGTTTAGAAGCAGATCGTGAAGATGCCATTTCCTCGCCCTCTTTTCATAGGCCTGTGCTCAGGAACTTCGGAGCTGCCGGTGCCTGCTGTTTGCCGTCACTCAACAGATAGCATGCTATTGGCCAATGGACGACATAAGTTTAAGAGCGGCGTTTAGACAGGATGCGCTACTTGCCACGGGGTACCGGCACGTGCCGGCACCGCACTGCATAGTCTGTTAACACCACACTAGCGCGTGGAGGTATCACAACGGGAGAGAGCGATAGCGTCTCATCACGCGCGCTCAAGGTCACGACGCCCGCTTACCTAACATACCCTGCGCCGTCCCTCCCTGTCTAGGTTCCAGAGGGCTCGTTGGGACGAAAGCACTGAAAGCGTGCGACAAATACTCCACTCGATCATGATGACGGATTCGAGAAACTTTTGCGCCAGTCGAATCGTGACGCAATGCACTCCGATACTAAGGTCATTGGATGGTTACATGGAAAATTGGTTCAAGGCCCTGTTACGAACTAATATTCGCTTCGTGATGCTCGCGTTTGTCGCTATAGTATGTAGCAGGCTCCGGGCGTCGATTTCAATCTCTTTTTCCTTTTACACAGGCTCTCCTTCCTTTGGCAATAGCAAAAGTGTCTGCTATAATGGCACTACGTTCCCCCTCGAACTTTCTTCCCCGCTGCGGAGTCGGTGCACTCCAGCCCAACCACAACCACCAGCGACCCACGTGACTTTTTATTTAAGATAAATCACTCGCACAGCGGGAGCTGCCCCTCCTTTTTTCTCTCTCTTTTCTCGGTGCTCTCTCGCTTTCTCTTTTGTGGGAACACCGATTTCCTTTTCAACGTAGCTCGACAAAGGCGGGGGTATAACCGCAGCATTTGCGTGTGACACCTAATGGGCCAATTTGAATGGGTTCGGAGATGAGGAATGTCTTTTTTTTTTTCACGTTGCGTGAACGTATGTGCGCTTCGTTTTCTTTCTTTCGTTTTTCTTTGCGGAAAGGCTGTTTAGAAAAGCGAAAAAGGCAGGGTGAAAGCTGCAATCGCACGCATACACATATAATTGATGTGCGGCTGCGGGAATTGAGATTATCTACAAATATCCCAGGTTCTGCGAGCGCTGTACGTGCGTCGCCCTTCCTTGTCCCAGTCCTCTATTGCGCTGTGTTCAATCCAACAGATTTTGCTAATTTTTTTTCTTGAACAAAACGAAGAAATTAAAAAATAAACGAAACACATCCGATTGATAGCGCGCTCGTATAAGCGCTGTATATTCGTAGATTATGGTCACTGATAGCGAAAACCGATGCTGATTTATCGAGACGACGAATTTGCTTTACAAAAGAAAAAAAGAAAAACAAGAACTCCGCGCGACGGCGCGACACCTGTTGATAACGGACAGATTTAGTTGAGCGTCCGCAACAACGTACGGACGCAGCCTGCCATAGGAAATGGCTGGCAGGCTGCGTCCGTACGTTGCTGCGGACGCCCAACTAAATCTGTCTAATGTCACATTACGACACGCGCGCACAACGACATGTCGCAGTGACTCATCAGAGACGCGGAGCGGCTTCGTAACAACTTATGCGTACATTAACACCAGGACGAGTGGGGGACGCTTAAGCTTCGCCTTTAAGAGTTGAAAGCGATAGCGATGTTGATTGTTGAGTCGTCAGCCAGCCAGCAGCGCTTGCGCACACGCACGCACGCACGCACGCACACGACATACCTATATGGTAAAGGTTTCCGCCCTTTTCAACAGCCCTTTTATGACAAAAGTGTAGTTCCAAGCAATGTCTCTGTGGTATATATAGAACACCTGCTTGCCACGACGAAGGCCGGTGTTCGATCCCACCTTGGGTACATCATTTTTTTATTATACGCATCCATGGAGATTTTTCGGTCTCGGACAACGATGATTTTTCGCTTGCAACCAACGACGCCCACAGCGACGCCGGAATTTCTGCGACACGGGCTCCTTAACGCTATCGCGTGTTAAGATCACCGCCCAAGCATGCTCCGTATACAGACGGTTAACCAGTGATATGCTGAAACCCCCAGTGTCCGTCACTGCGTTAATCACGCCAGTTCTTTAATTAAACTGTTTGTGTTTCTTACAAAGAGAACGACGTCACCGACGGTGCAACAGCCAATGGCGCGCCTCTCGTTTTCTTCCTCTTTAAATATTTTTGCTCTCACTCCGCATTCGCACCCGCTCTTCACCATTTTTCAGTGGACTAGTGCTGAGTATTGGGGCTTGCCCAATTTATGTGGCACAGGAGGAGGAGGAAGACGAGGGAGGCAAGGCAGGGAGGTCAACCAGACGCTCGTCAGGTTTGCTACCCTACACCGGGGGAAAGGGTTGAAGGGATTAAAAGAGGGAAGAAAGCACTGCCAAGGTGTACATGCGGGCCTGTCCATTACGCGCTAGCAATTTTTGCCTACATGTAGGAGAGATGAATTTCGGTTTCGCCTTAGCCATATATACGTATACAGCTTCGCGGTAAAAACAAAAGAAAATGCGTTGACAAATATTAGGACAGTATAAGGGCGCAGTATGTATACGAGCATGGAGAACAACAGTGGAGGATGGCAAATGACTCGCTTAAATGCGCAGCTTAATTAAGAGCATAGATAACTGATAGAATGAAAACATTTGATGATAAGCAATCTTCCGGAAGAATTCGCACGTTCACTTTTGTATACTTTTGCACACACAAACAAAAATATACTTTTGTGTGCGCGCGCGCACTAGATTGTGTGTGTGCGTGCGTGCGTGCGTGTGTGTGTGTGTGTGTGTGGATGCGTGTGTGCGTGCGTGCGTGCGTGCGCGTGTGTGTGTGTACATGGAGTCGGAGATGTATGATTAAAGTATATATCTATATACTATAGCTTCCTTTTCTTCTCGGTTACTCCGGGGAATTCCGGATACTCTTCTTCCCGTTAACCTCTCATGCCTCTTGCTTCTAATTCCTCTCTTTCTCTCTGTGTTCCTATAGCACTTCACCGCGCTGAGCAAAATACCGCAGTTAAGCGCTCGCGTTATGGCCACTTGATTTCAATCTCCTCTGACAGGCATTTATAAAATCTCAGTGACGTGCGTTTAACCCTTGCCCTCAAAAAAAAAAAAAAAAAACACTCACAACATTAAAAACTATGAAGCTCTTTTCGTCCTATTAATTACAAGCAATGTTACAGCAGCGCGACCGCATTTTCCTGGCGTTGCGCTGTGCCGCAGCATGCTCGCCGCCACGCGGAGACAGCATAACCTCATGATGCCTCATGATATCACTGTGAAAACCCGTAGATAAAAAAATTAAGGAAGTGCGGAACTGGGCAGCCTTCTTTGTTTCTCTTCGGTTTTCTCTTTCCTTTCTCCTCTCTTTTTTAATTTTCATCTTTTCCAGTCTTTTCTGCCTTTTTTTCTATCTTTATTTCTATTTATTTCTGTTTCTCTTCCTATTTTTTCCCTTTGTTCTCTCTCTGTTTCTCGCTTGCTTCCTCTTTTTTGTTCTATTTTTATACGCGGTTTTGCCAACGTTGCACCAAGCAATGACCGCATACGACAGCCGGGGCCCCTAAAGTGCTCCGCACTTGATATCATCATCAAGGCGCTCGAAGAACAAGAGGAAGAAGACGCCAAGCTACATGAGACGACGACAGAATACATTCTGATAAAAAAGAGAAAGTTAGTAAACAGTTAATAAATGCCGGTTTCGAGCTTATTTCACTGCCTTCGTGGCATCTCTTTACTATAGCTTGGAGCTAGTAAGCTTGTAAATTTTGCCGTTACTAACCATGAGAGGCCTTCTTGGTGTTTCTACTATAGGTGACTAGCGATCCACCTATGCTGCCAGATGTTTCGTAGATGCCGTGGTATATTACTCCGTAATTTTGACAGTCTTATGCAAAATTTATACAAAGTCTAATTTTCTTGACTATGTTAGAATAACGGTTTCGTGCTATGCGATGGCACATAATATGCGCACAGTAAGGTGCGAGATGCCCGTGGCAAGACAGTGCTTGTGCGATGCGCAACACTAATGAGCTCTTGGTGTTTTTAAGAACCACTGGACTAAACGAAACATTATAAATGACGAAACGTATTTATATCATAGTCATCACCCGACTCCCGGAGTAGCAAGCCAGGCGATAAACCAGGCCAAAATCTCCGGGAATTTCATTAAAGATTGTTATGCCTCTCTCTCTGGACAAAAAAACATTGATCATTCCTATAAATTCTATAACTGCTAACCGGTGCAATGTGTGTTACCCCAACGTAGGCAGATAAATAGCCGTCGAGATGCTGTTACAGTACATGTATATGGAAACAGAAAGTCGCGCACGTGTGAATTCTTGAAACTCTGTGTGTGGTCCGTTCCTGTCTCTGTGTGTGTTGTTGTGATCATAGGCGTGCGCAGGGCTCACCATTAGGGGGGGCGAAGGTTCATCGCAGCACCCCCCCCCCTTGTAGGTCAATGTACGAGGCAGTTTTTGCGCCCCCCCCCCCCCTCTTAGGTGACTAGGGGGGTCAATGTATGGGGTAGATTCTGCGCCCCCCCCTCTTAGGTCATTAGGGGGGGCGGCCGCCCCCCCTGCCCCCCCCCTGTGCGCACGCCTATGGTTGTGATGTGTACTTATCAAGGTAATTTCACGAAGCAGTTGGCGGTTACAAATTAGGGTAACGGATAATCATGTAGCATTTCATTTTTTAAAATTTAATTTATATATCAAGTTGGTATCAAGTGAGGATCAAGTTGGTATGACAAGGTACACGCAAAATATAAGCCAAATAAGTGTAAACATCTTGTTAGGTAATCCTAGTCCACTAGCGTTCGTACGGCTACTAAGTTGCAAGAGCGGTTACTAACAACATAGTAAAAAAACATCAGTTTGAGATGGTACTGTTCAATCGCTAACGAGGCGGCGGATTTCACTAACATGCTTTTTACTGCCTTCGCTTACTAAAAGGTTAGTGCTTTTTGCGACAAGTAAACGGTTGGTGTTTAGTTAGTGAATATGCCGACTTCTTTTTTTTTTTTTAAGAGTGTGCGACAGCATATGACAGCCCGGGCCCCTAAAGTGCTCCGTACTTAAGATAACATTTACACAGAAACCGAAGCTTGAAGGAGAATTTGAAAGGAACACACATATAAGCTGCCGGCTGTATAGGCAGGCATTGGTTTGTACAGCCTTCGGGTGTATATAATGCGAGTCGGTTGCTCAACAATGCGAAGCTGTCGCGCGGCGTCCGTTCTTGAGAGCGGGCGCACGCATGCATCAGTCTCGGTTGGTTGCGCACTGCCGCTATATAACGATGGCGGCGATCATTAGCTGCTTAGCAACCAACGCCAACGACGACTCGGGCGGCGACGTCGGTCTAATCGTTGCTGACGTTGCGACGCAGAAGCCCTGAGCCAAAAGCGACATTGGTTATTGCGTCGCCGCCACCTTGACGAATCGTTAACAGGTACACCACCTGTTACGGTATATACACACACCAACCCGGCATTTAATAGCCATCTGTGCTATCCCTATATAGGTATATGTAAATGCGCCGAGAGCCGGCTTTGCTCTACAGGAAATTACGCAGCGAAATGCCTATTCTCACAGCAACAAATGCGCCCTCTTAAAACATCTATTTGGAGCGTCAACTGTTCAGTCGTTTTCTCGCAGGCATAAGTGTGCCGAAATCGGGCACCGTGCATACAGTACAAATCAAAATGGGCCGTTGTTTGAGACAAACAACCACGGTCGTTTGGATGACGTGGACAGTACACCTCCACTCGTGGCAGGGTACCAGAGCAGGGGAGAGATACTCAGAAAAGGAATACGGATATCGAGATACATGTGCTGGAAGCCTAAAGTACATATACTGAGATACATTTGTCTTTAACGTAACGGGATATTTCAGAAGTACATAAAAAACAGCGCGAAAACACAAGGACGATACAGATGAAACGGGACTAACGCTCAACTTGAGCTTGTTGGTACACATTCATAGTAAAAAAACAGCGCGAAAACACAAGGACGAGACAGGTGAAACGGGACTATAGCGCAGTCATCTGTCTCGTCCTTGTGTTTTCGCGCTGTTTTTTACTATGAATGTGTACCAACAAGCTCAAGTTCGCACGCTTCTCAATTTCAGAAGTACTTTTGCAAAAAGATGAAAAAAGTATCCCGGAATACAGATACAGGACTACGGATACCAGAATACTTTTTTTATTTACAGGATGCTGATGCTTCACAAAGACATATATTAAGTGCAGCATAATATTGCGAATAACGTTGTAGCGCACTGTAACTTGTAAGTCAATATATGTCGCTCGAATCCCTAACGAACATTAGTGAATTAAGAAGAAGCATACATTTATTTTACACATAAGATCTGTTTTGCTGAGAAGGTCGTTGCGCTAATTGCGCCACGCAACAGCTGCTCCTCAAACGTCTTTTAGACAGCGCGTCTATTCGGCCTCAATAGAAGACTCGCCAACGAGAAAAGTCTCTCTGCCACTGCAGATGAACACAAGTTCGCGCTATAACGAATAGGTACCGCCTTCATGGCCGGAAGGTCCTGCATGATAGGGATATCCAGGTACTGAAACACTCCCAGTCTCACGTGCATCTCTCGTAAGAGCGCTCTTGCGCTCTCACGTATGGGGAACCCTTCGTCGCCCTCTCTGTCTCGCCGAAGCGCCTTTGCTTGGCTTAGCACGCAAAAGCCTTCCTCCCCCCCTCCCCCCCCCCCCCCCCCCCACCTGGAAATACGTCATCTCATTTCCGACAACATAAAAGTAATGAGATATCCCGTGTCCTGCACAGTATCGCGGTACAATCGAGAGATCGGAAAAGCATTTCACTATAGTGAGATGCAAATACATTTTTCAAACGTATCCCCATGGAGAAATACAGATACTAAAAAGTATCTCTAAGATACTATCGCAATACTCTTGCATGGCGATACTGCCCAGCCCTGCAAGGGACCACGCAATGTCGTTAATATACATATACTTCGAAAAGCGGCGCAGAAAACGAAGAGTTTTGATAGCATTTAATCAACGGCTCCCCACACATATTTTCGCTGCCCATACGTTCCAACATGCTCGCTGTCTGCTTTCTTTTACTTCTGGGAAGATGTTATAGTATGTTTGGTTTAAATGAAAGAGGTGAGCGTGCTGATAGTCATGTTCGCTATTGTCACCACTGCAGAAGGGAGGACGTTTGGGTGTGTTGGTATCTCATCACACTTTAAAAACCATAGCGCACTACACTCTAAAAACTAAGAGAGTGCTGGGCACTCTCTTTGGGAGAGTATATTCTTGTCCCATATTTAACTCTCTTTTCCAGAGTAAATCACCTCTTCTTGAGACAGAGTATAGTAATGCCCCCTGAGAGGGTTATAGTACTCCACCTCAACAGAGTAACATAACTCTTACCGAAGCAGAGTAGCCGGACCCCTCCGAAAGGAGTAGTAGTACACCTCAAGAAAGAAATAGCAGAACCCGGGCGAAATAGGGCCTTAATATTGCATTTGAGAATTTATTCATGCGTAGATCGTAATGACGGCATAATAACGAGCACTGCGACAAAAAAAAAAAAAAGACGTGAGAAAAAAAAAAAAACACGCGCAAGTGAGATTCGAACCAGCGACCCTCCGATTGTGAGTCCGACGCGCTACCACACTCGGAGACGACGAAAACGTCCTTTTTCTTTCATGTTGTCACTGATTGCACTGACCAATGCCTCCTTGACTAGATGCCCGCCGCGTGGTCCGGTAACCCGGTTCCGTACCCTCTCCCTCTTTTTTTTCTCCGCGGTCAGGCCACGAGCGCCCCCTATAGCGCACGCCTGCAACGGATGCAACGGGTTTTTCCTCCTGCGGCACTTAAAACGCCTGTCCTGTGTTAAAAGGGAATAGGAACACCTTACTTACTTACTCACTTTTACTTACTTACTAACAAAGGTCACGTGCTGCCGCCTCCGAGATTGCCATCACGCCTGTTACAGTCTCGAAGGTGCAAGCGTATTTCCGCTGCCGCCGGAAGTCGGTCAGGCTACGAGCGCTGCCTCACGGATTTTGTGGTGAACTAAGGGAACCGCCGCCGCAATGGGAAAGCGAGCGACGCGGCGGGCATCTAGTCAAGGAGGCATTGCACTGACCATATCGGTGATCTGTCTTCATTTTCTTGTTTAGAAACGCCGGTTTGAGTATTTCCGTACATGCGACAACCAAGCACAAGATAGTTCATTTCTTTGTTTTGTGCTTCCAGGTATCAGAACGTCAATCCGGCCTGTTTCTCAGCAAACAAGATTAGCGTAACCGAGGATATGTGCGGCATTCGCATTGACCAGCTAAGCGGTTAGTCATTTCTGTGTAGAAAACGCTGTACTTCTGAACTGCACATTGAACACTTCAGTTTTCGTCACGCCCTTGGACATATTTTCGGTCATTATTGTTCACGTTCCGCGACTACAGCCGTAATAGCGCACTCTAGCCGTACGGACCATTTAGCTTATGGGCAGTGTACTCCGTGCGCGACGTTCGAGCGAAAAACGTGGATACTGAAATACGAAGAACTTAAAAACCTTTCGAATGTAGTTTCGATCGTCGACCGACTCGATGAGGTGGTATTCGCTTATTTAACTGCACAAATCCAAAGCTAAAAACGCGGATATTAAGGTTTTATTCCAGTGTCTTCCTGTACACTGAAAAGCACTGGGAGGCGCTGGAAACGCTGCTTTTTTATTAATTGTATCCAGCCCCGCGAAGTATGCAGTGCTCTCTACTGTATATGCGTGTGCTTAATAATGAGTGGTCATCGCTCGCGGTATGCCGGCACATCGACATATACTATATATATGAGGAGCAGGAGTATAACTGCGTTCTACTCTGTCATGCCAGAAGAGTATACGGGCATTCCACTCTCTCAGATGGAGGTAGAGTATAAGCACATTTCACTCTCTCCTTTCGTACAGAGTGAACGTGCATTTCACTCTGTGCGATGCTTTGCGAGAGTAAGAGAACGCTCTGAAGAGTAACTCGGCTTTCTTACTCTTGCGATACGCTTACCAGTTTTTAGAGTGTAATGAACGTGAGACAAGATGAAGACAGGACAAGCGCTTGTCCTGTCTTCATATTTCCTCGCGTTGTGCTTGTCCTTTCTTCATCTCGTCTCGCGTTCGTTAGCGCGCTATGCCACGTTCGTTCGTTAATGTACCACGTCGCAGCCTGAATTCCTTTCCACGGTGCTGTACGCTCGTTTGTCAGCAGAAACTAGACCGCAGTTATAGTTTAGCGAGTTTAGCGGAATAGCGGGCTTAGCGGAATAGCGGGATCGAAGTGCGCATGCGCAGTACCGTAAACGACCCGTAGCGTTTACCGTACGCACGCTATTTTTCAGATTTGGCGTTAGCGTGTTTGCGTGGTTAACGTAGTGTACGTAAAACATGGCGGCGGTTTTCAACGTCCGCTTCGAACTGAATTTAGCGTTGATGTGGATGGATCCACTTCTTTCGTAGCAAACGACTGTGGGAAATGGCTTCGCTTGTCTTCAGGTAGCTTCGACGACACGGCATTACGGATAACCTATAGGCACCCGGCAATGCAGTTTGCTTGTACACGTCGCGCCGCCTAGCAGCGGTGATTAGAACCCACGGGGCGGCCCTTCGCGCCATTCCCTGCCATTCCACCGTTGTGCGCATTGCCAACAGGCGCAATGGATTTACCGCAGCCCGTTGACAACTCCGTCGTCAGAGGTGGAAAAAAAAAAGAACAAACGCAGATACTGCTGCGTTAAAGATTGCCACAATAAAGAAGGGGATGTCGGCATCATGATGTATCGCTTCCCATCGAGACCGTGGGAAGCAACTCGGCGGCAGAAGTGGATCGCAGCTGTTCGGCGCGTCAAGTAAGTGTCGCCCTTGCGAATTTTCGTTAAACGACATCAGAGCAAAAACAATAACGGGAAGCATTCGTGCAACGCACGGCAACGTTACAACTGCTCACAAGCGTGTGTTAAAACACGCACAGTGGTTGTCACTCGTGAAACCTAACGTCGTAAAAGCTTGGACGCACGGCGCATTTTTCCACGCATTAATTTGTCAACGTGCCTTGCCGCTCCTTTGTGCACCAGGACGATGACTAGACTGCTGGAACGGGCTCATTATTGCCGATGCTTTCTCGCGCTTAGTACGACAGAAATAAGGCTGGAGTGCACCGCGTAACACGTGGAGTATTCGGAAATTACCGCTTCTCTCGCGCACACGTTTTTTGTTTTCTTGTTCTTGTCAGCTGATTGCTTCAGCACTCGTCGCGTATTCGGATATTTGCGTTTCGCTCGCGCACACTTGCACACGTTTTGTTTTCGCGTTATTGAGTGTCAGCTGATTGCTCTCAATTCAGTGTTTCAGTGCCGATGACCTGTCATCTTTCCCCACGTCTGCGGGCAGCTCGTACACGAAGAGTCCTCGTGTAGGTTTACGTAGAGTGCCACCGCTGCGCAGTGTTTACAGTTGCCCAGGGCGCCGTAACGGCACGTACAATTGCCGCTGAGAATTTCTCGGGGCGTGATCGACAACTTTGCATGAAAAAAAAAAAACAACGCAAAAAGAGAAAAAGTGAGAGATGATCATCAGGCATGACACATGCTGGAACAACAACACTCGTATGCATCGCGAGCGGCTGTCAACATGAGCGTGGCAATGCCTGTCTTACGCGAGGTGCAAGTAGAACAGTAGATATAAAGGGACGGACGGAGAGACACGTCACTGGTTATACGTAGAAAAATAACCCCAAAGAGATTCAACGAAGGCACGTGTCGCTGCTTTATTCTGTTCTCGCTTATCTTTCCCAACCCCGCAAATATTAGGCAAGCTCTTAGTAATAAAACAAGTGACAGCTGATCGAGAAACGTATACGGTCGTATTTGTGCGCTTAAGTGGGATAAGATAATTATTTTTCAACTTGTAGTTCAACGTCGTAAGCATGCTTGCTTTGCTGTGACAAGCACTTCGCTGCGATGTCGGTGTTCACTTCTTTAACACCATACATATGGTCGTTGTCGTACAGTGCGCGTCCCTTTTCAAGCGTCGGTGGTCGAAAATGGGCATCGATGTTTTCAATCGCCTTAAAACCGCAATACAAAACCAGCGACATGCTTCAAACAGCACGACAAACACACGCCATGCACGGTAGAAATGGCTCGTTGGCCGCCTCGACGCTACGCGGAATCGACACCGTGGCGCTGATGGCTGGGCCGATCGCAGCGCCACCTAACCATTGTCGGTTGCCTATAGCTATAGTGTACTAGAATATGGGTAGTGTGTTCAGGGAGGAGCCATGGCTGCCGCAGTTGGTATCGACAGCCGCGAGATGGCACCACCTGAGCATGGGCTGTCACATCGCGCATTGCCAGCCATTGCTCCTGATGCGCTTCCGTGCTTTGATACGTCGCGCTTAATAACCTTATGCGTTAATTGCTGACACGTCAGCGACAAGCATTCTGAATGGGTGTGGTAGTACATGCATTCAAAACGAAACGAAATGCAATAAAGCTGAACACACGGTCCGAATGAAAAAACGCATACGACAGCGAAACAGTCATAACTGGGGAAACAAAACTCCCTGCAATTTCTTTAAAGCTCGGTCGATGAACGAATAAAAAATTAGGAAGCTCGATGTATCGAAGGAGCATCTATGAACCCTGAAGGTTTTGTTAAGATATCACTATAACGAGTCGTAGCCTGCACCCTGCGACAGCTTCGACTTTCTTCGTTACGCGCGGCACCGTTCTTGTTGATAGTTGCCTCATGCAATTGTAATTATGTGGCTTAGGTAACAAAACTACCATTAGACTGCAAGGCAGGCCGTAGTGGAAGACTTGTGAATTATTTTTACCTGCTTGGGTCCTTTAACGCGCACCTAAATCTATAGATGCACAGGTGTTTTGCATTACGCGCCCGCCTAAATACTGCCGCCGTGGCCGGGATTTTGCATTGTACAGTCAAAAGGAAACATCACTTGGCACCACTGCCGGACTGTAGGAAGAAACTCTTTATTTACGTGCGCGCACACTGCAGTGAGCAGAAACACTGATCAAATTAGTCGCCATTCCGAAGAGTTATCAGTTCATGACCACTTGATCACGGTGGCACCCTTATGAAGATCGACTGATTTTCGCATGCAGCTTTTTTTTTTTCGTTTCGCCCCTCGAGACTGGTTGATACCCTTAACGAAAAAAATGAAGTCGTGTCAGCACATAAAACTACCACTGCTGCGGTCAGGAGGTCTGCATGTTGGCTGCAGCCTAGGGTACAGTAAGTGCTTTTTTGCGAGCAGCATCACATCAACAACGCTGTTGCTGCACAGCTCTTGCTTGCTGAAAAGGTGGTAAATATGCCCTCTAGCTTCTTCACTGCATCAAATAAGGAGTCAGACGGGTAGAGAAGCCCACCTCTGTCACAAGCTATGTGAACTCGCAATTCTTGCCGGTTTAGCTGTGGTAAGCAAATATAACGTTCCTACACTCTGTGCATGTCATTTCGCTTTAGGAACTTTCGTGCCACATAACCGGACATATAATATATGAGCCTATCATCACTCTTCTGCTCCACGTATTCTTTGTGATCAGATGGAATCCTCTGGAGTATGCGCTCCACGAAGTCCAGGTTCCCTGCTTCAACAGCATTGTCCAAATCGTCAACTCTGACTTCTCGCGTGGAGCCGACGGAGCTGAATCAGTGGCCTCACCGTTAGCACAGGGCGCTGCAGTTTCTTGAGATTGTAGAATCAACCGCAGAGTTAATTATTCCGCTTTCTCGGAAGTCTTGGATGCGACGCTTTCTTTGACAAGTAGCTTGGGGCATGGGCAGTAACGTCGGCACGGCGTCCGGCGTCAGCTCTGGTCTCCCACGGGGTACGCGAACTTCTTCGCCGTTTATAACGCGCACGTAGTCTGATCACACATAACGGCTCGAAGTGCAGCTCACATACAGAGCTCTTTCGGTCCAGGTCCTGTCCTTACGATGGCTACTTCGCGCCCAAGTTTTGTCGTTTCC
>NC_051178.1:125282439-125318545 GCF_013339695.2 Rhipicephalus sanguineus
CACCGCAAAATCATAACACTGTGACACATGCTAATTGGTTTTGTGACTTGGTGTTGCATTAACAAATACAGTGGACTCGTCACAACAGCCGTGGCGCGGTAATCTATAGCAATCACTTTCGGTGTTCATTGAAGCCATAGCGCCGATAAGACAGGTCCCTGTTTTATCGGCGCTATGGCTTCAATGAACGTAACGAACCAACTAGCCCAAAAGTCTGTTCTCTTGGATCTCACTTTCGGTGGTATATATACGGTCACGGTCGCGAGACAGGGCCCCACGTTCGCGTTGGACGCGTCTAAAGGCTCATTCACACCTGAGACTTGCACCGGTCGCGCGAACATTTGCGACTGGCGACCAAAAAGCGATTCAAGGCTGCCGGTGTTCACACCTGCGGTCGACTTGTATACCTGTCGCGCACAGCATTCACGTCTGCTCGCATATGGCTCGCATTGCCATTGCCCCGTAAAATAAGCTGACGTCCTGTACCTGCTCACGTAATTGGTTCAGAGGTTTGCGACTGCAATTGCGTGGCTTAAAAATCGAGCAACAGGCGACTGAGCTAAGAGAGTCGCTTTGCTAGCGAAGCGGCCGTTTGCGACCATGCATGGTCGCTTTGCGACTAACTTCGTCCCGCGACCGGTGATATAGTCGCAGGTGTGAACGAACATTGAGTATACGACGATAGCGTTTCCATGGGTACACTGAACGAAGATAGGGAAACAATGGTTCTATAAAGGGTACGTGTGGCTTGCATGTCTCTGCCGTGAAGAATTACTCCAACAAGAGGCCCTTTTCTTTCTCGACGCCATTAGCCAACTTTTCAAAGCGGAGGCCTTTCAAGATATCAACGGCTCGTTACTCAACCTATACGTATACTCGGAAGAGCGCTGAAACTACTTTCAAGTTTTTATCCACAGCGAAGAAACCCTTTTCTATGAGATA
This sequence comes from Rhipicephalus sanguineus, assembly GCF_013339695.2. Taxonomy (NCBI): domain Eukaryota; kingdom Metazoa; phylum Arthropoda; class Arachnida; order Ixodida; family Ixodidae; genus Rhipicephalus; species Rhipicephalus sanguineus. The sequence continues at coordinate 125,283,382 of NC_051178.1, forward strand.
AAGATGGGGTTTTCGTGGTAGTGCATGAGAATCAGGTTTCGGAAAAGATAGCGATCTTTACGGACTCTTATACGACTCTGTATAGCCGGATTCGCATATATATTGCTTCTATCTTTATATAAATTTCAGATCAGTCAGCAAATCAGCACATTCGTGTTCGTTGTTCTTATTTTCAATATCTTAAGATCTGCTCGAATCGCGTTCAGCCGCTGGCTCCGTGCACATGCACGAAGAACATCCATCGCTATATCCATTTCACGCGAGATCGCTACACGCTGTTACGTAATTTGACTATCGAGTTCGTATTTACTGCATGCCACGTTTAAGAGAGATAAATCAAGCGCTTCTTTCGATCGAAGCTTAAGTTGCGCGGGCTACTTCTCTTACTTCGAGGGTAATCATCATAAGTTATGGATACCTCGGCGAGCCACGGCGTCGGCGCACGTTGCATTTTCAGCACTTAATGCGTCGCTATAGGCGCCAATTACCCTGTGATAACGGATGTTGATTTATTTTTCTTTCCACCCATCATCCGGCTTGACGATGCATAGACTTTGTGCTCGTGTTTGCAAGTGTCAGGTGGTGGTTGAGTGTTTGCCGTTACTGTATTTTCTGTGCTATTTTTTGGTCAAAAAAAAAAAAGGAGGGAGGTGGGATGGGGGCGAGGATATTTACATAGACTAAGCGGGGGCCATTCCGAGACTAAACTTACGTGAAGGCCAATTCTGTAACTAGTTTGCCGCTGACTGCGAGTAGCCACGCCCGAAAGATTGCGGGCGTAATTATTAACCAGAACGAACTATCGTGATCGTTACTCTTGGTAATCAGGAATAGGTGCTTGCAAAATTGGTAATGTTAGGTATACCGACACGAGTTTTCCCTGTCGCCAGCTATATGCTCCCTCTTGCCTTGACCGTTTGTATCCGCTTATATCTATTTTTCTTTTCTTTTTTTTTCCCCTTTTCGGAGCGAGTCGTGTAAAACGAGAAGCGGGTGAACGCTCATTAGTGAGTATGATCGCTAAAGGTGTATATCTTTAAATTATTTTAATAAGGGCGTAGTCGACGCATATTTAGTGGATTACATTGTATTGGCGTCGATGTGCGGGTGTAATGGATATTACGCTTCGTCAGCAATAAGCGACTTAGCGCCTGAAGCGTTGATCTTTAGCAATTCATGTGCGTGCGTATTCCTTAATATAGATAACTTTAGGTGAGGGGGCGTTGGGGTTCCTCTATCGTGAAAACTAATCTGAAAAGCTCCGGGCGTTCAAAAGAACGCATTCGGTTGGATGCCTCGCTTGGGGTTCTCGTATACCTAAAACTATATAGGTAGTATGTGTATTACACATTGTGCGAAGTGCCGAGGTCCCAGTGCATGCGTAATTGCGTTTAATACTACACTCTAAGAAAAAAAAAGAGTATGTATGTCTCTTTTCGGCGAGTTCTGAGTTGCCACGTATATGAATCTATTTAAAGAGACAAGTTAACTTATTTCTGGGTCCTGCGATTCCCTGAAGAGAGTATAGTGAACTTCAAAGAGAGTTCACGTGTTTCTTTAAAAAGAGTCATATACGGGCCAAGTCAGAACCCACGAAATTAGTCTAAGGACTCATCTCTCTCTCTCTCCCTCTTTCTTCTTTTTTTTTTTTTTTTGTGCTTAGAGCTCAAACACGCTGTCTGTGGTCGAACGGGTTCCAAGGCCGTCCGGAGATAGGAATGATCTGCAAAATGCAGACCCTCCGATCCGCGGGGGAGCAAAATGACGAGTAAAATATTGCCACACACACTCCTTTCTTTCTATGTTTTATGTTAGCGGCCCATTGCACGTGTAGGTGCTGCCTTGCGCAAACGGCGCCAGAATATCTGGGAACATTCGAAATTATTTTAGAATAATTTGTTAGGCTTGAGCGCGCAAACCCGAACAGCTGAGTTTATTCTCGAAGTAACGCGGCCGCCAGCGATAAGGCTCGAATGGTCGATGTCGCACGTATAAATGCCGACGCGCCTTGCCGCGGTTCAGTTTATCGACGGCCGACGCTCTGTTCGCCGCAGTGTAGAGTACAGTGTGTATTGCGGTAGTTTGGCTTTCCGTTTCCCGGCCACAAGTTCGGCCAAATAAAGAGTTTCATCTTGGACACGCCGACTGCTGCCTTCGTCGACGTCACGACCCCGTGACAATATACGGTTTTGGTTGAAAACAGCTTCGAACAGCTGTAAACGATCAGCGACGAATAATTTCCAAAGTGAGGTGGCTCACATGCAGCTAAAGAATCGAAATCTCGCACGTAAAGCAAACTATAGTGGCTGTTAAGATGTTTATTTCGCGGCACTCAGCGACAATGCGCAATGGCGACAGTCAAGGCAAAGCACGGACTCTCAGCGCAAGCGGTGTCCTTCAGGAGAAACTAAAGCTTCCACTATAGAAGGCGCGGGAGAACGCAACCCTTTAGGGGGCCTTCATGTGCGCGCCTCCGTGCTTCCGTCTTAGACACGGAGGCGCGTACATGAAGGCTCCCTACAACCCTTACTAAGTTCCAAGGCTTCGCTACATGGCGCAATTTCACGTGGTACGTGTATATCCATATCGGTCGGAATGAGCTTTCGCACTTGTTCACTCCAACCTCTTTTCCTGTGTTTCCTCTCTTTTTCCTATAATTTCCGCGGTCGGTCGCTTATTACTGCTGGCGTCGATGACTTAGTGCGACGTCAACCAAGCGCTGAAGAGGCTATAGGCACATATTTTTTTATTTGCTGTAACGCCGTCTCTAGAAGTACAGATGGCGAGGTTGTAGGACTTGTATGCATATAATATTCTTCTGCAATGTTGCGAGTCCGAAGCTCGTATCCTTGCGAAAGTCGAGGTTCGGACAGACAGCTTATATTATAAACGCGTATTCTTGTGCCGACTCAACACGCACGCACGCACACACACACACAACGCACACACACTAGGGCGCGCGCGCTCACATGCACGCACGAATGCACATAAAAGTATATTTTTGTTTGTGTGTGCAAAAGTATACAAAAGTGAACACGTATGCACACACGCACGCACACGCACACAGAGTCATGTTTAAACACTCGATCATATGAACGCACGGAGCCTAGGGAACGAATGAATGGCAGTGTTTTTTTTTTTGGTTTGGCCAGCAGCGCACACCACATATCGTGAACGGGATGTGTTGCGACCGGCCTTTGGAGGCACCAGAGACTCCGGAGGAAGAGGCTGGAGGAAGGCAAACTTAACAGGTTTTATTTACATGGGCGAGCAGTTTGTTTGTACATGACGATTTCGTCCTACAGGACGAGGATTTCGTGTCTACATGACGACGACTGCACGTCGAATGAGCCCGCGGGGCTCGTTTTAAAGGGTCTCTTTCCCCAGATCCCTAGATGGGGGAATTTCTGCAAGTTGGGACGGTCCAATCGCGTCCCACACAACACTAATGAGGGTGCCACCCACACTCGCCCAGGTCAACGTCGTCGACTGGGGCGTGGCCCCGCACTCTGCTGCTGTTGCACCAAAGGGTGCAACCTGTGGTCCCCGCCATGTGAAGGCCGTAGGGCGATGGGTCCCACGCTCGGACACAAAAGGTCTGCAGTTCCGAAGCACCTTGTCGATCAATTTGTGGGGCTGGTTGTCATCCGCGCGGACGCCGCTGTCTCGTCAAGGTAGATTTGGCGACAGGAAACCATCATGGTCGTCTGGCCGAACGCGGATGGGCCGGACTGCAAGGCGCCTCACGTCCCATCTCGGGAGGACAATTCAAGCGCTTGAACCATTGTCAAGGCAAGCAGCGCTTCGGCGCCCGGTTCGAAGAACAGGGGACGCCGCTTTCTTTTCGGCACAGGGGCCGATCGTAACAGCTCGTCCACCGGCGGAAGACTCGACCTGAGGGTGACCAGCTGAACAGGTTGCCCGAAGCGTCGGTGAAAGCCGCGTACTCTGGGACACTGCCGAAGACGCCGAACCATGGACTCTCGCACTCGTTCCTCGGTGCTCTCCTTCCTGGGAATACGCATACACACACACAACCACAGGCACAGGAGAGCGCCCTGCCCGCACTGAGACACATCGAGTCCAAAATAAAATCACGTGAAAACACCCTGCCTTAAATAGTACAACTAAAACACAAAGCAGCAATCGAAGCGTTTCTCCGAGCTATCGCTGAAGGTCCCAATCCCGATACAAGTATTAGCTTCCTATTAAACTGCCTTGAACAAACATGATCTCTTCTCCAGTGATGTGCCCCTCGTGGCCTACCTGTGTGCAAGCGTCAGTAATCCGCTGTAAGTCAACCAGGCCTCATACTCATGAACAAAAGCTTTACGCTTCAACCTTTCTTTTGATCCCAAAATTTTGTGCCGCCAAAGCTAGTCGTCAAGTTCCTTTGAGCTGACGAAAAACAGGCTGTCGTGCTGCACTAACACAAGGAGCGCTATTCACAATTCACGTCCGCAATTGCACGTACTAGTGCTACTGCGCGGATGTGCTACTAACTCTCCTTTGCGGTCACACCTTTTATAAAAAACACGGATGTACTATTAACTCTCGTTTGCGGTCAAAATTCCTACAACGCATAAACACAAACTCGCGCACTAACTCCTCCTACTCACATTCACACAAGAGCGCATGCGGATGAAACAATAAATAAATAAGAAAAAAACTTCCGCATGAACCCTGAAAAAAACTCGAAGAATATCCCTGCTTCCTCACGCGCACTCAAAATAAACTGCTAAGGTCACTCTTAAAACACTCCTATCGTCGCTCTCAATAACCTACTCGTAGGACACACCCTAACGCACGCTCCGATGCGTGTCGTTACGCAACCGCACTCCGCTTATTCTCAAAAGAAACACGCACAACTTAAGAAATAAACATACAGCTTAAGAAATAAACAGAACTTAAAACTAGTTACATGAACAATATCTAGTAGCCGAGAAACCAAAAGAAAACATTCCAAAACTAAAATAAGCAAAGAAAACAAAATTCAAGTCCAGTAGCGACAATATCTCAAAAGCTTACGGCTGTCAATCAATTTTCAGACGTACGCGCGGCGGTCGCTCCCTGTGGGCCTTTCTTGTCGGAGGGGGACTACAACAATGGCGAAACTCGTTCGCTTCACCTCCGAACCCCCCCAAGCTCTTCGCTGGAGGCCTGCATTCTTCCCCTCTTTCCGCTACTTCTTGGGAACCACCGACCCTGCATTTCCGCGCCCCATCAAACCAATCAAACGCGCCGTGAATACTGCGACGGTAGGCTGACTGACTCCTTCCCTGTGACTGCACCTGCGCGCAATGCACTTTTCTTTTTCTTTTCGTCCGGCGGCTCGGACGAATGCAAAACTTTGTCGCCGATGACAAACGCCTCACTCTGGTTGCTACGCTCAAACATTCAGAGCCTTTCTTCGAACTCCTCGTCCCTTTTTCTGCGCTCCTGGCTCGACGGCGTCTCTTCCGTCTACGCCGCTTCTTGGGGCTCATTTCTGAGACTCCAGCTCTCACCTCTTGCTCATCAGCAATTTCGTTGCTCTCTTTAGCTGTCTCATCCGCGCAGTCTAAATGATTTATACTCAAATCATCTTTTCCTTCCCTCTCCAGACTGACGGACAGCTTAACGCCTATGGCAACAATGCAGCTGTTTTTCTCCGAACAACCTAGCTCGCATGCCTGGGAGCTGTCTCCAACTGCATTGTGCTCTCTACTCTCTTCGTTCGCGCCACTTCCTGAACTTCCGCCGGTGTTCCTGCCTAGCGGGTCGAAATATCCTGGGACACCACCGGCAAGATCCACCGCCGCAATACACTCACTTGATGTTTGTGCCAGCTTTTCCACAACTGTCTTAGCCGTTTCTCTAGAATTCCACTGGCACAACACTTTGTCGCACTTATTCTGGCCATCGGTGGCCTCTCCTCTTAGCGCCGCACCTTTCGCAGCTGCCAACCTCGGTTCATTCTTGAACCTGCTGCTATCTTCACACGTGCTAGCCTTCTCTACGGCTCTGAATTGCACCGTACTCGATTGTTCCTCGCACCTCTCGTGCGCTACATCTACAGAATGGCCACTCCGCTGCTTCGTACCTAACCCGCGTTCTAGTCTTTCAATCTCCTCGTCTAATGCTTTCATCGCCTTCCTATGTTCCTCAACCCTTTTTGCCTCCTCGATTTGCTCTTCCTGTTCTCTTTTCATCTCAGCCTCTCTCTTTTCCTGTTCAATTAAGATCATATTCCCGAAGTACTCAATATCCTCCTTATTTGCGTTTTCGACTACAATTGCTTCACGGATTTCTGATGCGGGCGTATCGTCGTCTACCTGTACGTCGAGCTCCCAACACAACTCCAACAGGCTATCCCTCGTCAATCTCATCAGGTCCATGGCGACTACTTTGCTTTGGCTCAGCTCTGACAAAACACAAACAAACCCACCAGCGTTTCAATTCTGGGTCTAGAGAAATTGAAGCCTGGCAAATCCCACAGCAGATGCCAAAAGCAAAACACACAAGCAGCAACAAGTGGCAAACATCCTTCTCTACCTTTTTCCCGTTTCACCTTCACTCTACTGCCTCAAACATTCCAAAAAAACTCCCACAACGTACCCTCAACTTCTTCTATCAACTAATCTGAGTTACCATGCTTATCCTAACATGCTCAGATCATCGCCGAGTGCTGCTCCGTGCTGAGATAACAACCACAATTCCTAGGCAGTTGCTGGTTCTATCTATCTTTTAACAGGTCTAGGCTAAAAGACTCGATACATCTCAAGCGCAAAGTCAGGCACTCACCCCATACCGTGCGGTCATGGTACGCTGCGTCGATCCCGCCGACTTCCAGGTTCCAGGGCTTTCGGCTGACCTCCGGTCCATGTCGCTTTCCATCGATCCGTCATATCCCACCGTCTGCCATCCAGTTGTTGCGACCGGCCTTTGGAGGCACCAGAGACTCCGGAGGAAGAGGCTGGAGGAAGGCAAACTTAACAGGTTTTATTTACATGGGCGAGCAGTTTGTTTGTACATGACGATTTCGTCCTACAGGACGAGGATTTCGTGTCTACATGACGACGACTGCACGTCGAATGAGCCCGCGGGGCTCGTTTTAAAGGGTCTCTTTCCCCAGATCCCTAGATGGGGGAATTTCTGCAAGTTGGGACGGTCCAATCGCGTCCCACACAACACTAATGAGGGTGCCACCCACACTCGCCCAGGTCAACGTCGTCGACTGGGGCGTGGCCCCGCACTCTGCTGCTGTTGCACCAAAGGGTGCAACCTGTGGTCCCCGCCATGTGAAGGCCGTAGGGCGATGGGTCCCACGCTCGGACACAAAAGGTCTGCAGTTCCGAAGCACCTTGTCGATCAATTTGTGGGGCTGGTTGTCATCCGCGCGGACGCCGCTGTCTCGTCAAGGTAGATTTGGCGACAGGAAACCATCATGGTCGTCTGGCCGAACGCGGATGGGCCGGACTGCAAGGCGCCTCACGTCCCATCTCGGGAGGACAATTCAAGCGCTTGAACCATTGTCAAGGCAAGCAGCGCTTCGGCGCCCGGTTCGAACAGGGGACGCCGCTTTCTTTTCGGCACAGGGGCCGATCGTAACAGATGCAAGGGTGGGACTGCGCCACTCTATAATGGAACTCTCCGTTGTTTGCGGACCGCGGGCGATGGGCGTGTCATGGATATACCTATAGCTCGCAGCCGCGTAGGCTCGAGTCATTTTGTATCGGCGTCTTTGTCGCTGTCGTGTCGGATAGTAATCATGCGCACTCCTGTCCGCTCCGAACGTCGATCGTTTGCTTTCTTTGCACGGCATTTAGGGGATATATGCTGCCTGCAGCAAAACTAAGGGCTGCAATGTCTGCGCGCGCAAAGATCGATAGTGTCCACTACATCGCAAGAGCAACATGCAATTCCTGGGATGTGAGAGAGTATTTAAGGAGTCGCCTATAGTTGTGCATTTAGCTTTTCATGTGAGTTGAGTTTGACCTTACACTGTAACGCGTCAAGCCACATTTCTTTATTTCTTATGCGAGTCAAGCCAATAACTGGCCCCGCTCTTGATTAAATCCATTACCTTTTCTAAGGGATTTATTCTCTTCCCTTTTTGTTGTTGTTTCATGCAAAATATGTCTTTCACAGGATGACCAAGTGGCAAGGACAAGCGGAAAGCCAGCGGTGAGTGACGTTATTTATTAGTCGGAAACATTTCCTTATCACATGCGGCGTCAAGTCCTGTAGCCTCTGAAATAACGAGACCTTGAAAAAAAAAAAAGAGAGATATCAGGTTATTTGTTTTTGAACTCTGAAGAGTATGAACAGAGTCCTGTTCCTTTTGTGGTCACGAAACTTCGCCGTCGCGCTATGGGGCAGCTTCACACGCTGCCCAAAGCTGCCGCAACGCGGCGCCGCTGTGCAGCAGTGGGTAGAGTTACTGTATATGCTAAAAAAGGTAGCATATACAGGAACTCTAGCAGTGAATAGAGTCACTGTATATGCTACCTTTAGGTAGCATATACAGTGACTCTACCCACTGCTAGAGTTCCTGTATATGCGTTAGGTAGCATATACTCTTAAAAAAAAGGTAGTAATACTTGCTAACTTTGGGGTTGTAACGGCTTGTCACATATGTTACAACCCTGTTAGTAAGTGCAGTTAGTAACGGCAAGGGTGGTAACTGCTACTACCTTTGCCGTTACTAACAGCAATTAGTGACTGTTACTACCCTAGCCGTTACTAACCATAGGTAGTAAAATAAAGGTTGTAAAAAAAAGTAGTAACTGACACTAACGTGTTCATTTTGCCACATTATTACCAGTGATCAAATTCATAATGCCACACTACGAAACAACATCGGCTAATCTTGCGTGAAGTGTCATGAACTATAAGAATACAGAGACTCAACAACAAGTTCACTACGCGCCAGTACTTATACTAAATGACTCCCGGGTATTTATAGCCCCTACATTGGAGATGCACGACTGGTACCGGTGAGCACCTGTGTTTCACGATGAATTATAAAAAAATGTGACCCTAAAGAACCCTACCCTACTACCGGATTATGTGCGCTTGGGGACGTAGCACAAGACTTTTAATCAACCGTATTTAAAGAAACAATATATCATGTCTATTTGCTATAAAACTGGCGCAAAAAAGCATTATGTACAGCGGCCGAGACAAGGTACTAAGCCCACTAACATAGCCTCAGTGCATTTCAATGAATTCATGTGCTAGTACATAGACAGTAAAAAGCTAATAATAATCATTCCTAAGGTTTCACGTGCCAAAACCACAATATGATTGAGACGCGTCGTATAGTGAGGGACTCCGGATTAATTTTAACCACCTGTGGTTCTTTCACATCCGCCTGTCATGCTAGCTTGTTGGGATTTATATTGTGTATTAAAACGCATATAGCACTTGCTTACACTTCATTAACTTTTGCTCCTCCGTTTTCAGAATAGGAGAATGATGCTTAGAAATCGCGGTTGCGTAATTTTAAAAAGAAAATTTATATTTTTTTCTTAATCCATGGACATTTTCTTCACCAGTTTTCGATTTAAAATGATGTGTCGAGACGATTCCAGTTATAAGTTAACACAATAGGTATTAACTACAATTTTAGATTAAGTATAGTTAACGGCCAGGTAGGAAAAAGGTAGTAACGGTCCATGAAAGTTAGTAACGGCTGCAGTTACTACCTATTTGCTTGCAGTTACTAACGTAGGTAGTAAACAGGTAGGAAAAAGTTAGCAACGGTTGCAGGTAGTAACTGTTTACTAACGTAGGTAGTAAACAGGTAGCAAAAGGTTAGTAACGGTCCAAGAAAGTTAGTAACCGCTGCAGTTACTACCTATTTGCTTGCAGTTACAACCTTTTTACTAACTTTTTTTAAAGAGTGATATATAGAGTTACTGCTATAGCAGAGGGCATGGTCAACACCACCTAGACAGCTGTCTAGGTGGCGTTGGCATGGTTCGCGTGCCGCAAACGCTTGCGCGGTGTGACATGAGTGGATGGCTGTGGTGCTTTTTGTGCATCTGCTGCGCTATTTTTCGAGACAGCTGAATTGTTGGCGTGGGACCACGATGCCGAACACGGTTTGCGTGCTGGCGGGCGGTTCCGTTTACAGGAGAACAACCAAAAGGCGCCTTTGGTTTAACGAGTAACAAGGAGCAGCTCGAGATATGAAAGCGGCCCCTACCGCTGCTAGACAGTGGTGATTCCAATTTTGAATCGATGTGCACGCATATGTGCACGCAACACATTGATGCCTAGGACATAGTCGCTGCCTGCGATTCCAATTTCAATGGCCTAAATCTTGTTCAGATGTTTCATCGCGTCGGCGAAAAATTTATAGCTGACGAAGCATCTCAGTTTAATTTTCTTGGTCATTAGGCGAAGTCATTCCACAGAAGCAGCCCTTGCAGTTATGGTTCATTGATCTCCTTTTAAAATACTTCTCACAGTTTAACAGAAAATTGAGCAGCCGTGCTGGGCGAGCAATCGGCTCTCTGCGAAATCAATAAACCGCCATTTCTTATGGGTGAATGTGGGTACAACAGCCCAGGCGTTTGCCTCTTTTTACAAGTGGCCCCGCTGAGGCATTGCTGAGAGTGCGCAGCTTTAATTTTCGGCAAGTAATAAAAAAATTGGAACCTATTAAATCGTCGAGACTAACGGCGCTCACCAGGCGACGGCGGCCGCATTTCGCTCGGGGTGAAAAAAAAAAGAGAAAGAAAGGAAAATGACCGTGTACTTTCATTTGGTTAAAGTCCTTAGATGATCAAAATTACACCATTTCCCGCTAAAGGGGACCATGAGGTGATGCGAAGCCGGAGCACTTGCACGATCGCGTTCCGTGTGCGTTCGTTGGGCATGCTACCGACCTCGCGTCGTGGAACGCGAAGAGGAACGCTACGCGCGTCTTGTTTTCGCTCTAGCCTGGCCGTTAATTCTCACAGGGCGAGCGGGCAACGCGCTCGACAGGCGCGCGAGAGGGGGGCAGCGTAGGAGAGGAGAGAGAGGGGGAGGGGACACGCATGCGCTGGCACTCATCGCGGCGTTGCGCAGGAGAGAATTTCGCCATGTTTAGCCCGCGTTTCAGAAGAAGAGTGGAGAGAGACAGGGGAGAGGGGAAGTGGAGAGAGGCAGGGGAGAGGGGAAGTAGAGGTCGGGAGAGGGCAGAGAGGAAGTGGATGGGGAAATGGGAGAGGAGGAGTGGTGAGGGGGAGGGGAGAGGAGGTGTGTGGAGAGGGTATGCGCATGCGCAGTAAGGGTGGTCACGCGCACACCACCACCACCACCACCGGTTTGAACTCCGCTATAAGATGATTCGCATCTAAAAAATATATATGGAGTCTCCAAGTACGCCGTGACCCATAATCATATGATGATTATGGCGCTTCAAATCCAGAATTGTGTCTTTTAAGGCTGAAACCACCGCGAGCTGCACGTTTTGAGCGGCTGCTCTTTTCGCCCGGGTGCTCATTTCAAGACTTACGACGCAGCCAGGCACTCATTTACGCATGTTGTGTGTAAAAGTATAGCTATATAGTATACGTGAAAGTAAAGCGACCATCGCGGAAGTTGAGAAAGCTAGAACACCGAAGTTGTCCCACACACAACCACAGCGATATCAGCGTTCGCATGCCCTCTCATGCACAGCTGCGCCTCTGGCGGCGGCCGCAAACTCCATATGAAACTGAGCACGGCCGGGCTCGAACTGAGGCGGTATAGTTTCGTGACCATAAGAAGCATTGAAGGACTCCGGTATTATTATATAGAGAGGGTCACTGACGGAGATCAGCTTCCGTTGCCGCTTTCTATTGCCGTGCATGTCAAATTTATCGAAACAATGCTCGCTTGACTGGACCTTAGAACGTGGTAGGAGGACCGGACCGGTGCTCACAAAGTGTCACGTGGTGACAGGCCAAGATGCTGCTTTTTCGCCCAGTGTGAGACCGCCTTTTTATACAGAGGGACTCTGATCACGACCAGCAGTAAGACGCTGACTAGAAGAACATTACAAAGGAGCTCATTTGAGTTTGGATCATTAAATATACATTTCGTTCTGTGTTTAGGATAATGAAACCGACGTGTTATAACGAAGTTTGGTTTGTATTCACAAAAGGGCACTTCCAGCTTCGAGAATTGTTCCGTCTTCCGTTTCTGGCGGTGCAGTTTTGTTTATAGATAATGGAGACAACCAGCTTAAAGCATCTACGTTCGGTGTTTATTAAGCAGCTGACACCTGTCCACCGATGTCTCGCCCGTGCTCGCAACAACACATATATGTGTATACGGTCTGAAGTAATGAAGGATGTGCTTCAGTCACGTGGTTTCACTTGAAGAGCTGCAGCCTCCCGCTATTGACGACAGGCGTGATCCTGCGGTATAACACTGAACGATACAGGGGCTACAGTATTAAAGGGGACTTACGCCAATTTTCGAAGCTGAATTTACTACGCCATACATGTCTTCAGTGTACTGAGACGGCTCTGAACAAGTGTGAAGCTCAGTAAATGCTGATAAGACATTTTATTTTGACATCGCAGTCAATTTTCGCATGTCGCACGTACTGGCATCGACACCAGCGTGACGTCAGGCTGCAATTTGGCCGCGAGATCGAGCAGAGTCGGCACCTAGCGGTGAGCGGACGAAACCCCGTGGTGTGGATCGCTCCTTGCGTCGTCTGCTAGCCACACCGTGTTCGCATGTGTGCGTACGTCGTGCACGTCCTCAGATTGCAGCTTATTCCGTTGTGCTAGCACAGTATCAAATTTTTGTACGTATGCCTACACGATATACATAAGTGTTTCGCCTTACGAGACTTGTATGCACTCTAATAAGTGAGTGCATGCACGTGAGTGCATGAGTGCATGGCGCTAGGTCTAACCACCATACCGTCCATTCGCCAAAATAATTTCAATGTGGGTACCACTTTGTCGTTCAAGCACATCACATAGTGCATTTGGCGTCGTCCTAAACGAAAAAAAAAGAAACTACCAAATGTCGAGGTGTGAATGCAGAATTTTAGCGACACCATCTCGTGAATTGCTGGCGATTTGGAAATCCTTGTGATACCGCAAAGCATGAACTATAGCGTCTGCAGAGGCCGGTTAGCGGTAAAAAAGACCTGAAGCCACGCATTTCAATAGCAGTACGCGTATTCATGCAAACAGAAAAGCAGCGTGCACAAAGTTCTACTTCATCTAATTACGCAGAAGTACAGGCTCTCTTTTTTTTTTTTGTAGCCGCTAGAGCAAGAAGTAAGTACTTAATTGGCTCAGTCGCGCAACACTATTTATAATGTGGTATAGGCAAAACACAGTTTAAACAGGTGCAAATAAACTAAGAAAAAACATCGAGCACAGTGCAAAACACTATGTGACTGAAGGCCAGTACCCCATTGATTAGCAGGTTGCGCTTCTCTCACACGTAATAGGAACGTTAGGCCGGTTTCGCGCATTCATGTGGCAATGGAGAGCGTATACATAGGCTGCGGTCAACGCGCTTTATTCGCCGAGAATCGACTCAAACCGCCTCGGCGAAGCGCCGCTGCGTACATTTGTATACGCGCCGCCGACCGCCTATCCACACAAACGTGGCGATGGTGCTGCCACCTATAGCCCGATCTCGCGGTAAATAGGTGGATAGCAAAAGCCTGACTCTCGCAAAGGATTGTGGGCTGCGGCGGCCGTCTGAATCGACTTCCGGCTCGAGAGTCCGCGCCGCCGTACGGGCACTGTTACATATGCCGTCGCTTTCTCCTTGTTCCACCAAGCAGTCGCGGTGACATTTTTCTCGAAAATTACTGCGTAACATCTTGCAAAGCCACGCAGCTTAGTTGAATGAAAAATGCAACCACTGGGCAATTATAAAAGGTGGGAATGGTCCTTCCTTCATTCAAGTGGCATGGAACTCGCACATGCTTGTTATTTGGCAGCGGAGAGTGTTTTCGCGCATGTTTTGGGCTCTATAAAGATTCGTTGCACTTCCTGATGTCATAAAATATCAGTCCAATGTAAGACTTTCACTTCTTTTTTCATGTATCGAACTGGTAAAGTGATTTATTTACTTTAATTATGTCACAGAGATGCCATCTCGGGTTCGATATGGTGAATGAAGATAATAAAATACGTTTTACTCAAAAAGTGATTAACTCTAGCAGCTTTCTGGTTTTATTTTAAGACTCTGAATCTCTCTTTGCCTGAGAGTTCGTTCTCTTGTGCCCTCGAACTTCGTGTTTGAAGTCATGTGAAATTCTGCGCGCTCCACATACACTTTTCTTTCAAGTTCAACTCTAAGGTTTTGGCACTTCATGTTTGTAAGTCTCTGAAATACTACAGACGCTATATCTATTACGTCACTCGTCTTTTCAAAAGTGACGTCGATCGTTTTACGTCCTATGGTCGATGCCAGTAACTGATAGGCCGTTTTGTTCCATTGGCCGGCCTATTCCGCGCTCAGTATTTTCCAACAATTTTACATAAAGTAGGCAATGAAAAGGCAGTACATGCAATGCAAGTACACTTCGGCACATTTGATGGCAGAACACCTGTACTGTTGTCAGAACCTCTTAAACGATTTGGAAACGTATGTTGATTTGGCCCTGTATGTGCTCATATATGTGTGATTCTGAGGTATACCCGTCGTTTGTGCTCGAAAATACATAAGCAAGCTTATTCTTTAAAATATTACTGCGTGTTTTAAAGCATAACCGTATACACGTATGCTGGCTGCTGCACTTGAGACCCCGTCTCACCGTTCCCCGTGTTTCATTCGTAACGACCGTCTATTTCTACTTCCCGCTTCGTTCAGTGAAATGCGAAATATTTACTATTTATTCACAAATGAATGCAAGAACACGATCACCGCGCAACCGGTGACAAGCGCGTCGCAGAAGTGCACGCATTTCCTCTCCCATTACACTGAACAACAGGCATATTGAAGCAGCGAAGAGCTTTAGGCCTCGAACCGGAAGTACCGTAGCAGACGACGCGCTGTTTTGCTATCCACCTTTTCTGGTGACTTCATGCTCCAGTGTGGCTATAGTTGTGATGACGTCAGGTGCCATAACACACAAAATGTGGCCGCTTGCGCCTCACCAACGGAGCCACGGAGCGGAGCAGCCGTGAAAACGGCACGATATCTTGCGCAAGCACGTGGGGAGAAGCTCATACCGTGTCATGACGTCAGGGTACAATAGCAACCGAAACTAGCTTTTGTAAACATGTTGTACTTGATTTTTCCACACTCGTGCACGCTTCCCAGTGTATTTTCTAGGCTCTTGAGGGCTTGGAGTTTCATTTGACGAAAAAAAAAATGACAGCAGAAAAGTTTCGTTTCAATACCTCTTAAGCGTTCCAGTACCTCGCTCTGAAATCATTTCTTGAGGAAGAAGACAAAAATCAACGAAGCCAAACAAGTACTTCCGCTTGCGTTGGTGGAAGGTTTATAGAACCACGAAACCTTCATTAATCGATGCTGCTTGCGTCAAGCCGAATGGTGTCGTCTGAAATTTCTGAATTTAACATGGTGTCACTGTGAAATAAGTGCTCCACTTTGCGCCGGCTTATAATTATCCTTGGCTATAGTCATCTAGATCATGCTCCGCGCAGTTCGCGGCGCGGGGAAGAACCGAGCGTCGTATCGATCTTCGCCCCGAGAAAGACGCCGCCATGGAGGCCACGCCGAGGACCTGCCTCCGCCCAGGCGATCCCCAGCTTTGCCTCCCCAGTTCGAGCGCGCACGGCGTCAAATCCATGGCGAGCGGCGACCGCCAGCGCTCAGCGAACGCCCCTCGGGTGCGCTGAACTTGGCTGCCGCCCAGAGATGCGAGAGAGAGGAGGAAAAAAGAACCTCGCATTTCCACCCACTCTTCATTTACAGAAAGGAACTGGCAGGTTGCACACCCAACATGGAAACGTTTCACTGGTGCTTCCCAAAATATAAACGAAACGAAATGAAAGTATTGCAGTATACATACCTTTTCTGACTCCCTAGATTTCCCCAACAATGCCCCGACTCGTTCCCTATATAGGCAACCGTGGCGTCAAGAGTTAGCTCCTGTTCCCTGTCTGGTGCGTGCATCAGGTGTCGCTGAGACATGCAGCAGTGGTCGGCAGGCTATGGGGAACCTTGTTGAGTGTCACCTGCTATGCTGCAGGTGCAGCTCTAAAATGCCCGCAGGTTCAAGACAGTGACTGGCGCGTTATTATCTCCATAACTTAGGCCTATTTAGGTTAGTCTCCTTGGGGCTGGATTGCTGTTTTTCTTATTGCGAACAAAGGTGAATGGCTTGTCTGTTGCAATTTGGACCTATAAAAACTTGGAGGGCGCTCGAGCTTCGCCTTCCAGGGTAGAACGCGATAGCGTATAATCGGGCCCCGTTCGCATAGCTTTCTCAGTCACTATAGCCTGGCTTCGCTTTTTGGTGCACACCGTGCCGCAAAGAAAGGAACGTCTGTGCGCGTAACATAGGCCGTTTCAAAAAATCCTATATAGACTGCGAGCAGGGTTGCGAAGTGCTCACTACAGCATGATTCTGCCTTTTACGAATTGGCGAAGTATAGCCGATCTGTGTAAGGCAACACGCGCATCCGCGCAGCTGCGCACTTTGTACATGCTGCTGTTGATCACGAAGATTAATTATGCCGGTGCGTTTTGTAATTGGTTGGCCTTTAAACCAACCATTCGTTGCGCAGTACACGTGTTCTGACGCCTGGCGCGATTCTCTGCTTCTGCCACGACAAGGAGACTCCTCGCCCTATACATGACATTCGTTTAGAGTTCTTTTTTTTTTTTCTCGAAGCTCTTCCATGCATGGAAGAGCTTCGAGAAGCTCTGCGGTAAAACGCCTGCTTGCCACGCGGAAATCCTGTGATCGACGCCCACTCGAACCGAAGATTTTTATTATTTATTTATTTACATCTATTTCGAATTTTTGCTCACGGACAACGCTGATTTTTCGCTCACAGCCAACGACGCCGACAGCGAGACCGGAATTCTTGCGAAACGAGCCCTCTAAAAGGACGGACAACTAGCCACAACCTTTGGTTAGGTCCTGGTGCAAATGAAAAGACCGTGAATTATAATTGATAGATTGTAGCATCATTTTCGCGATCGGAGTATAGATTTCTATGATTAAATTGCGTTTAAAAGTAACAAAATACCGGTATGTCGCTGACCCTAGCGGAAGAGCCCTGAAGCTGTATTAGAGCTGTGCACGGGCCGTATTTCCGAGCCCGAGCCCGGCCCGGGCCCGCTGACTTTGTCGAAGGCCCGCCCGAGCCCGACGGCAAAGGGCTGCGAGCCAGCCCGGCCCGGCCCGACGTACGAAAATACAATCCCGGGCCCGGCCCGGCCAGGCTTTTTGAAGGTTCGCTGCGAGAACAAAACATCGTTTTCCGGCAATTTGGCATTTTATTGAGCATATAGTCTCTATTACACAGATTACAAATTGTCGTGCAAAAACAGCAAGCAGTCCAACGATTCCGGCTTCAACGAAGTGCGGCGCTTTTGCATTATGTAGCCCGCCGAACTGAAGTTACGTTCGCTGCTTGCAGTCGTCGCCGGAATTGCTAATATCTTTTTTGCCAGCCTGGCAAGCTGGGGTATATCTGCTGCTTGTTTTTCCAGAAGACTAAAACTTCAGATGGACAGGAGGGCGATTCCATATATAGAGAGATAATCGGAGAGCTCATCTTTTGTAACTGCTATACATTCTCACCACTGTCGCTGGAAAGGAAAAGCGGTAAAGGGCGGTCGCGGAAAAGGCGCTGTATGCGTGCTGGAAAACAATTCCCGCTCATTCTTTATATTTCGGGCTTGAGTCGGGCTTTGCGCCGGGCCCTAGCCCGGCCCTATAAAACTCCAAGTAGCCCGAGCCCGGCCTGAGCCCGAGGTGAAAATACGTCGGCCCGCCCGAGCCCGGCCCGCGGGACGGGTCGGGCTTTCGGGCTACCCGGAGCCCGTGCACACCTCTAAGCTGTATTATGGAGCGCGAGCCGCTTGCTGTTGTCTGCCGAGATAGCGCGCGCTCCAGCGCTTGCTCTCGTGCCCTTGTGATCAAAGTTCGCAGTTGCTGCTCGACCGACGCAGCTCCCTCCCCCTCCCTCGGGGACCCCTTATGCTTCTTCGCCCGATGAAAGACGGGCGGAGCGTTTCCTCCCTGCTTGAGGAGCTATCAGCGGCAGGCCGCACACGTGGTGATGTTATCGCATGCGCTCTCCGTGCGACGGAGATAGCCGGCTCCTTTCATGTCTGCTTCAGCCGCGTTCGTCGCCAGCGCTCGCGCGCTTTTACTCTCGGTTAGAACACACAATTCACGGGGTGATGTTATCAATTTGGACTTTATACGGAACATGGTGGCGACGGCAAAAACCCGTCGAGAGTGCCCATATAATTGCTATCGCAATAAAAAATAGGAGCATTTCCCCTATCGGGAAAATGGGGGCCAGCGAAGCTTGGCGTGTGCGTGCCTGCATGACATCGGGCCTGCAGCGCATGAAACGTCGTATGCAGCATGTAGTAAATCAGAGGGAAAACGTGAGATACAAGCAGGTTTTCATTGCCGCTCAGCTATAGTTGATTATGTTTTGCTTTGCAGCGAATGCTTGTGTGTTCGCATGAGATGACAGCTTGTTCCGTTTTGAAAGTTTGCAAGGTCCCATTCTCAGCGACCGCGCGCTGTGGTGGGAGCAGAATGCACTGGCAGTTCGGTTCACGTTAACGAACTCGTCAAAATGAAAACGATGCTATCGATCCATTACAGAGTTTCTCGAACATATATGTATAGTCAACCTTTTGAGAGCTTAAAATCAATCAATCAATCACCGTACTGTGGTAAACGGACGTCGTGGCAAGTTTCGGCGACTTCATGTCTAGCGCATGCATGCACGCATAACCCATTTTCTAAAGAATAAACGGCGGAACATCGCAGGAGCTTGATGTTCAGTATCAGCATCTATAGCAGTCTCAACGGTGGCTCTGCTGAACGGATGCTCTGCTGGCACCTGTTGGTTGCAACTGAAGAAAGCAAACTTTGCGATATGGTCCACGAATTTATCCTTTCTTTTATGATACTGTGCCGGTTTTTATTTCTTTACGTTAACCCTTCTATTTTCCCTTTCTTCTTTCTCGTTGCGATGCGCCTATCTATTACAACATGTTCGAAAACATCACGCTGACAGCTACCAGTTGTCAGCTGCGATAACTAAGAGAAGGTGTTTACTGTGTACATGTACATGATGCTGATGCTGTGTCGACACAAGCATGGCCGAAACAACAGGCACCGCACAAGTGTCTGACTTTCGACTATACGTAACCTAAAGCTCGAGATCAAGAAAAAGACCCGCAGCGGTAACTTGGGAGGTAAGGTGTCGCGCTTCATGCTGAGCTCGAGGATGCCAGTTGGATTCCCGGCCACGGTGACCGCATTTCGATGATGGCGATATGCACGAACATTTGTACCCATAGGTCTACATAGGTGCGAGTCACCATGTTAACACCAGTTAACATGCACCTATATATGTGCACCTACATAGGTGCACATAGGTGCATGTTAATGAACACCAGCTGGTCAAAATTATACCAGAGTCTCCCACTACGGCGTGACAATATCGTGTCTCTAGCACGTAAAACCTCAGCAATTAATATTATTGGACGAACCAATAGAGAGATATGATACTCTCAGTAAACTCTCACGCAAGATAATGCGTAATGCGGCCGGTTAACGTCGACATCAGAAGCGATAGCGTGTGCCTTACCTGTCTCGCTATGGGGCGTATATTAAAGAAAAGGCAAAATAATCAATACGGCCTTCCCGCAAACTCGGTTCGGGAAGGCCGAAGGTAATTACGCTTACTTCGTCACATCTGTTCTACGACTTGAATAAAGACGCGGGATCTTACAATCGGTCATATATGTCTGTATATGTTCTTTCTTTTTTCATTTGCTCAAGACATTGACAGAACTCTCAGGAGACGCTAACAAAGACATATGTATAGTAGTGTCGGACGAAGTATATACTCATGCTACCATTAAAGCCACATCTGCGATACGTGTGGACCACGCAAAAGAATGTTATACTAGATTGGTGTTAGAAAACACTACCAGAATTTCTAATTCAGAGATAATTTGCAGCAGAATGAGTGCTTAAATATCGAAAACACATCATACCTATTGCCTCTGATAGGGTGAGAGATGGAAGGAGGAAATGAGGAAGGGAAGGAGGGAAAGACAGATTAGATGCAGCAGGCGGAGTGGTTAAATGAAAGATAAATACATGTGTCTCTTGAAATGTGGTTGCGTAAGCTAAAGAGTGTGCGATCACACTACTGCGTGAATGCAAGATGATACGGTACATTTGTTGTTTCAGTCAGGTATTTTCGAAGTATAAGTTACTCGTTATTATAGCAGCCGAGCAAAGTTTTCCTGTAGAGCTTGTATGCACCTTGTTTGACCTAACCAAGATGGCGGAGCTCCCACTAGAATCGTAATTAAGATGTCAACGTATGTCTTTCCTAACTGTCCCATCTTTCAAAACGCGGCCATGTTCGTTAAGAATATGTGTACACAGGAAAGCCCGCCCGCTCGCGGAAACTTGCCTGAGAATCTTTATTTTGACAGGAAAAAGATAGGGAAACCTTTCTCCGAACTGTATATATAGGCTGCTTGGTAGACGAATGTTGTGGAATAATTGAAAGGAACAAAACGTTCCTTCAGATATATACACCGCCGTCCTTTTATTCCAGGCTCAACAGGTGCGCAGACTCACGAGGATGATGGAAGGGAGGCATGAACTGCAGACACGACTGCGAGAACGTGTTTATCTTCTTCGCGCCTCTGCGCAGCTGTTTGCTCTGAATAAATCGTGAAGCAATCAGCCCGTGAGAAAACGCTCTACGTAAGAATTCTTTTGTCCATGATTTGAAATGCATGTTGTGCGAAGCAAAGGGCGAACTTGTTTTTGTTACCGGAAGAGTAAGGGGCGGTCGGTATAGAACACGTATAATCTCCGCCTTCGTTTTTACGTCGAGGATGCAGAGGTCAGAACGGAAGAGTCCGAACCTCATATATAGGTGTATATAGAGAGGTCTTCTAAGCCAACCTCATCACACTTCCGTATAACTTAATTCTCCTTTATACATGGCTTTTTGTTATTGCTGCTTTCTATGCGCGTGGGGACATGGTTCACTGACGTCAATGCATCACGGACATGGTTCGCCCAAGCGAACGATTTTTGATATACCCCCATTGATCTGGATAGATAGAGGTGTACATACGTGTGTGAAGAAGGCGATACACGTTTGGCGCACGTTCCTTTCGCACATCTATAGATTGCGCGTGCACTCGGTATAAGCTATACAGTTCGGCCTCTAAAACTTGTTCTTCACCACCTGCTGTAGTCGCATTACGAATTATTCGCTCGCGCCCCCTGGCCTCCCATTGCATAATGCATTCTTCGTCCTTTCGGTACACGGTGACCTCCAGTCCGAATTGTAAACAGCCATTTTTCAATCGCTCGCATTCGCATGATAAGTCCGGCCTCGTGTCGAATTCGCGCTTGGTCGTATTATTTTACTTTAGTGGTTGCTTCCGATAACCATGGATTTTTTTTTTTTTCGTTCTTCGTCCTATTCCGCCTCTTCTTTTTTTTTTCAATTCTCGTCGTTCAGCCATCGCGTGTATAGTATAAGAAACGGCTGTGCTATATAGTCGATCGCGTGGATATCGTGGTCTGTGCGTTGAGGTGGCATGACGTCGTCCCTATAATCTCCCTTCTGCAAGCGTGGATATTTAGAGCCGCGAATTCTGTGTAGGTGAAACGCAGAAGTATCCGTTCGATTGAGAGCTCTCAAGGTTAAAGATGGCAGCCTTTATACTACATGTGCTGAAAATCACGTGTGGTTGCGCACCCTCAACTATACAGGTGCGTACTAAGAACTAGGAGTCATGCCCGCACACAGACGTATACGCACGCCACGCGATACAGCCACACACTCACGCAGACACACCTGCATGTACACACGCACAAAACGTACGCTATCGGCGTGCACTATACCCCGGCTAGCTAACTCTATAGCCAGCGGCTATATAAAGTTAGCTGCAAGCGGGCGTGTTGGGTTTTTTTATTAATAATAATAATAATAATAATAATAATAATAATAATATAATAATAATAATAATAATAATAATAATAATAATATTATTATTATTATTATTATTATTATTATTATTATTATTATTATTATTGCGATAACAATTATATGGAAACTCTCGGCTGATTTTGGCCGTCGCCGTCATGCCCCGGATATGTATATGTATGTATATATATAAAAGGCACAAAGAAAAATAAAGCAGAATAAAAAAATTCCAAAGCACCCGATCGGGGGTCCAAACCATCGACCCCTCGCTCCCCAGCCCGCTGCATTAGACAACTCATGCGCCGGCGAAATAACGGCGAGCTATTTATATATACCATTTACCGGTGGTGGTAAGCGAATCTCGGAGGAACTTGCGCGTGTTTTCTATCATGCAACGCTCCTAACTTTCTTTCATTTTGAAAACGGCCCTTGAGACGCGCACGACAAAGTGGCCCTTTCACTCTAAAAACTGGTAAGGGTATCCCAAGAGTAAAAAAGCCGAGTTACTCTTCAGAGCGTTCTCTTACTCTCGCAAAGCATCGCATAGAGTGAAATGCACGTTCACTCTCTACGAAAGGAGAGAGTGAAATGTGCTTATACTCCACCTCTATCTGAGAGAGTGCAATGCCCGTATACTCTTCTGGCATGACAGAGTAAAACGCAGTTATACTCCTGCTCCTCATATATAGTATCATAGTCCCTCAATACTTGAGGGACTATGATAGTATATATCGATGTGCCGGCATACCGCGAGCGATGACCACTCACTATTAGGCACACGCATACAGTAGAGAGCACTGCATTCGTCGCGGGGCTGCAGACGATTAATAAAAAAAAGCAGCGTTTCCAGCGCCTCCCAGTGCTTTTCAGTGCACTGGAATGTTTTTCTGTACCCACTCGTGATGTGGAAGAAGAAAAAACAAAGAACAACGGGCACACCTTGCATCAGACGCCCCCCTGTGGCAAGAAACGCAGGGGGTCACTCCACGCGCCGCAGTTTAAAAGAAAAGAAATATCGAACAGCATCTGATTCTCCATTGTCGACACTTGCAGCGCGTTGCTCAAGCACATAGACGTAACAACTGTGACAGTTAGTTCACGCTTGCCCTGTGCATGCTTGTGCGTTCTTTTAGGGCGTCCTTTGTGCTTCAGCGGCGGGCTGCAAGTATCGAGCTTCTTCTCGTTCTTCGTGCGGCATTCCAATTTCTTGCTATCGCATTCATTGCTTCGCCCTTGCGGCGAAACTGTGATTTTTTATTATGTATATCGCGGGCACCTGTAGTAAGCAGAAAAACACTATACGCAATAGATAGAAGGTTAAAAAACTTTCTAATTCAAAGGTTTTGCCTAGCTTCGTTCATTTAGAAGTTAGTTAATTAATGTCGCCTGATTAAGTAATTAAGCAGAACGAAAAAAACGGTATGACTTACTCCATGCAATACTCAGCAACATGCATTTGGTCGCGTCGTCGTAAAGGGCGTCGGCGTATTTTAAAACTCTGGCTAGAGTTAGCTGGGGCACCCTGTATATGCACGCGTTGTGATGCTTGTAAGAAGAGGGGCGCGAACTCAGAACACTACTTGTTGAATGACACCGGTTACAATTACGGGCGCATACAGGCGCACTTTGAAGGCGCATTTGTGAGTGCTTGTGAACGCATATAGGCTCTGAATCCAGCCGTCGCCATGCAGAGCTCGACCCGACGGCTCTGCATGCGCACGCTTGTACACACGGGGCGCAGGAAGCGCGTGCATGCTTGAGCGCGCTAGACGAGGGAAGTATATGATTATTGGGCTCATATTTTTCTGCATGTGGGGGGGTTACAAAAAGGCACGCTCTGATTAGTTGCTTCGCATGGCCAAGCGCTGTAACGAGCGGCTCAGCGGTTCGTCCTGTCTTTCTTTCTTTTAATTATACGCTGCCAACAGCCCATGGCAGTGCGCGCTATAAACGTCAGGAAGGCGAGGAATAAATTGCGGTCGTTTTTCCCTTTGCGACTTCGCCGAATACTTCATTCTAAACAACAGTACACCTCTCCGATATCTTGTGGCGAGCGCGCTACTGACAGTTCGCAGTGCAAAATAATGACCTTTTATTATCACTCCTGGGCGGATTTGCTCTACACTTTATAAAGCTGCAGCGTCGATACATTTCTAATACGCGCTGGCGCTTTTCGCTTTTTACGAAGGCCGGAAACAATGTCATAATATAGTGACATGATTTGAGAATAAAAGCAATACTAAATGCAGAAGTAATGAAAGAGCGCTTTCGGAGAGGGGGAAGAGGAAAAGGAAAGGCGGGGACCTATGTAAACCTGACGCACGTACGGTTTGCTACCCTACACGTGAAGGGGGGAACAGGGGAGAAATAGAAGGGGATATGAGAGATAACGAAGAGTGGGGTATATAGTGCGTATTGACACCACAGCGGGGAATTCCGT
This sequence comes from Rhipicephalus sanguineus, assembly GCF_013339695.2. Taxonomy (NCBI): domain Eukaryota; kingdom Metazoa; phylum Arthropoda; class Arachnida; order Ixodida; family Ixodidae; genus Rhipicephalus; species Rhipicephalus sanguineus. Next base: position 125,307,961 of record NC_051178.1, read on the forward strand.
GTACCGGAGAAATTCCAGAGGCCATTGTGTACTGTACGCCATCATTATACATCCGAAGGTGTTCCCAAATGGGCTTGCCATCCAGACCTACCATCTTTAATACGATTGTTGCCCTCAAATACTTTACTAGTCCACTATACTTCATTAACTTGTTCGACGTGTGGCGTCCACCGCAAAGTGTTCGCTCATGCCGCATTAGACCTCGCATACTTTCTCTGAGCACTTCGGGGTTGCAAAAATTTGAATTTCGAAAGGACTAAGGGTACCACCCCTATACGTATACGTTCGTGAATGCAGTTCTTTTTGAAATCCGAGGTTTTGTAAGCCAGCCAAAGATAAGTGGGCCAAGTGGCATCGGCGACCCACGGAAAAACCATAAATGAGGCATGCGTGCGGGTGGGCTTCACTTGAGGTGAGAAAAGCACAGAGCGAAATGTTCCACATACTATACGTATACCACCACGCTATGACCGGTATGCTATGTAGCGGCACTGGACACCACTCGTGATGTCCTCCGGTTAAACGTGTGTGTGTGTGTGTGTGTGTGTGTGTGTGTGTGTGTGTGTGTGTGTGTGTGTGTGTGTGTGTGCGCGTGTGTGTGTGTGTGTGTGTGTGTGTGTGTGTGTGTGTGTGTGTGTGTGTGTGTGTGTGTGTGTGTGTGTGTGTGTGTGTGTGTGTGTGTGTGTGTGTTTGTGTGTGTATAAAGAGAGAGAGAGATGTGATGTGGAAGGCAGGGAGGTTAACCGGTTGCTACCCTGCACTGGGAAAGGGCTAAGGGGAACCAGAAAGGTAAAAGAAGGGAATGAGAGAGAGAGGGAGAGAAATTGAGAAGAGAGAGAGAGTGATGTTTCAGACACACACGTAAACGTAGGAGTGGCATAGTCGTTCAACGGTTCATCGTAGAGACCCCAGGAGCGCCTTCTGATGTGAAGTTCGAACGTTACTGCATTCCAAGAGTCAGTGCTCCGAAGGCGAATGGCCATCGAGACGTGCTGTGCGGTTAACTTAGAGGGACTGTCTCCGGGGGATGTAGGGAGGACATGTGATCTCTGCAATGGTTCACCTCTCTGCCGCAAGAATCTCGGCAGCGCTGTCTGCCATTGTATACGATGTGGTATAAGCATAGGTGTTTGTAAATGACAGTCCAAGCCACTGGCTGGCGGCAGAGAGCGGTCGTCTCGGATCGCGGTATATATAGTCCAGGTGAACCTTCAAGTGCACTGCAGCACTCTGCAGTACGAATAGTCGGGTCTTATATATTATCGGTAAAAAAGGACTAATTAATGCAGTCTATAAAAGATACAGAACGTTTCGGTGCAGAATACTCGGCACAGAAAGTTTCGCAAAGTTTTCGCGTGCCGATGCATAGTCCAAATACGAGAAAAAATTGTTCACCACTACCCGATTTACTTCCACTAAACAAATTACGCCGAAACGCGAAAGCGGCGTCGCACGTAAAAGAGAGAGAGAGAGACAAAGAACTCTTGTTTTCGTTGCACTACGATAACGCACACGTGTATTATTCGTATGAATTAAAGGCAGTATTACGCATACCAGTGTGGAGTCTCCGGCACGAAATTCGTAGCGGGGATGTCTCACGTTGCTTTCCTCGAGTAAAAATTAACACTTTTAATGTGGGGCCGTGTGTGAAAATCAGCTTTTGAAAACTTTCTGATACGCCCTTTTTTTTCTCAGCCTATTAATGGCCGTCCGATCTATCTATAGACGCTGCAGCATTAAAAAAACGCGCAGTCTGTCGTCTTTGAAGACAACGAAAGCAAGCCGACAACAGAACTCAGGTATGTATAAGATTTCACATTGTCATGCCCGGGCCAATTAATGTCCGCCCGCCGAAACTGGTCCGTCGGCCGTTAACGTAATTACGGGTATGCAGCTGCAGGGATCTGCCTGTCCTATAGAGTTTCATATAAGGCCAGTATGCATGCTTAGGTATTTTAATGACGGCCATTAAGTTTTCGAACGAGAAATACCGTCTATTAGCGCCCTCCTCTTTTTCGTTCTTCTTGTTCTGTACCACGTTTTTTCGTCATCGCAGCTGTAAAAGTATGTCGTCGCGACAGGCCCGTAGCCAGGAATTTTTTTCGGGGGGGGGGGGGGGGGGGCACTTGGTGAAAGCCTTGAAAAACACCTATTTTTAGCATTTCTTTCTGTAAAACACCCCCCTCCATCAGAATTTCGGGGGGGGGAGGGCGTGGCCCCTGCCCCCCCCCCCCTGGCTACGGGCCTGCGTCGCGATAACCGTGATTCACACATTCCGACCATTTTTTTTTCTATTTTTTTTTCATTGATCATTTATGGCTTACTAATAAGGGACCCTCCCACCTTCACTCACAAATATCTCTGCAATAAACGTTTTCTCTCTCTCTCTCTCTTGCTGTTCCTGGCCTTTCAGAGGCGGCGATCGAAGCAACCTGCTTCCTGATTCACTTTTCTTTCTTTCTTTCTTTCTTTCTTTCTTTCTTTCTTTCTTTCTTTCTTTCTTTCTTTCTTTCTTTCTTTCTTTCTAATTGGGGGCGCGCCCGTCACGCGCGCGTGTCGTTAGAACGTTTTTAAAAACAAATTTTCTTCTCGCCTCGCAGACTGTGTCGCCGCGGCCTCTCTTCGGTGTTGCCCGTAACGGTCCCAAATGAATGGCTTTTCGCGCCGCGGCCACTTTCACGCCGCCCTCTCCTTTCCGATGCCCGCGAAAGTGCGGCGCACCGGCTGCACCGTTGACGCCCCGTCGAAGCCGTTTACTTCTTTTGCTTCGGTCTTGCTTCTTTCGGCTCGCTTCGAACGAACGCTTGCTTCCTGCTCGAACAGGGCGTTCGTACTTCGTATAGTTTCCGGCATTTAAATAATTGAGAAGAGTTGTGTTTGTACGTTGCCGCGTCGCAGAGTTGTTTTGCGTTGTGGTGTTCCAGCTGTTGGTTTTCTTATGAATTGTTCACACCACCTATAGCTTATTTTCACTGTTATTGTTCTTCTTCGTATTATTATTATTATTATTATTATATTATTATTATTATTATTATTATTATTATTATTATTATTATTATTATTATTATTATTATTATTATTATTATTATTATTTATTATTAGACGGCATGAAAGCAAATAAATTCCAAATATGCAAAAAGATGAAACTATAGGAAAGGGTGTCCTGCAGTGACATATCCAGATGACTGCGACGTATAAGACGGCGACAGAAGAAAAAAAGCATCCCAATTAGCACAAATTAGAATAGAATTCTTTTTAAAAACAGGAAAAGCTATCTCGTCATTCGCGAATTAAAAAATGCCTTACGAACGGGAAGCCAAGTCAGTTTCTTTCAGCGACGAGCGCGGTCATCGTCGCTAGACACGTCTCGGAAATCCGAGTTATATGGGTAGAAGACACTGTATATATGGAACGCGGTGTTCTATATACAGACGGCGTGCGACGCGCCTGTGTGGAGTCGTTGCTCCGGTTGGCGACGAGTGAACGACGCAGTGGCGAATACACGGATGTCCAAACTAGATAAGGTCAACTTTAGAAAGGAATATCTGAAGGTTTCTCTCAAGGTCCGCGGTGTTATTTGCATAGCCAGGGTATCGTACTTGAAAGATGCCAGGTATAACGTCAGTGCGTGGATTGCGACCAAGCGTGTCGCTGTAATGCGCAAGACTGTTCTCTCGTTGCGTTGCGCGGCGCGTTTCTCGGCGGCCGTTTTCTCATTCGGCGCAACCGACTTGTCGCAGAATGCTTTAGTGCCGAAGTTCGCTTCTCGATACAGAAGAAAATATACTGAAGAGAAACGCTCTCGGTTAAGTGACCAGGTTCCACGATACACAAGTAACGGTGACTTCGCTAAAGGGATAATTGCATAAATAAACGAGCATCCAGCAACTCGTTGTTACGACAAGTGCTTCCGTCAAGGGTATAGGCTTCAACAGCGTCGCCTGCTTTCGCAAGAACACTTGGTGCAATAGGCAGCACACTACATCGTAGGTTCTAACACATGATCACGTACAACGTGTTATTGGCATTCACTTTCGGCCGGCGCCGTCGTGTAAGCTATAGGGGCCTCGGGGACGTTTGAAGAAAAGTGACAGAGCCTTTATGTCTTTACCATTACCTTCTTTCATTTTACGGCCGCGTCGATTTCCATCTCTCCGAATGCACCTGCACGCAATTAATTCCTCTGTACAGGTAATAGAGGGAGAACCCCTTAATCGCCCTTTGAAGAGGCGGGTTGCCATCTATCTCTATTAACAGTAGCGGATGCTCCGATTGGTTGCTACCTCCCACCGGCTACGCGGCTCTCCTTCGAAAGGTGTTCATTTCTAGCGACCGCTCGATACATTTACACTGGCGGCTTCCGTATGCGCTTCTCCAAAGCTCCGCGACTGTACCACCTTGCGCGACCCCGCGGCAGCCATGTTAACCCGCTTGTTCCGGCGATTTCCTGAATGAGAGAGCAGTGCGCTCGTGTAAGTCGAGCCAAAATGGGGTTGACGAGCAGTGGGGGAGAGGGTGACGCTGTACCTCTTCGCGAAGAGAGCTCCCTCGAGAGCTGCATGCGGGTCTGGAGGGGGGAGGCGGGTCGTCGCGATGGCCGTCGATGCAGCGGCAGCAGCAGCAGCGAAGCTTCTGACGCACTCGCGCTTATTTTTAGCTAAACCCCCTCCCCTTCTCTTTATCCACCCCATCTGCTTGCTCCTCACCCTGAATATACCTGCTCGGGGAGAACGGGAGGGAGGAAATGAAACGGTGTTAACAGCGCAAAGTGGCGGCGGGCCGCGCGCCACGCGAGGTTCCTGCGCTCGCGGAACTATTCCAAGAGCGCGCCATCAGCTCTTGGCGGGGTGGCTTCCGCCGCGATATTGTTTTAATAACACCTACGTTAACGTCGCACTTCCTGAGCAGGTCTACCTCTGCTCAAGATACAAAGGAAACCGAGAATAAAAAAAACATCATTCTACTTAATTAAGTCGTTTTATATATATTGCTGCAACACGGGTTTCCTTTTCACCGTCAAAAAAAAAAAAAAAAAAAAAACTTAACCTCGCAATGTTTCGCATTACGTATTGCGAAAGATTGCGTTCAGTATATTGAAGAAAATCTTGACAATGGGCTAATTGATTAGACATGATCAACGTTTCTTGCTCAAACTTTACAAAAAAGAACTGAAGACAGCAATGAAGGACGTACGAAACACATCAGCGCAAACTAACAACTGTTTAATGCGTAGATGGACATGAAATATATACAGTGGCCACACGCGTGCGCAGAACTGCTCAAGCTACCGAAGAAACTGAAATTGTGCACAGGTCGAACAAGCAGAAGAAAAGAGAAGTCGTAGAAGCCTTCACTGTAAGAATGGCAGCAGAGGGCGCGTAAGCGCGCCGTGGATAGCGCTCAGCCAAACGGAAATTTAGCTGATAAACGAGGATAGGGGGCGTCGGTAAAGCTTATTGAGCAGTTGTGCGCACGCGTGAGGTCATTGTGTATAATTCATGTCCTTCTATTAAACAGTTGTTAGTTTGCGCTGATGTGTTTTGTACGTCCTTCATCGCTGTCTTCGGCTCTTCTTTGTAAAGTTTACGTAAGAAACGTTGGATCATGAGTATATTGAAGTGTGCGTCTATAGGCTGTTGCAGCATGGGTGGCTACGGCTAATAAAAGTCAGCCTCGATCAGTTCTCGCTCTTGACATAGAGTTGCCGACATTGTTTAATCAGTGGCAAAAATAAGTAACACGCTATCGCGTGCTAAAGGAATGACATGGTAAACACGATCTTTTATCCGTCCATGATCGATCTTTTATTTGACCGTACTTTACTATCTCCGGTCAGACCGCCGGGATAACGTCAGTCCTTTATAGGACCTGGCGCCACGCAGTATTTAGTACGTGCGTCATACAGCGCGCTTTCGGTAACCAAAAAGACCGAAAAGTAGCCAGAAAGTAGTCTGTGTATGTGATGTGTTCAGTCAGTTCCTGTATACGGTAAAAAAGTGCGATTACCCCCAGTAAGAAGGAAGATCGGATTACGGAATGAATGCCCTTGCGTTGCCTATTTTATGCCACCTATTTGGTATGTTTATCGCTTTATTAGAACTCGTTCTTGGCCTAGTTTGTTACACATACCTGAAATTAAAAGGTTGCGTGAAAAAAAAAAAAAACACATTCACATGGAAGGGTGCGGGGAGAAACGCAAACTCGCACTATTTGTTCATGTGAACGTGTCTTTTTTATTTTTCGCGCAACCTTTTAATTTCAATTATCGCTTTAGCTTTGAACAAGTAATTACTTGAGAAATAATGGTCTTCGTTTTGCGAATTAAACGGGGACGAAGCTTCCAAGAAGAATATAATGTCAAAATTTAAACAATATAGCTCTTGTTCGTGCAAGAACCGACTTACAATATATACAAAAAATATATATATGTAAAGTACAGACGTCATTTGCGATTGCAGGCTGTAGTAGACGACGCGCTATATTCATTCATTCATTCATTCATTCATTCATTCATTCATTCATTCATTCATTCATTCATTCATTCATCTTTATTTCGGCATTAGATATACTTGTAGCCCGAAATGCTCGTGGTGCTGACTAAAAGCCAGATAAGGCTGGACAAGGTCTGCGCACGATCGTTATGAGGGCCTCTTGGCAGAGGCAAAATAGAATGTTCGTATGTGCGTAAATTCTACGTTGACATACACCCTACAATCTAAGAAAAAAAAAGAGTATGCGTGACTCTTTTCGGAGAGTTCTGACTTGCCACGTATAGGACTCTCTTTAAATAGTCACGGTGACTCTCTTGGTGGGTCAGGGTCGGCTCGCTCTGGGAGAGTCCCCTGACCCTCTAGGAAGAGTGGAAAGACTCTCATCCGAAGGATCACGTTACCACTTATAGGGAGTCAGACGACTCTTGCCGGTAACACTCCTACCGGGGTCAAGTGACCCACACCGAACCGTCAAGCGACTCCACAAGTATTTTAAGCTACTCATTTCACCCTTGCTCTACTTTTGGGCCACTACTATTGAAAATAGTGGAGTAATCATTTTAAGCAAGTCCAATAATACTTGCTGTTCTGCCCAGCGACTGCAAAAAAAGATTAGTTGAATTTTAGCATTATTTTAATAAAACTCGTCAAAACAACACATATTTTCCAGCAAAGTAATATAGAAAGCGCGAAAAGATGGTCAGTGATTTCCAATTAGGAAGTTAAGGTATTCCTCATTTACATGCTTGTATGAGTATAGCCAACTAAAATGTGTGACTGTGATGTGCACAGTGTCATGTGGCGCTAAATAAACAGCAGAAATCGGCATCATGTTTCCATATTTATTCCTTATGATTAAGAATAAATCAAAAAGTGGTGACGGCTTGAGGCATCAGACTTGTGGGTGGCTTGCTAGATTGTCGCTCCTGTTCAGCGTGAGCACCATGAAAAACGGTATCTGAAAAGCAGAACGTGATATTATGATGAGAAAATGACATTGCAGTAAAGGTTTGCAAAACCTACACAATAAGTGGTTCACACAGACATAGTAAAGGCTAACAACAAAACAACAAAAGCAAACAGGCATGGTAAGGAACCAAGTTTTTTGGCGTTATCGTGTAAAACACAACTTGGTCGATTCCACGAAAGATTAAAAAACGGTGTATATTTGATGATTCCGATTTTCCTGATAATTTTGTATGTTCTGCACATATGTCTGCACAGCACGAAATCGCAGTTCGTTTTCAAATAAAAATTTTTTTCAACACAGGAAAATTCGACAAGTGTCGCCGGTTGACGACGACCACTTTACGAAGAGTGCGTTTTCGTAAATTCGGAAGCATGCTGGCAGCTACTGAAGCTATATATTACAAATATCTTTCTTTTTAGCGGAAATAGAAGTAAAGAGGAAATAGCTCTTATCATTTGATGGAATTCTGAGCAAATTATGTATTTTTAAAAATTCACGAAAAACGCTGCGTTTTTGAAAATCAGTCAAATTTTGGGACGCCATGGCTACTTCTGTGAACAGCTTAGCTTGTTCATATTTGCAGTATGAACAGGCCTTTATGTGAATAATGAACCTCTGCATTTGTATTTCTCTAATAATTTTCGAAGTAATAAATTTTAATGCTCGAAACACCAAAAAGACAAAAGTGCTCCTCGATTCAAAAATCTATAATAAAAAAACCCAATCTCAATTTTGTTCAAGTCGCCCAAAATGTTCTCAAAGGACTGCAGAATGATAATATGAAAAAACATATTGCATCATTTTCATTAGAACAAAAGCAAAAAATGTCAAACATTGTGTTTCCAGAGCGTGGTGGCTACTACGTAAAGGACATCTCTAGTAACAAGAAAATACAGTAACACGTCTTTTTTCTTCTCTGAGCTTCGCTAAACAACAGTAATGATCTGTTGTCGGAAAATGGGAACTGTTTGTTAAGAAAAAGATCGTTCCATATAAATGCATTTGCGTGGTTTGCGACTTCACGCCAGTGTTAGACATCCCTCAGTCCACAGTAGGCACTTTCAGTTGTAGCCTCCTTTTCTTAATCTATTTCAGTTGAATATAATTCATATCTTGCATGCTAAAGAACGCATTCCCCCCATGCGTCTCTGATGATGATGTGCTGTGCCAGAATTGAGAGATTAGTATAAAAGGCAAGGTCTCTCCAGGAATCGAAATGAATTTCTGGAGAGCGGTCGCCAAGAGGTGTGGTTTTTGTTGGCCCAAATGTGTACGTTGTCGACCTTATGTGATCAATGCAGAGTTTAAAAAGAATCGATTACGTGAAGATTGGTGGCAGCAGTTCTGACCACGTACAAAACACGTTTTGTTTGCATTGCATCTGCTTTGCTTTGCATGTCCTTGTATCTCTTGAAGCAGTGCTGGCAGATCTGGTCTCCCTCTTGAATTGAGCGCGCATCCTACTTCATAACCCTCCGCAAAAGAGACTCGATCTGTTATCTTCTGCACAACGAAAATTCCGCTGCAGCGGAATTTTCTTTTTGTGCACCTTGAGGTAGTCCGTACAAAAAAATTGGTCATGGCTATAACGCCTACCCATAGAACCTTCAGAGCGTAGGACAGTGTTTGCACCAAAGTGAAGCAAAATTTGGATGCTTAACTTTTATCTCAGGTGGTGTTTGGCTGACTGGCACAGCCGTGCTCGTTGCTGTCGTCTGCTCAGGCGGGCGTCTATCGCGGCGCCCTTTGCACCTGTCCGCCTAACGCATGCTACACCGTTTACACGAGTGCTTGTAGCGCGGGCCACTCGATCCGCCACACGATTCGCACGGTGCGGATCCAGAGACGGGGCGGGAGAGCGAAGAGCGGTGAAAAATGTATCGTGTAACCAACGCAATCGACACCCCAGCATTTTCTCGTGCAGAGCGACAAAGCCTGGCAAACAGTGTGTGGCTGCTGTGCTTAGGTTGCACTGCGGTACTCGCCGTTCACCACTGTCGCCATTTGCGATTTCTCACATTCTTACAATGCATGATAGACTCACCTACACAAATTTCGCGTTTAGCTTCGTTGCTTTTATATAAGCGCATTTACTAAAAAAAATTATCCAGAGGAATGAAAATGTCCGTGCTGCCCGTCAACGAGGAATATAAGTCGTGTCGCAAATGCATTTAATTGGAACGATCTTTTTTTCTTTACAAAACAGTTCCCACTTTCCAACAGTAGATCATTACTGTTGTTTAGCGAAGCTCAGAGAAGAAAAAAGACGTGTTACTGTATTTTCTTGTTACTAGAGATGTCCTTCACGCAGTAGCCACCACGCTCTGGAAACACAATGTTTGACATTTTCTGCTTTTGTTCTAATAAAAATGATGCAACATGTTTTTTCATAATATCATTCTGCAGTCCTTTGAGAACATTTTGGGGGACTTTGAACAAAATTGAGATTGGGTTTTTTTTTTATTATAGATTTTTGAATCGAGGAGCACTTTTGTCTTTTTGGTGTTTCGAGCATTAAAATTTATTACTTCGAAAATTATTAGAGAAATACAAATGCAGAGGTTCATTATTCACATAAAGGCCTGTTCATACTGCAAATATGAACAAGCTAAGCTGTTCACAGAAGTAGCCATGGCGTCCCAAATTTTGACTGATTTTCAAAAACGCAGCGTTTTTCGTGAATTTTTAAAAATACATAATTTGCTCAGAATTCCATCAAATGATAAGAGCTATTTCCTCTTTACTTCTACTTCCGCCAAAAAGAAAGATATTTGTATTATATAGCTTCAGTAGCTGCCAGCATGATTGCGAATTTACGAAAACGCACTCTTCGTAAAATGGTCGTCGTCAACCGGCGACACTTGTCGAATTTTCCTGTGATGAAAACAATTTTTATTTGAAAACGAACTGCGATTTGGTGCTGTGCAGTCATATGTGCACAACATATAAAATTGTCAGGAAAATCGGAAACATCAAATATACATCCTTTTTTGATCTTTCGTGGATTGTAACACGTCACTTGGCGACAAACTTGCAGCACAAGATGATGTGAGCCTTTTTTAAACAACAAAAGAAATTGGTATAGGCTCCTTTGCGTGGTGCCACTCACCTGCTTTTTCCTTAA
>NC_051178.1:125318645-125600996 GCF_013339695.2 Rhipicephalus sanguineus
CTCGACGTTTTCTTTTGGTGAAAAGAGGGCCGGCGAAGTCGATGCCCACAACTTGAAAAGGTTCGCTCCGGTTCACTCTGTCACCTGGAAGGGGAGCTGTAGGTGCTGTGGCCGGTTTGAGTCGGTGCTTGGCACACAGAGAGCATCGTGATATCACTTTCTTCACTAGCTGCCGACAACACGGAATCCAGTAACATTCGCGCAGTTCAGACATAGTGCTGAGAGCGCCTCCGTGAAGAGTTCGAAGATGAGCTGCAACTACTATAAGTCTGGTTACGACATGATCTTTCGGAAGAAGGATTGGATGCTTGACGTCTTCGGATGCCTTTGAAAATTGAAGACGACCTTTCACGCGCAACAATTCCTGTGCGTCAAGGAAAGGCTGAAACTGTGCTATTGGTGAGTTCACCGTCAGGCTCTCTCCCCGAGAAACTGTTCCAATCTCTTGCTCGTAGTATTTACGTTGCGCATGTCGAATCCAGTGGTTGCTGGCCTCTTGAATCTCGTCCGCTGTGAGATATGCTGGATTACTCCCATTGTGACGTCGGCAGTTTCTTACAAACCTCATGACCCACGCAGTTACTCTTATCAGACGTGTGTAACTGCTAAACTTTTCTGCTTGTAGCAAAGGGGTCATTTCAGTTATTCCTGCAAACAGCTGAACTGCGTTCTTCCTCTTTTCGTTGTCCGCTTCATGGCTGTGACACGCATTATCAAATTCTTTTGGTGGCCAGAATTGAGAATTCTGTTGCAGCCAACTTGGGCCTTTCCACCACAGTGTGTTGTCTTTTAGGGACTCTGCACGCATCCCTCGTGTCAGGCAGTCAGCGGGGTTATCGGTGCCTGGGCAATGCCTCCAACTTTCTGGGCTGCTTAAACTTTGTATCTCAGTCACCCTATTTTCAACAAATGGCTTCCATTGCTTGGCTGTGCCCCTTACCCAACAGAGGGTGATCGTGGAATCTGACCAAAAATACACTGCAGTTGTTTGATCAAGGACACTATGAAGATAATTAGCCATTCGTACTCCAATCAGGGCAGCCATCAACTCCAACCGGGGCAGAGACATCGCTTTCAACGGGGCCACTCGGGACTTCGCGAAGATGAGGTTTGTGTGCACCACTTCGCGGTCATCTTGCGTCCGTAGGTACGCACAGGCGCCGTAAGCTTTTGGGCTTGCATCGCAAAATATGTGCAGCTGACGGTTAACCTCGTAGTCTGTCAGTATGCAACGGGGAAAAGAGAGCTGTTTCAAGTTAGTCAGATCTGAGCACCAGCTTCTCCACTCTGCCTCTAAATCATCCGGCAGTTGCTCATCCCAGCCAACTCCTCTCTCCCAAAGGCGCTGAAAGAGCACTTTGGCTCGTATCACAAAGGGCGCTACCAGTCCCAAAGGGTCAAAGATCCTCGCTGATGCCTGCAGCACCGCGCGTTTTGTGCTGACTCCTGTGCATGCTGTGATCAATACGGCCGCAGCCGATATGGACATTTCATCTTTAGTAGGTGACCACAAAAGCCCCAGTACTTTATGCGGTTCATCCGGAGCGCTGCTTTGTTCGCCCAATGTCATCCTAACTTTTTCGGAATTGGATGACCACTTTCTTAGGCACATTCCAGCATCGGTCATTATTTTGTTCGCTTCTGCAGCTATCTTCAAGGCCTCGTCCTCAGTAGCTGCTCCTGTAACTAAGTCGTCGACGTAGAAAGAGTCTTTGAGTATGCTCACCGTTTTCTGAAGACCGTCGCCCTGGATTTCCAAGTGGTGAAGAAGAACGGCGTTTAACAGGTATGGGCTCGCCGTAGTGCCGAATGGCACTCTTTGCATTCTCCACTCCTCTATGTCTGGAAGGGCGTTAGGGTTGTGGGGTGCTTCGCTGTACCAAAGGAATCTTAGAGCATCCCTGTCCTCAGGTCGCACGCTGATTTGAAGGAAGGCTTTCTCGATATCTGCCACGAGAGCAACCGGGTGTAGGCGGAAACGCAGCAGAATGCGGACCATGTCGCTAATGAGCTTCGGCCCTTTATCCAAATGTTCATTTAGTGACGACTGTTCTGGTGCATGAGAAGAAGCGTCGAACACTACGCGAAGTTTCGTTGTCTTTGACTGAGTGCGGATGACAGGCTGGTGAGGCATGTAATATACATGCCGGGATGCTACTTCATTTTTTACTCTTTCTGCATGCCCTTCGTTCATGTAGCTTCTGATGGCCGTGTCGTATTCTTCCACAAGCTCTTTGCTGCGGCACAACCTCTTTGTAAGACTTTTCAGCCGTTTCATAGCCATTTCTCGGTTATCTGCCAGGTCGCTAGAAGTTTCTTTCCACGGAAGTGACACTTCATAGCGCTCACCTTTTCTTTCCACGCTGCTCAGAGCGTGGTTGATGCTTTCTTGCTTCACGCTATCTTCATTGGTGACTCCAATGGCGTCCAGTTCCCAAAACTTTTGCAGTATAGTTTGATCTTCGGTGTCGCTTTCCAGACCAATCTTTAAAATGCAGACATTTGTCGCCATGGTCAGAGAGCTGTTGAGACTGAACGGACCCTGGAATGTCCAACCAAACTTTGTATGGATAGCTGCTAAACCGTTGTTGTCTGCACAGCGGCGGACTTGCCCTGACAGTAAGTTCCACAAATGATCCGCTCCAATCAACAGTGCAATTCCTGGAACCGCTGGCATTCCTGGATAAATGAGCTTGTCAGCGATAAGTCCTCCATTACACTCAATTTCCTGCACAAAAGCATGGTCAACCGGAACTGGTGCAACGTCTTTGCATATGAATGGAACTTCTACTGCCTCAATGGTTATTTCGCTGTCGCTGTATTGACTACGCAAGCGCAGTTCAACGATTCGGAATGTTTCCGTTTTCGCAGCTGTCAATCCGAAAGTGTGGAGGTGGAAGTCCTTGTGTCCCAAAACACGCAGGTTAAGCGTTTTAGAGACGTCTTCTCTAATAAATGTCTTTTGACTTCCGCCGTCTAATGCACCACGGATGTATCCGCATTTGTTACCACCGACGGCCCAAGTGCGGAAAGTCTGCAGAGCGACTTCTTTGTTCGTTTCTTTTTCAGCGGTCGCATGAACGTTAGTTGTGGTAACTTCTTTCACAGCTTCTTGCGGACGATCATTCTTTGCTTTCTTCCAGTCGGGGTTGCACAAGGAAGATACATGGCGTTTGCCGCAGTATATGCACTTTACTTTTCTTCTGCATTCTTTTGACTGGTGCCCCCACGACGTACAACGAAAGCAGCGCCCGGCTCGTGCCAATTTGTTGGTCTTTTCTTCCGGCGGGAGGGGAGCCGAACAGGACTGTGTCTCGTGTTTCGTCGACTCGCAGAAGAAACACCTCCTCGCCTGCTCCGGCTGCGTGTGAAGCACCGCGGCGCTTGGCGTATGGTTCTGTTTACTTTTCCCCCCGCTCCGTTCGGCTTTGCTCTCTTTCGTGGCACGGACGCTTTCGGCGCATCTTTCTCTGCTTTCTGTCTCGACGAGGAGAAATTCTAAAATGTCGGTTAGCCTATTGTCTACTCCTGACGCTGAAGATGCTTCTGAATCGTGTGGCGACTGACTCGCCGACTTTGTTGCGCTGTTGGCTCGGCGTAGTTCTTTGTGAAAATCCACAACCATTTCTTTGGGTAGCTCCGAGAGGATCACGTCGCTTAACATTGCCGAATAAGACGACGCATTTATGCCTAATCCCTTCAGTCCACGAATGTGGGCTTGCACGTGATCGTACAAGCGCCGTAGCCCGCGTGCGTCCTCCCGTGAAACAACGCTGGGAAGTGCTCTCAATTTTGCGATATGCTCTTGTTGAATTCGTTCTTTGTCGCCGAATCGTCTCTGCAATATTTCGATGGCATCTTCATAGCAAGCTTCCGTCGCCTGCAGCCCTCTTATCGCTGTCATGGCTGGTCCCGTGAGCAGTGATCTTAGGTACTGGAACTTCTCGGTCTTCGAGAGCCCTTCGTTCTCGTGCACTGCTTTACGGTAGCATTCCCAGAAGGATTGCCATGCGGAAAGCTCACCGTTGAACGGTTCCAGCCGCAGCTTTGGTAGCCTGACGCCATGATGGTGAGTCTGGGAGGGCAGCGGATGAGGTGTTGCTACGCTCCTGGAGGTGATGGCACCCGCCTGCACCGACGCTATCTTTGCTTTGAGGAGGCCGATGGCTTGGTTGGCCCTGTCGTCGTACTGGATGTTTTCTTCGTACTCCTCCTCGAAGGCGTCCTCTGGCAGGCAGGTTTCCATTTCTTCGTTGATCTTTCGAAGATCGGCGTTGTTAACCTCCAGCCGTTGCAGAATGGCACTGAGCTGTTCAACACTAGCGCTTTCCAGCGCCGATGTTGCCTCGTTGATGATGACGGTGTTCTGTCGTCGTCGGGAGCGTCGCTTCACTTTCAGCTTTTCCATCGTCTTTGTCCCTACCCGCGACCTTTAGGACCTCTTTACTTTAGTATACTTTCTTCCCGGGTTTCGGCACCATTATGTTATCTATTTTAACTGACTTACTAGTTCGAAATAATTGAGGTCTACACGTGAGTAAGGATATAATGGAAAACTGTATTATACACGCACTCGTACAAAACAACACACGTCTTCTTTTCACAAGTTCAGTGTTCAGACTGCCCCACCCAACCAACTTCTTTCCATGGGGAGAAGGGAGCACACTCTCTCCTGTCTGGGTTCGCGCTCCACGGTGCGCCTGGCTCATGTCTGTCGACGGTGCCATGTTCGCAGTCGCGGGTTCTTGAAGAGACGGCCTTTCCTTTGGTGTTATTTAGTTTTCCCGTCTGGCTTTGGTGATCTATCGTTTTATTACACGCCCTGCAAGCAAGTGTTCCCTTTAACAGTATAGACACGCGTCTGTACGTGACCGCCGCGCAACAGCGTTTGTGTGCACTCGCCGGTGCCGAGTTTTGAGCGAATTATGCCGCCGCCACCCCGAGATTTGCAACTCATAGAAGCTTCGCTTAATAAACAATTCGCGAGCACACGTCGAGGGAGTGATATATTTCGCTCAGCTCACTTGTCGTGGCTTTCGCGCTCCGGCCCTGAAGCGGTGGGTCGTACTCGATGACCGTGGCGCTTCAGGGGCTGACGGCGGTGGCGATGCGTGCTGACGGCTTTGTTGAGATGCCTTGATGGGTCGCACAAGTCGGAAGTCCCGGAGAATCCAGTAAGCGGCGCGCATTTCCAGAGCTCCAAAATGGAAAGGTAACGGGGCGTCACGGCTCATGTCACTCAATTCTTGGTGCAGCCCAGCATGCAACACTTTCGTGTTAAAAGGCATAGTGGTCAGAGCACCGGACCTCGGCACTGGAGGCCCGTGGACGCTCGAACCCCACCATATACTTGTTTACTTCACGAACTCCATGTCACCATCATGCACCCTTATACCTTCGCACGCAACCCTTTCCGGCCAAACACGCAAAGCGTTTGCTATACAGCCTATACACACCAACTAACAGGATCGAAGCGAACAAGAGTTTACATTTGTACAAAAAAAAAAGGACGACTGTCGGGCGGGTCCAACAAGGACATCGCTTCATCTGCCCCTTTAAACACTATCACCGCTTGAAGGCCTCCTATATACACCGCGGAAGGGTGCACCGCCAGCCGTCACTTCCCTCCCGCGGCCAGGAAAGCCCTAATTTCAACTCTCACGGCTTGGGGGGAGGTGTCGTAAATAAAGCGTATTACAGGGGAGCCACGCCGCCCGCGCCACGGCCCTCTGCATGCGTCCTTCCACGCACTTTGGGCGCATTCAACATATATATATATATACATATATATATATATATATATATATATATATATATATATATATATATATATATATATATATATATATATATATATATATATATATATATATATATATATATATATATATATGCAAACCGTATATGTATACGCGCCGTGTGCGCTCGGTGCGCCCTCCTTTGCGTGGCCTAACCAAGTACGCAGGTCTCCCGCCACTCTGGCGACGGGCTTTAGCGCGATCACCTCTTGCAGGCCATCATTGCCGGTTGACCACGCAGCTTTACCGAGGCGCCGCTGAAGATGGGGCCTCGCACGCATGTTCCTCCTGCAGCATGCTGTCGGAGGGACAAAGTGCGTGCCTTGTTCTTTGTCACAACGTGCACGCGCGGCGTTGGATAGCAACGGTCTGTATATATCGCCGCTGCTCCCGCCGGCATTATTATTATTATAAGCAAAGGTGCTGCGGCGGCACCTGATTCATATCACCCCTCCTCGCACACACACGCCAAGGATGATCGCACTCGCCTGCTGAAGAGCGATGGGCCCGCCCGATGGCGCGGGGAGAAAGTCAATCAGAAATGTTCGATCCTTGATGAGAACAGGTGCGCGACGCGAAGCGTCGAGATTCACGCTCTGTATCGAATGTGGCATATTTGTATATCGTTGCGAGGCTACGAAAGTTCAAAAGGAAGATCCATCTTTGTAACGAAGACGAAGAGTTCTGTGCGAGCTGTCCACCATTTTGTTGATGCCAATACCCTTTAATCTGATGCTGTGTGAGCTTATTAGAAGAAGGAATAGGGGTCGGCCTGAGCTTGTGCGCTCTGGCCTGCTACACTGCACAGAGGAAAAGGGAAAAAAGAGTGATGGGTAATGCAGCTGTATCCGGCCCTTTTCTTGTGTGGAAAGAGAAGTGTTCGTTACGAGCTCATGTTTATTTAAAAAGTTCGAAAAGGAGTTAAGGTGTGCGTAGTGACCGACGGAACGAGAAATGAAGGGATTAAGTGGGGATAATAGGGCACGGTTTTTTATTTTTTTCTGATAATCTATAGTTGAAGATAAGTTCTTCCGAGTAGAACGCAACGTTTCTCGTGCATGGTTTAGTCTGTCTGTTTCCCAAAAGCCCACATCTCGGGCCGCGCGATGGTGTCAACACTAAAAGCTAACTAATAGGCATTAGATCCCTCTGGACATATCTAAATAGCCATTACACCCATCTGTGTGCAGTTGTAAATAGTCCCCCTCTATTATGTCCCTCTCTGCCTGTCCTTTACCCCACCTTCATCCGCCGATGACCGCCGCTCAGGTGTCAGCTTCTCGATCTATGCAGTTACAGTGCGGCAGGTACTAATATTCTATTATTCTTTTTTTTCCCCCTACTGTTGTATATATTTCCCCGAGTAAACAACCACTTACTGCGCGCGATATGCAGTCATACAGCTATCTCCCTGTCTCTGTTTTCCTTCGCCATTGGCCTTGCTGTCAATTGGGACTTTTCTCACGTTCCCATCGGACGCCATTATCGCTATCGTCTTTTTTCTTTTTTTCACAAATAACCATAATTATACGTCCCCACACTTCACAAAACATATGCACAAAATACGCTGCGTGAAACTTGTTGAATCATTATACGAGAGAGCCGGCCTGGAGGGTTAATTACAGGAAATTTGGGAGGATCGACCGCAGCAGCACGCGTCTCTTGGGTCTCGCAGATGCACGTACTATACATGGTGCAGGGGTGGGAAGCGATTCGACGTTGGGTCTGTTTTGTCGCTCCATATCTTTGCGGCGCATGCTTCGTAGCGCTGATAAACTGTATAACAGGCGATCTGAAGCGGAGGTCCTGCGGAATTCATTGGTCCGCTGTTCGATACTCGGCGCGAACGCTGTTTCAGGATTGCCTTGACTTGACAAGGCGCTGCCTTGCGAAGTCGTTGCGTGTGCCACTTCTATCCTTTGTGTTTCGTCTTTTGGCTGGTTCAAATCCTCAAGAATGTGTATACCAACTGACGCAGATCGCAACCACATTGCCTTGCGAAATATGCGCAGTGGTGAGGCACCGTGGCGATATGGTGATTAAAACCTGCTTTTCTATGTTGCATGAATGCGCGTATATAAGCCGGAAAAAGACGCCAATGACTCAGGCGCGTTTTTATTGGCATTGAATATGCGCGCGCGAATTGCATAGACAAGCGTTCTGATGCTGCACATAGAATGAATGAACAGTTGACCACTTATTTACATTCCTCACGCGTCGGTCTCGACAAACCTGTGACGAAACACACCTCGGCCGGCGCATATATATGTGCATCGGGCACGGACTGAATAACATGATCATGCACGTTTTGTGTTTATGCGGCATGAAACTTACTCCGAAGGTATACCTGCATAGGTTCGTCAGGAACTCAAAGGTCCGTTAGCTGTACTGGAGTTTCCATTAGGGTGTTGGCTCTGTAACTGAGACAAAATCTTGGTAAACGCTTGAGCTTCGCCTTCAACAGGAGAACGCGATAGCGTAATCGGGCCCCGTGCACATCGCCTTAGCTTCGGTTCTCGGTGCACGCCTCAACCGAGCCGCAAGGAAACGAACGTCTGTGCGTGTAACATTGGCGGTTTGAGACTATATCCTAGAACGCCGTACTGCAAGTATGCAGTTGCGCAGTGCCCACTACGCCATAATTCTTCCTTTTGCGAATCAGCGTATGGTCCCCACGCGAACCTACGCAGCTGCTCACTTTGTTGATGCTTTCGCTGTAGCTGATGGTTAAATATGTCTGAGCGCTTTGTGATGGGTGGGCCTTTAAAACACCCACTTGTTGCGCAATTCACATGTTTTGACGCCCGGCGGAATTCTACGCTTCTCCGAGGCAATATTACAAGCGTTAAGAAGACATCCTCCCACTACATGGCATTCATATAGCTTTTTTTTTTTTTTTTTCGAAGCAGTTTAAAGCAATAGCGTGGCTCTGTGGTAGAACATCTGCTTTCCGCGCGTATACGGCCTGGGTTCGTTTATCACTCGAACCGAAGATTTTTATGATTTGTTTTATTTGCATCTTTCTCGATTTTTCGGTCACAGACAATAATGACTTTTAGATGACAATAATGACTTTTAGATGACAATAATGACTCTCCCTTCCCCAGCGCATACACTGTAAACCACTTTGCACCCTTAAGGGTGTTTCAAGCAAGCAAAACACCCTTTTGCCTAACAAAATTAGCAAAAATTAGGGTTAAGGGTGTTTTCCTTCCCCAAAATAACCTTTAAGGGGTAATGCTCTAACTAAAAAATTGGGGGGACGCTTAAGCTTCGCCTTTAAGAGTTGAACGCGATAGGGATATCCTGCCCCTAGTGCGCACTTCGAACACTACGAGTGTTTAACAGAATGCGCGCACTAAGGTGTGTGCCTTATGTGATGGGTAGCATGCTTTAAACCAGGGGCAATTATGCGCGAGAAACTTTTTCGAAGTTGGGATGCACCCACTACGTGGTCTTAAGGGAATACGCAGGTGCCTTCTGTAATGGGTGGCTGTCTTTAAACCACAAAGTCGTTATGATAATGACATGGTGTGACGCCCGATGGTAATGTACGCCTGTACCACGCAATATTACTGCGATATTGAATCTCGTACTGTGACACCTGTATACAGGACGCGTATTTTTGGGAAGCATGAAAGTTACTTTCAATGCAGCTCCAAGCAGAGGCGTGGCTTTGTGGTAGAACACCTGCTTGCCACGCGGACGGCCTGGGTTCGATTCTCACCCAGACCCAATATTTTTATTATTTATTTTATTTGCAGCTTTTTCGATTTTTCGGTCACGGACAAGATGATGATTTTTCGCTCACAACCAACGGTGCCGACGCCGACGGCGGAATTTCTGCGATACGAGCTCTTTAACGCTATCGCGTTAACACCCTTTAGGAGGTAAGGGTGTTATGGGTTATCGAAACACCCATGGCCCGTACCACAGCGTGCCAGATGATAACTGGAACTCGCTAATTAAAATGTCGTTGGATCTTAGGCAAGTTTAGATTAAAAGCCATGTCTCTTTTAGGGATATCTACAAGCGTACCATAAATGTACGCCTATTCTCTTAAAGGGATACTGAACAATATTTTCGCCGCCGAGATAAATGACTCAATTGAAAGATTGGGTGCTGAAATTTGTTGAAACAACCTTCGTTTCAGCCAGAGACTAGCAGAAAATAATGAATTTAATGCATTTTTCGCGAATTGGCGCGTCTAGCGGCCGCGCCGCGAACTAGAGAGGAAGTGACGCGAAACTCTGCGGATAGTGACTCGCCAACCGTGCTCGCAGCAAAATCGCTTACCAATCGACATCGCAAACCGCCACCCGCTGCCGCGCTAGGGTGGCTAGAATGCTAGCCGCGCGTCTCTCTCAAAACGTGTTTTCACGGTCGGGAAGGTGTTCTCCGTGCGTGTTCTCAACCGGCAGCCAACGACGCCATTGCCGCGCTCTCGGCCGTATATTTGTTTTCTCAAGCGGAGCTTGCGCCCACGTCTACGAATTTGCCGTCTGTGTTGTGTGCTGCTACGTATTGTGAACGGTGAAGCACCTGACACAACGCAGAATGCCTCAACGCTGTTCTGCGCTAGGGTGTGCCCTGTCAAACCTTTCCAACAGAGCCGAAGCTTCGAAGGATATGGATTCGCGCTGCGCGCCCATCGCAGCCAACGTGGGTGCCTTCAAAGCGTGACTTTTTGTGCTCCGAACACTTCGAGGATAGTGATTATGAGTTACTGTGTAAATTGCTGGTCCCGGCTGCCGACCCACGTTGGGCTACGGCGGCTCGTCTGGCTCGTCGTCCTTGCTGTCGCTTGACACAGCAGAACGGTCACACGCATATGGTTGTATTTGGCGCATCCGTTTTGGAGGCCTGTCGAACTCGGAGTCGCAATGACCGCTCGTGGAACCACTGTCACTCGCACCTTGCATCTTTGCGCTCTCGCGACACGCTCGGTAGTTGTAGCGGTTTTTGAGGAATAAGCGCTATTTTGTTTCCTATGTGGGGAAAAGAGGACAAGGCTCAGCGCCACACCAGCCATCCTCACCATCCTCACTTCTTGAGAGGAGAGGTGGAGAAAGGGAAGTGGCAGGGCAGGAGAGAGCGTGCCGGTTGCCCCCCTCTTGCTGGAGCACTCGACGTCACGTCCGCCGACAAGCGCAGTGGCATGCAGCCGCCGCGCTCTCATAATCCACTAAAAATACGGCCAACTGCTCGAAATTACGTGAAATAAACGCTGCGTACAGGAACACTCGTGTCGTCCGAGTCGAATGTAAGTGTTTTCGTAGCTTTTTCAAATTTTTGTTCAGTATCCCTTTAATGTTTAATGTTCATTTATACGGAACAGGAATATCTCCACCGGCACTGAACGGCGGCTTAAGATACTATGGCTATATATATCAGATGGTTAGTGTAAGGCTGTGTAGCACGAGCGCTCTGTCCATGTGGTATACTTTACAATATGCTCTGTTGTGTGTGCGGTTTGGCGCGTGCGTGCACCTTCTGTGCTGATGTCATCTGTAATTGCGTGTCCCCTGACTGGTAGATTTCTTTTTTTCACATTTTTCAGTGATAAGGGTGTTTAGGCTATTGAAAACACCCTATGGTATGGGTGTTTTGATACGTGAAAACACCCTTTTCCCAGGGTGTAAGGGTGTTAGTTATACACACGGCAAAACCCCCTTAAGGGTGTAAAGTGGTTTACTGTGTACCAATAATTCTGAACTGTTTAATCTCCCTGCATTTTCCCTCTCTCCTGTTTCATTCCTTCCTTCATCGGGTGATATGACCGGTCAGCATACGCACGTGCCAAACCTGGGATGCAATGACGTCCCGTACGATATGAATATGTTCCATCTGTAGCGATGTTACTGTAGCGATGTTAGCTCATAGAATGCCATCAAGCATATATAAACTGCAAAGTGGTCTATGTTTGCAGCGCAAGCATATGCGACGTGCATCACCAGCCGCGGTATGTGTGTTGCGAGCTATTTTAACTGCATCGGTTTTTACTATATGTAGACGGACAGGATCGACATCAGTGCACTGACAGCGTGAATAGCAAAAACGTTCTGATTTTACGGGAATTGAACCCTACCTTCTGATTGAACCATCTGGTTGAACAGCAATTGCAATGTGACAGTACCAACGGACGGCCAACGTCATGCAAACCCATAAAACCTATATATACAGAGGAATCGTGAACATATATTTGCGTCGGCAGCGGTATATACCGTTGTATTTATAAATGCGAAGCATTTCTTAGCGAACCCTTGGCACTTTGATCGTTTCTATCTATCTATCTACCTACGTCTGGGTGCTCTCATGATCGCCTCCTTAACTTGGTGCAGACCAAAATCGGCATGGGAGGGTGAGAGGTTTTGACAAATATGACTGTCGCGTCATGACATGAATAACGTGAAAATCCTGTCGAGTACATCGTCAAACCCTTTCCTCCAGACACGTATGGCACATACCCGTTTACCACGGGCCGCGGTGTACGGGATGCGCCACAGGTGATTGACAGTTTATATCTGCCCAGGAACGGCGAGAACAGACATTGGTAAATTAAATGCGAGAGTGTTAAGGAAAACCGACATCCTTGACCCGACGAATGGAAATAATACAAATCACAATCCCAGCAGGAATCGAACCCAAGCATTCCCGGTTGCAAACAAGTATTCTACCACAGAGCCACGCCAGGTCTATAAACTTGTTTGAAAAAACAGCCTATGCAGGCGTAATGTCGGTGCAACGTCGATTGTTGTTGTGCTGCTGGCTATCTAATTTTACAAGAAAGCAATAAACGCTATATATGTGTACTCCTACGATACAGGCGTCATATCAGGTTAACCTCGGTGGTTCCAGTGTTGGCTCCGCTTTAGTCTAATAAGCATTACATTTTTATTCCTATGATTCAACAAGCTATACTGAAGCATTGCTGGAACCCGGAGTAATACATTCACGAAAGTTACGTTTGATATTCAAATGATTGCACCATAAAGTGCACTTAGTTTCGGTAATATTGACGTATGTACTCTAACATGAGGGCTGACGTTACGTAGCACCATAAGTTACCCTATAAACGCCAGTGTTGTCGACGTGCCTGGTAAGCCCACGATGTGCACACAGCTACTACACTTACAAAAAATTCACAGCATATCATGGGTGATTGACGAAGAGCTTGGGCGAAGCTCCTGAAGCAATCATGGTTACACCGTGAAATCTTCAGTGGTTTCGCCCAGCAGTAATCAAAGCGATAGCCCAGTACATCATCAAAGACGTGACAAACACTGTATATATTTATACAAGAAATTTTATTAATCGTAAGTGGTAGCTAGACGTGGCTTCCGTTCCCCCTTCATTATAACGGCTTTATGGTCGATGAAGTGATGGATCGGTGATGGGTCGTAATGGGATGTTTGCAAAGACGAAGTAGTGGGCAGTTTGCAAAGGATCGGTGATGGGTCGTAGTATACTGCCGGTTACGCCTTACGCCGGACGCCTTACGCCGGACAAGGTTAGACTAAGAGGTGCTTCGCCCCTAAAACACGTCGATCCTAATAAATGTTTTGACCACCACCACCTCGTAACGCTTGGCTGGGGATACATTCATTTCACAAGTGCGCACATTGCTGGAAAGAATACGGATAAATAGGCCAATTATTTTCGATGCTGAGTGAATGTTAAACAGGAGCGCACGCCCATCGAGCCGGGTGCTCCGCATAGCCTCACCGGCAACAGAAACTCCAACAATGTGTGTTAAGTCATTTCTGTAAGTCTCGCTGAATCGTTTCGAATGTAAGAACAAAGGAAAAGGGAGAAAAATGAAAAGGCTTCAGGAAACCTACCAAGTAGACCGAGCCAGAAGCACCGCTAACTGCGGCGTAAACTCGCGCAGCATGGCGAGTAAATCAGCCAGCTCATAGATGGCGCCACTGCGTGCGCACTACGGCGGCGCGCTAAATACAATGGAGCTGCAATGGCCGTAACAAGGTAATCTTATGTTCAATGCGAAGTGTCCGCTACAGTGTACTTATTATGGATGGATGCGCTGCGGCGGGTATACGCATGCGTGCGATCTGATCCACAAGTTGAGCCATGCGACCATAGCGCGCCTATGGTGGGGTGCTCATGAGTGGCGTATAGATGCGAACAGCACGCCATAGTTCACCCGGAGGCCAGCAGCGGGTTGGGCATGCCTTCTTCGTTGGCACACACGCCAGCAGACGCAGCAAAAGCGAAAGCCGCCGCCAGCGTCAACGACGAGTCCCGCTTGCGCAGCAGCAGCTCAACTGGGCGCACGCACGCGGCGCCAATGTGTACACTTAGCGGGCGCAAGAAGAAGAAGAAGCGGCTGCGCGACGACGACGTTGGGCGGCGGCGAGTCTGCTGGACGTGTGCCAGCAGGCAGGCTCGTAAATCCAGCCTCCTTCGTGCAAGCTGCGAGAGAAGGGCGCGATCGGCCGAGGCCGTTTCTTCAACGGACAGCCGCGCTCATGGCGGCGGCACCGTCCACGGTCTGTGTCTGGCGCTATACGTTTGCGCACGCCAGGCAAGGAAGCTGTAACCGCAGTAATAGGCTGGGCTGTAGAGAGAGAATAAACGGCTTCATTGTCCGTACAAAGGTTTCGGAAAAGTGTCCTGTCATACAGTTGCGTTTTTGTCGGAATGCATATTACATACCGCAGCAACTTGCCTGGACACGAGTTGAAGACGTAAAGATCAGCTATTTATACTGTAGTCCAAGAATTTGTCAACTGGCGTCTGAACCTGTTGCGCTATAGCAGAGGTGCTTTTCAGCTCTAACTGACGGTGGATGAACAGCTGTTAAGGCAATGGCATAGCCAGGCGAGGGGGAGGGGGGGGGGATTTTTTTGCCATGGCATACAGAGCTCAAAATAACACTCGATCACATTTGCCTGCCCAACCCCCACTTCAGATCAAGGAGGGGCCCCTGCGAAAAAAATATCTGGCTACGCCCGTGTGTTGAGGTATAAAACAAATGAGAGGGAGAGAGAGAGAGAAAATAAGTTTTTATTAATGAATCAGGCAGACTCAATGGCAATCCGAGGTGGGTGGTCCCCCGATGAAATGTTTCGACAGATCCTGTCTATGCATGCTTACAGTGCCATACGCATTCACTATATATAGCCGTAGAACTATACAAGTTTCTTAAAGCAACAAGACCGCTGCGCACAGAGCCATTCGAAAGCAGTGGTGTATGTGTACACACGTGGGGCTGCCCATGTCGCACCGAAACAATAGCTGCACGACGGAGGCCGGTCGAATTCAGAATTTGATACAAATCCGGGAGTTGTTATGTGAGGCAAAGGCGCATGGTAATGACGACGACGATGTATACTGCCGGTATGTGTTTTGTAAACAACAGGCAGCTGTTCGCCAGCTCTGCTCGCAAATTAGGGGTAAAATCTTTGACTGAAGAATTGAAAGCTGCACAAGTTGGAAAATTTTGTAAGACAAAAAATCACAGCATATCCACGGGGTGAATGATGATGAGTCGGGCGAAGCTCCGGAGCGAATCATCGGTAAACCGTGAAACTCTTCCCTGAAATTCGCCCAGTACACCATATAAAGAGTGTGAAACACCGCGGTGAGGTTATTATCGAACCAAAGTCGATCACACACGTCGCAAATGTGGCCAAACGAACGAGCGAGAAATTCCCGCTCGAACCGCGCGTCGGCTCCTTGAATGTGAGACCGCTGGCGCCGCTTCCCGCGCACGAGCACCATCAAGGTCTGCCAGGCGCCGCGCTCGCTTCGCCGCCGATTCTCGGGCTCATACCGCGGGATCCTGGCGACGAGCATGAGCCGCCGCGGCCCTCCGCGCCCGCCGCTCCGCTTCGTCCCGATCCGACACGTACGGCGACGATCCAGGAGACTGAGAGAGCTAGGCACTCGTTCCCCGCGCACCCAGGCACAGCCCGCGCAGCAGCCAATCGGAGAGCAGCGGCACTTCCACCGCCATCTAGTGGCGATTCACACAAGCGCTCTATTGCACACACTTCTATTGGACCAACGCCATCTAGGAAATGAGACGAGAAATGGTGATGACAACACAGATTGTGTACAGCGCCATCTAGAATATCATCACTCAACTGCAGTTTGTATGTACTTCTATGAGACAGCGCCATCTATTATACTGTTCGGGAGATACTGCCGGTTACGCCTGACGCCGGACAAGGTTAGACTAAGAGGAGCTGCGCCCCTAAAAAACGTCGCTCTCACCTAGGCGCTCTCACCTAGGACACAGAGATACACAGTGTATCTCTGTGTCGAGCCTTCACTGTTTTTCGACCTATCAGTTGGTATACGAAAGATACACCGCCCTGCTAACGTTTTGCGACCGCTGTGTGCACATGCATATACGCCTGAACCGCGCGTACGACAACGGTTGCGCCGCGAATGACGTATTCGCGGTGAGATCGACCTATGGGTGGCAGCACCGTCATCCCGCTAGTGTGGATACTGGTTTCGTGTGGTGTGTGTAGAAATGCACGGGGCTTCTGTTTTCACATCGCAATTTTGTGTTCCGTGCCCGCAGAAAACTCATCGTTATCGATGGTGAGGTTTTGTTCGGTGCCACAATGCCGCACATACTGCACAGAGCCAGGGATAAGCTTCCATTTTTATGCCACCGACGCGGAACGTCGCCGACTGTGGCTACACTCTAAGCCGAAACTGGGCAAAATTGGACTAACGGCAGTCGTTAAACCAAAGGATCAACGGTTCGTCCAACAGGGTCTAAATGCGAGACAGTGCGTGTCGTGCGCAAACGCCCGGCAAGAAGGGGACCAACGGGGGGTGTAACTGCGCGCCGATCGCCCGCTGCCGCGCTGCACTTCTCGGCCCTGTCGGCTAGCACGATTACGAGTTACATGGCTTACACGCCAGAGCGAAAGCGAAGCATCATTACAACGAATAGAAGCAGTTATGAGAGTCAAGTTCAACTCGCGCCGGCGCACACAGCGAGCGAGCGCGCTCACCCACGTTTCTTCCCTGTCGAGCTGCCGGACCCAAACAAGTGCAAGCCTTCGAGTCCGGACACCGCGGATCTCTCGCTTCAATTAATGTGCCGGATTAGGAAGAACTGCGAAGAACACTGCCAGCGCTAACAAAAGTAAGCGGTTCGTCAGCGGCTGTATTCCCGCAGAGTCACCGGCTACAACTACGAAGCGATATGAAGTAGGCTTCGCTACGTCGTCGGCACCAAGCCGACCGGCGGCCGGTGCGAGTTCGTTGCCGGTGCAGGTGAAAGAAACGTTGCGTAGAATTTGTTTCAAAGAGAATAATGTCGTCTGGAATAAAGTACAGTTCAATCTGTGTCTTTCTCTTCATGCGACAACTGTTGTCAAACATCTAGCGTGAAGGCGAGCGCCGATACGAATCAACGTGCGGCCGGCGGTGTACAGCGAGCGACTTACGAGCACGGTGAAAGAACCGTGCCTGCGCGCCGTCTTGTCGTTGTAGGTATACATATATCTACATCACTCCGTAAGACGTCGCGGACAGCGGACATCTATTTTTCATTTGTATGTAAAAGAACGACGACGAAAACTGCACAGGAGACGCATCTTGTGATCGCCAGCGGTCGTTCAACTCAGCCGTGCTCCTCGTAAAGGCCTAACGACGTTGTCGGCAAGAAGCCGGCATCGGTGGGGCGCCTCACTGCTTCGCCGGAGTTCCTGCATAAGTGCCGCTTCTATGTCTGTGTGTGCATAAGTGGATTTTACGGACTTGTGCACCAGCATTACTAAGGCTGGTTCGGCCGACACGATAGAGTACCAGCTGATAATTCGAATTCGCTGACTGAAAGAGCGCTAAAAATCCGGCGGGTTCATATTAAAAGATCGGTGTGTTGCGGTTCTAACATTTAGCCCACGTAAGTTTACACGTACGCTGCGAATGTTTATTGTTTTATTATGCCGAACAGAAGTCTGCCACCGGCACAACATGGGAGGTCGAGATACTGTGCCTATATATAGCCGATGGTTGGTTTTCGGCTGTGTAGCGCGGGCGGTAGATGCATGGTAGGTGCGTGTGGTGTTTAGACTGCAATGGTTGTGTGTTGTTGTATGTTTGTATACACGTGCCGCAAACACTGCATCATTCAATGCTGATTCAGTTGAAAATAACAAGAATTACGCCAACATAGCGAAGAACCGCCATCTTTTTTTTTTTTTTTCGGTTAGTCCCGACGGTTCAACTGTTAGACCCTCGGGAGCATTCTATGAGGACCAACATTTAAACCCACTGGAGTAAGTGCTAGAGAGTAAAAGTTGAACCCCTGTAGTTACTCCCGCAGTTGGTCCAAAAATGGTTCAAAATCTGTGGCAGCCCCTTTAGACCCCTGAAGGACCAATGCCATACCCCATTTTAGTCCTTTTCGGCTTAGAGTGTAGTGGTTCGTAACGGCAAGACGCCTTCCAAGTACGCGGTGGTGTGCAGCAAGCACTTCGACGACGGTGCATTCAAGCATTCGTAGACGAGAAAGAATGGTGAGTAGTCAGCGATAACTTCGCTAATGTGTGCATTTATATGCTTGTTGCTGCTGTGCACTACGAGCGTGAAGACGGTCGCAGTAAGCGAACGCTCGGGGAAGCTTCCCTGTGCTTTGATTTTCCTACACTTCCGCAGGAAAATTAAGCGAGAATCAATCGAGAAAGAAGAAAATTAATTCGTTGAATTTCTTCTTTGTCATTCATGTACCCTCTGCGCTGTGAATGCAAAGTTTGTTCGCGCTTGGCTATATGAGTCTGTCTAAACGAGAGTCCCCGAGCCCTTTTGTAGTTCGCGCATGTTCCATTGTGTTTACACGGCCGCGAGAACAGTTCTCTGTGTTCCGCAGGGCAAGTACGTGCACCGAAACACGGCAAGTGTGTATGCATGATCTGGTGCATAGTAAAGGTATCGTTTTATGAGCCCTCACTCGTCACGTAAGCGATGAAAATGCGCGAGCGAGTTTATCGCCACTGCTGATCTTGATGAATATATTTTTCTCGCTCGCTCTCTTTTTTTAAGGGTTTTCGCGGAAGAGATCGAAACCTGACGCACTTCCGACACTGAACTTGCCAAAGCGCAAGTTTGACAGGCATAAGCTACCTCGCAAGTACACGGGTGTCTTTGTATACATTTCGCCACAAGTTATAATTGCGTAAGGAAACTCAGTTTTGCGATTTCCGTGTCATTCCATTTTCTGTTCTGTTTAGGGGACAATTTAAGTACCGAAGTGTCAGACGGGACTTCACAGAAATATTTCTCTGCAGTGGGACCAGGAACGTACACAACTAAAGCTCGTCGCGTAACCTATAAACGACAGTCCCGAAGTTATGCACCTGACTACAACGCGCAAGTGCATGAGAGCCCTTTTTTTAACCACCGAGCCGCTAAAAGGCTATATTCACATGAGATTTAATACTTCTCATCTTTAGCGGCACCTACACTTATATGACTCTCGTGAGCGGACGTTACGACAACCACACACAGCACTCTCGACAGGTGCGCTCACTGATCTTATTACAGTACATATATACAGCCGATCAAGGCCAAATGCTTCTTTACATCGTGCTAGGCATACGTACGAGCGGTTAAAATTGCACCAACGCCATGGGTGTCCAGAGGGGGGTGCAAGGGGGGGCGGCCGCCCCCCCCTTGGAATTTCGGGTAATAATTTTCTACGCAGTAGCAATAAGCTACACAGGTTGATTAACACACTCAGGTCCCATATATCCGCGTAAAACAGCCTTCAGGATTCCCAGTCAACTTTGCCGGTGATGTCACGGCAGTGAAAGAAAAGCTACCTGTGTTGGATGTGATCTCCCCCCTGCTGATGCACCCCCCTGCAAAAAGTTCTGCGGACGCCCTTGACCAACGCAACGGAACAAACCGCCTTTTGAGGCCCTGCATGACGTACGCGCACACGCAAACACAACGCGGCTAGCAGACGACGCATGGAGCAATCCACACTAGGCGCGCTTCAGCCAGTAACCGCCAGGCGGCGACTCCGCTCGATCTCGCGGCCAATAGCCACGCTATACGTATTCGTACCTCAATGAAATGTCAATTTCTTCTGAAGGGTGAACGGCATTGAAAGCGATAACAAGGTTTAGCATCGGGCTCGAGCTGTATGCTTGGAAGTCGGGGCGGCGCTGCCCACGAGACAAGTGCCGGGGAGTAAAGGAACTGCTCCATGGTATAGAAAACCAAGAGTCCCAAAATGGCATGCAGTGAAATAATGCTTTGTTCACATATTAACGATCTTCGACAATTCGGAAACCTTCCCTTGAAGTGTCGCAAAAGTGTTTCTGAAGCGCGTGAGTCCTTTTGCATATGTACACTTGATGCGATACCTGAAAGCAATGAAAGCGCGCAGGGCGAGTTCGTAGGAATTAATTGTGGAAAGTTTTCAGCGCGCGCACAACAAAGACGTAAGGGAAGAAGATACATGGCGCTTGTATATGTCTTCTTCCCGTATACGTCTTTGTTGTGTGCGCGCTGAAAGCTTTCCATAGCGATAGTTGAAGGTGAGCGCTCACGCTGACGAAAGGAAACAGACGCAGACAGGAAAGACGCTCTTTCCTTCCCGGGCACCTTTTCTTTCCCATGCGTCAGCGGTCACCTATACACCTTCATATTTCTCTGTTATCATCATTACTGTTTTTGCGAGGCCGTGAATATAAGTGCACATGTATCAGTAGATGTCATTTTATGTTCAGCCAACGTAATAGCGGACATGCATAGCAATGCACGGCAAAGTATCTGCCAGGGATCAAAGTGTTAAGATGATTTAGCTCTTATATAGTCGATTAAACTGAGCGATATGGCTCGCTTACGCAAATGGCACCCATTTATGAATCGTGTATCCAACAATTTCGCCCGATGTTTGGTGTTTGCATCTCACCTTGGGATATGTGGGCTATTATATACAGAAGCAAGCCTTTATTGAATATGTGCGCATTATTGAGTGAAAGTTATGTGCACCGTACTTTCGTTTAGCAACTTCTGCCCCTTGATCAACAGCAGCTATCCTGCAGAAGAATCATTCTAAACAGTTTTCACATCCTTCGTATGTATACTCTCGGGACTATACAGTATATGGTTACCCTCTAAGTATAACCGAAAGAAACGAATATTCGACAACTTAGTTTAATGAATTCCTGAATTGAAAGAAATCAAGTACTTTCTATCCATATTCGATATCTCGAATAATCTCCCGACTAAAGCGTAATCGAGGGAAGCTTCAGTGGGGTGGCTTTCGGTTACCCTCGCGCCATCTCACGTTCAATTTATTGCGAGAACAATATACGATGCTCAAAGCACCTCTCGCGCCGTCACAAAGCTTCCGGATACACGCGGTGCACTATAGGCTCCGATAAAGCGATAAAACCAAAGAAAAACCGCCGCGTTTCGCTCAGTCAGACCTGATGGAACTAGGGAAGCGTTATGGTTTCACTTGCTGGCGTGAACGTTGTGCACATGCATGCAGATATATACTTGGGTTTTCACGTGAAGACGCGGGACGCTAACAGCAAACAGCGCGTGACAAACCGACGGCGCGGTCGTGTTTTAACGCGCTATTCCGAGAATGAATTAACGCCAGCTCACCCTATAAGTGTTGTTCAGAAGCGAATTAATTGACACTTGTTACATTCTGGAGTTTTACATCCTAAAACTACGATCTGATTATGAGTAATTCTGACAGTCATCCGTGCAGTCATTAAATGCACGGATGACGGGCGGATTTGCATTCCTCCCTCATGGGAAAACACCCGTCGGATTTAAATATGCGGATTTTCTCATTTTTAATATGTTACGTTTTATTAATTATTACGGGAAAGTGAGAAGCTAACCGTCGCATCAAATATCCTTTTCCTATTTTCATTTGAATAAAAAAAAAGAAAATAGGAGAACAAAAGACGGGGCGCACGGAACGTTTCAAACAAAGAAGTCGAACGTATTATTTCTTTATTTCCTCTTTGTGTATGTGTTTATTTTTTTTTCTGATTTATGCATGAACGTCGAATGGTTAGCTGTGCGGCTAAAAAGGTGATATTTCCACAACTATATCCCAGTAGACATCGAATGAAATCGTCGATCTAAAAACGTGACAGATGTGTGTTCTTGCTTATATGGTACCGCCAATATACCACTGATGAGCAACGAATCAGTAAACGTTTTGCAAACGTGACATATCCTTACTTACAATACAGCCGATGTCAATAGTGATAAGCAACGCATGTGTACACGTTATACAAACGTAACTTATTCTTACTTATCGTATAACTAACGCTAGTGCCGATAAGCAACGAATTAGTAAACGTTATACAAACATGACAGTTTCTTACTTACCATAAAGTCAATGGCAATAGTGATAAGCAGCGAATTAGTAAGCGTTTGAGCACGTGTGACTACGTGCTGCAGCTGTTTAAGAAAACATACCTAAGGCGATGTATAGATGCATCTATATAGTTTCCTTCAAGATGGTATAATCATTGAGATTGGTAGGTCGAAAAGCAGAGGCAAGGCCATAGCAGCATGGACTCCACGAGACGGGGGAGCCTTGATACGTGATACACAGACGCTGCTGCAAGTGCATATGAAGGCTCTCTACTAACGCACGTGAGGCTAATACAGCGACCCATAGTTTATAAGCCTCGCTTTGGCGCGCAGCGGGTGGGCTGCTGCAGCGCCACGTGGTGCTTTCGTTGAGATTGCTGCGCTGACGCATGCAGGGTGCGATACAGATCTCGCTGTACGTTCATCGGGGACAGGTGCTATCGCTAAGTCGCGGAGGCGACACCGCTCGTCGTCCTCAAGGACGGTGCGCTGTCGGTGCTCGCTTAATAACGGCGGCTCACCAAACGTCTCGGGCCTGTCGGGGACCCGTTGCATTGCTGAACCACCGCGCCAATTAACAGTCGCGCAGAAAAGGATGGAGGGCGGGGACGGTAAACAAGAACGAGAAGTTATACTGTAATGTTCCTTTGGTGCTGCCCCTTACAGCAAACGCTTACACAGCTCTATAGGAGGGGCAACGAAAGTTGTAGTGACGTCACACCAGATCAGCTGTATAGTGACGTGAGTGACCTCCGGACCTCCGCCACCTCCGCAACGTACTACGTACCGGCAAAGCATCGGTTGCTTGCTGCATCACTCGCCGAATTTCAATCGCTTCCTGGCTAAGTGCGTCACAGCCTTGTGTAGTCAAGTGACCAAGCCCTCTACACTGCTACGTCACTGAAAGCCTCGGCGCCTAGAAACCGAAACCAAAAGTAGTCCACATAAAAAGGCGATATTAAATTATTTAGCGAGAATACATGAATCTTGGTGCGTGTATCATGCTTCCTGAAACGCTTACAGCGAAGAACGCGCAAGCCACAAATTTGGTGGCACCACCCCTTAAAGGGCCCGTCACCAGGTGACACAAAGAATTTTAGTTAGACATTAGAAGTTGTTGCGAGCCCAATAAGGAGCATTATGCCACAGGCATTTTTCTAATCGGTCCTTTAGAGGCCGAGAAGAACAAAAATTTGTAGCGGCGCGAAACCATGATGCGAGGAGGCGAGCTGCAAACCCTTGCCGCTCGCCCCGTGGCCTTCGCAAGCCAAATCCCTTCCCTGCCCTTTTCGATACGCGAGCGGGAGGATCACATAACGCATACGCATGAATACGTCATGCGCACACAGTCATGAGCGCATGACGTGCCCGAACCAGCCCTAGCCGAGCCCTCGAGACGCGAGCGGTGTTATGGCGGCGTTCTTTGCGCTTCGTCTCTGCAAGTTATGCCGAATGCGCCCTCGCCGATCACTTGGCTTTCGACCTATTACTGAGCAGGAAAGCTGCGACATTTGTACGGATGCGAGTCTAGCAGTGTGCCGCGTGAACATCTAGTTAGACGCGGCTGGAACGCGGTGGAAGATTAGTTTCGTTGTATACAAGCGGTGGCGTCTGCACGATGCGCAAAGCGCGAGAACACGAACGCGTGCGAAACGGAGGTAGATTAGTCTCGAATCTCGCTGCGATTCGCAGTAAAAATGAAAAAAGAGAACGCACACATTCCGTTTGTGTGCTTTATTATTACTCTCAAGTTTTATTCATCTATTCAAGCAACAAATTACACAAACTATACGTCGTGTCAAATATGTATCGCAGTGTCGCCTGCTACTGTTGGCGACGTCAGAGCACAGCCGTCTACGTAGAGGACCGACGTCACAGCACTACTATCTACGTAAGGCCATTCCCTCATGTACGTCATCCCCTCATTATCTGGGCGCGCGGCCGCGAGAAGGGCAAGCAGCGTTCAGCTTGAAAATTTGACCCATTTCTGCGTCGCGTAGCCTTGCAAATTTTGGCAGACGTGATCGTGAACGCCCAATGTATGCATTGCGCTCGTCAGCTCAAAATTGTCAAACCTGGTGAGAGGCCCTTTAACTTACATATCGCCAGCAATAACGCTGGAGTGTAAAGATCATCATCATCATAATCAGCCTGTCTACGCCCACTGAAGGGCAAAGGCCTCTCCCATGTTCCGCCAGTCAAACCGGTCCTGTGCTTTCTGCTGCCACGTTATACCTACAAACTTCTTAATCTCATCTACCCACCTAATTTTCTGTCTCCCCCTCACGCGTTTGCCATCTCTTGGAATCCAGTCAGCTACTCTTAATGACTACCGCTTATCCTGCCGACGTGCTACGTGCCCGGCCCATATCCATTTCTTCTTCTTGATTTCAACTATGATATCCTTAACCCCCCGTTTTTTTCCCTGACCCACTCTGCTCTCTTCCTGTCTCTTAAGGTTGCGCCTATCATTTTCCTTTCCATCGCTCGCTGCGTCGTCTTCAATTTAAGTTGAACCCTCTTTGTAAGTCTCCAGGTTTCTGCTCCGTAGGTAAGTACCGGTAAGATGCAGCTGTTACATACCTTCCTCTTGAGGGATATAGTGGTAGACTATACACAAATTTCACAAGGAGGCTGCCATTTTTAAAGCACTCCACCGCCGCAGCGCCGTCTATCGTCTGCGACGTTTCGCCGCCCTTCCGGTGTGTGGGGTTCCGCGGCGGTGTATGCAGCGTATGCGCTCGGTTCACAAGATATTGCTGTTCTTCGCGGTACACGGGCAAAACAGGGCAACGCTTTTCGAGTGTAAAGGCGCTGATAAATACTCGCTAAGCTTGCAGCTTCAAAATGGCTGAAACAGCAAGCAGCGGCGGCCCACGAGACGCTCCCGCAGCAGCGCCGACGATGAGAATAATGCCAATGCAGTTCTTAAGCAGCATGTGTAAATTGTTAATTGCTTTGTATGTTTTGTTATAGCTGGCCGGGTGAGGTTCTTGGAATAATCACTATAAAAGAGCGTTAACACTTAGGACAACTGTCGAAGTATAATCGGAGAAACGTAAATGGAGACGAGCGAACACGTAGGCCATTGTCTGGCTGCGCGCTAGGTGCGCGGATTAGTGTTTAAGATGGCTCCCGGGTTTCCGTGCCGTGATTATTCAAGTTCAACGTAACTCTAATCCCTAACAGACCATTTTGGTTCCGCTTGGCACGTTGCAATACAATGTTCACGGAACGACAGGAGCACAAACACCGATGCCTGTGTTTATTCGTGTCGCCGTCGTAGCTTGTGGCCTCTGATCGTTGCACAGGATAAGGAACAGAAGTACGACGGGTGAGCTCAAAGTTCGGCGTAGAAACAACGCCGATGATAAAATAAAAATAAGCCTGTTGCACATCTGGAAGCGTGGCATGGCGTGAGTTCGCTTCGGCGTGAGCCGCCGCCACTAGCGATACGCCGAAAGGGCGCTCGTTTTTGGTAACATTACTGTCAATTTGTTTTCTGGCGAGTATTTCAGAAGCATTACGACAAGCGCACGTGTCCAGGTAACTACCTGGCTTTAACGAACGTGGGCCGATTATACACGACACCCAGACTGCCGCGCGAAAAAAAAAAGTGCGGTTGTCATAACGCTACCCCAGTTATTGTCACAAAATTGACAAGTCGAGAAAGAATGTGCTCTCGACTAAACGTTAGAAACGCGTACCTACGCCAAAGAACACATGTCATGCAGGCCTTTCTGTCATGTAGATTGAAAAGTGCCCATTCAATAATCTCGAAATTGCACGCACTAAGATGGAACATTTTCTAGCCGCAGCCATTGTAAATCATGTGCTGTAGCATAGAAATCGGAGAGGTTCATGAGAACAACTCTTGGCCAAACATTTTGTGTATTAATCGTCAGCCTTGACATTGGTTCTCTTTGATGCAGATGATAAAGTGTACCAGCACCCAAGCACAATCACAAGCTGGTGTGGTGACTTGGAGAAATGGCCATAAGTGCAGACACCCCATATAATAATATACTATTTGTCGGAGAAGGCGTGCGACCTGGAGAAGCGAAGTCATTTAAAAACATAGTGCACTTCGCATGCCTTGGCTGCCAGTCTTTCAGGCTTCCGTAGCTGTTGCCGCAGCCAAACACAGCGCAGTGGTAGCTTGTCGACCTGTTCTCGTCCGACATTTCGATTTGCGGCAGCACAATTGTTTCAGCGCGTCGAAAAATGGAAACACGCTGACCTCTCACGCACCACGCAGTGCAAAACTCGGGAATCCGCACACACCAGCGGCAGCGGTCCGCCGAGGTGGAGAGAGAGAAAGCGGTGAAAATACACCGGTTCGAGGCTACGCTCCTCCTCTCCGTGAAAACGGTCTATACCATTCATGATTTGATAATGTTTTCGCAAAGCGCTGCTCTCTGCCAAGATTGTTCCACATTACTTTAGTTTTATGCATATTATTTTCAGACCTACTCTTCTACTTTCCGTATCCAGTTCAGTAATCATGAGCTGTAATTCGTCTCCCGCGTTACTCATCAATGCAATGTCATCAGCGAATCGCCGGTTACTGAGATACTCTCCATTAACTCTTATCCCTAATTCTTCCCAATCTAGGGCACTGAAAACCTCCTGTAAACACGCGGTGAATAGCATTGGAGAGATCGTACGTGTCTCCCTGCCGTACGCCCTTCTTTATTGCGATTCTGTCGCTTTCTTCATGGAGGATTATAGTGGCTGTGGATCCGCTGTATAGATTTCTTCCATTATGTTTATATAGGCTTCGTCGATGCCCTGATTCCGCAGTGCCTGCATGACTGCTGATGCCTCCACCGAATCAAATGCCTTCTTGTAATCTATAAAGGCAATGTATAGGGTTGGTTGTATTCCGCGCATATCTCTATCACCTGATTGATAGTATGAATATGGTATATTGTTGAGAAGCCTGTACGAAATCCTGCCTGGTCCTTTGGTTTATTGAACTCTAATGTCGTGTTAATTCTGTTAGCAATTACTTTTGTAAATAGCTTGTAGACAACGGACAGTAAGCTGATGGGCCTCTAATTTATCAGGTCCTTGACGTCCCCTTTCTTATGGATCAAGATGATGTTGGCATTCTTCCAAGATTCTGGTATTCTCCCCGTCGAGAGATACTTCGTGTGGTGGCCAGTTTTTCTAACATGATCTCTCCACCGTCTTTCAACAGGTCTGATGTTACCTGATCCTCACCAGCGGCTTTGCCTCTTTGCATTCCCTTTAGGACTTTCTTTACTTCTTCTGTCTATACTGGTGGGATGTCAGATTCCTCTGGGCTATTAATGCTTCTTACGTTATCATCCTGACTGTCTCGGCTGCTGTACAGATCTCTGTAGAACTCTTCCGCTACCTCAACTTTCTATCCATATTGGTTGTGACCTTGCCTTTAATTTTTGCCCATGCACAGTGTTGTCTTCATAGCTTTGAGGTTTCTTCCGTTCTTTAGAGCATGCTCAATTCTCTCCATATTATACTTTCTTATGTCGGCTAATACGCATGCTTAAATTCCGACGCGCTTCACCCGCAGATCAGATCATCAACCATCGACGACCGCGCGCGCCTAGCAAGCGCCCCCTCACTTTCACTCCTAATTTCAATTTTCCACGCCGTTTCGGGAAAGCGCCCTCCTTCCCCCCTCCCGCCTTGCACGCAACCCGGTCACGCCGTGTCCATGCAACTCTGGCGTTGAATCCCATCCAATCTTGCTTAACAGCCCGTTCACCTAGCGCCTGCGCCTGAAATTTGTCAGCAAAATTCGATTATTTTTTGTTCCCACGCATATTGAGCGCACCCCGATCTATAGCGCAAGACACTATGCTATATGGCGATTTTCAGGGTCCCACGAGCAAAAGCATGGCCTTAGAGATCTGTACGTGTTGCTTAGAGCTGTTGCGTTGGCCTATAGCATCGGAGGTCCTTCCATGCCATGCTTTCTGCAGTCTGATTGCGTTGCCTTTGTGTTTCTTGTGTTTGTGAGCCTTCGTAGTGTGGCATCGAGAGCGAGAAGACTTCTGAGAAAGTCCATTTTGAAGAGGGTGCATTTCCCACCACGTTGGTGAGAAAGTCTATGTCCGCTTCGTTTTTTTCTGGCGAGAAAAATTTCGCCACCGTCATCTTTAATTTTGGTGCCGTTCCGGGAGTGCGTTCCTTGGCCGGTAAATTGTACTCGTTGAAGGGAGGGGGAGGGGGCGCTTGCTCGGAATTTTGCGGTGATCAATGGTGGTTACCAGTCGCGTAAATCATGGAGGGGTCAGGGGTGTCCTGACCACCCTTGTGTTCAGGCTGGGTGGGACACCCCTTGCAAGTGTCCCCCCTTGAAATTTATCTTTCACACCTCTATGAATTTCTTGACAGCTAAAGATAACGCACTCTTCGTAATATCAACTCTGCAATCTGAAGGTCCTTCCAGTGAGCAGAAAAGAAGTACAAAATAGTGAAAGCTGCTTGTCGTTTTAAGAAGCACTGTATATATAGAGCACAAGCTTTCGGAAATGCTACGGGTTACAATTCCGACGTGCCGCAAATGTTTATTACGTTGGGCTTTGAAATGCAAAGTAAATAAAGAATCCGCGATCATCTATTCTTATTTATGTCGACGATTTGTTTGAATCCATTCGCAATGAAGTATAAATGAGATTGCTCGATTGTGGTAGCGTTATTTTAAACAAATCACCGATGAATATAACTATGCCTCACAAGAAAGTTTTCAAAGGTAAATAGTGGGAGGCTGTTTCTAACAGGTATACATGATAAGGAATAGAGCTGAAGTTAAAGAAAAGCTGTTCCTCTTAACGTTATCACAAAAAAGAAAGTGCTAGCATTTTTATTTCGTGGTTTAACCCGAACGACATATTAGCTAGAAATACGCTAGAGCCTACTTCTGAGCTGCGCTTAGAAACTAACTTCGTCATGCAGAGTGCTTTTACACTCAGTGCTGTTTTCCCTGACCCGGTGCCGACGCTCATGTTCGTTTTTTTCTATTAATCTGCAAGCATGATGTTATTTCTTCTATAATTAAAAACAACATATGTATGGAAACAAGATGACCGACATGGCAAGATGTGGCCCCCCTTGTTAATTATGTGGATTTACGCCACTGGTGGTTACACATGCTTTGTGATCTTTGCTCGCGCAGGTTTGGCCTATAGAGAGTTTTGTACTTAGTAGACGCCTTAGATGCTGAATTCTTCGCCGTCACCTTACTATATTCTAACCTTCCATCATGCACTGTATACGGTGAACATCAGGACGTCCTGGCCTCAAGCACTGCGGGGAATATCCGGACGTCCTGGTATGGGGAAAATAAAGACAACTTTATTATAACTCCACCGGTTTTCTTGCCCTATACACTAAAAAGAGAGTATGTGGTACTCTTTTCCGTGAGTCCATCTTGCCACCTATATATGACTCTCTTTAAAAAGACATGCTAGCTCTCTTTCGGGGCCCCACGACTCTTCGACGAGAGTATAATGATATCCAATGAGCGTTCACGTCTATATGTAATGAGAGTCATATACGTTGCAAGTCAGGACTTACAAAAAAAAAAAAGTCACAGGACTCCTTTTTTCTTAGAGAGTGCACTTAATTCAGAAATTGGCCTTTTTTTTGTGGTACATTTCAGCGTCCGTGTCGCTGTCGCCTTTCCACATGTCTGGTTGTCTTTGTTCCTCGTAATTTGTGCATGCCTGTGCACTAAAGTGTGTGCGCACGCGCATTTAGTTCTTTTTTTTTTCGTCAGGGCTCTTTTTCTTTTTTATTCGCTCTCTGATTAACTTGTCTCAAGCGTTCGACCACTGGTATAAGATTAAGATTACTGTTGTTACGTAAAAGGGAAGCAATTCCTTATTTCCGCCAGAGGAGCCAACCGAACTCCCAGGTGGAAGTTCGCCAGCGCACACCAATTGATTCCCTACAGGCTTATACGGTACATGCGGCCTGTGTCGCGAGGCTGTTGCAGCTATAATAAGAACAAAAGAAAGGAAGAGAAAAGACAGACGTATACAAAATATACAGAAGTAGTAGACCCCTGGAGTATAATATATGCCTGGTGAAACTCATTAGTATGCGATGTACAGTATACGTAGCACGGCGCCATGCCAGTACATCTGCGTTTTACGTTCGTATACTTTGGAACTGGCAGCTTGATTAGTGTACATTATCCTGCATTTTGGCGCTGTTGCGAGTGCTATTTGCTAACTTATATACGGTTTAACGCGCGACTGTATAACAACGTCGGCGGCTATCCAAACAAGGATTTTTCAGCGTCGGCGGCTGTGGCATAAACGATACTTCGAGCGGAAAATCTAAAGCTTTGTCGGACCTTAGAGCAGTTGAGGAAAAGTTAACTTAATCCACTCGTTAACATTCAAACCGAGAGAGAGAGAGACAGAGAGAGAGAGCTCTTTATTGAAATGCAGAGAATTTAGCCGCCGTGTGTAAATTCGCTGACTTGCTACTCTGCGTGGGGAAGGGGACTGGGGACTGAAAGACACAAAGAGAGAGATATAGAAAAAAATAGAAAAAGTTAACGTAGAATAAAAAAGAGGTAAAAACACAAACTGAGTTTTTTGTATCTTGGGCGGGGACGTGTGCTGACAGTGACTTATTACGTGCTCTCAAGGTGTCATTAAAGTTTGTCGAGCTGACCGATGCTCTCTAAATATCTGAATAGTAGTTTCATCGCTTGCCTCTGTTGCGTGGCGCAGGGTAAAGGGCCCAAGACACAGTCAATTGGTAAAGTTCTTTTGGTCAGCATATGCATGCAATGTTCGCAGAGCGCACGCTCTTCAGCATATACGCTCGGCACTCAAACAAAATATGCGCGACAGTTTCTATAGAGCCACAGTTATTACAGTACGGACTTTCGGTTTGACCGAAGCGTTACCGTAAACTGTTTCCATAAGCACTGTTTAGTCGAAGACGATGGTACAGAGTTTCGAGATGTCGAGGAATTCTGCATGGGAGTCTTAGATGTGGGTCGATAGAGTAGAGGAAAGCATATATGATGTGTCGAAAGGTTCCAGAGCCTCTTGTTTTCTTCGGAAGCAAGTCTTTTAGCCAGCTGGGAAGCATCAGATTTAGTGAAATAGGTTCGCCTATAATTTTGGTTTTGAAGTCCTTTGCGTGCCGCTTCATCCGCTTTTTTGTTGGCCAGAATACCGCAATGAGCTGGTATCCACTGAAATGTGATAAAGTTACCTGCGGTAACAGCCAAATGGTGTAAGTATACGCTATATCAAATGAAATCGGATGATGATTTGTTTTCTTTAAGAGGTTGAACAGTATCGAAGAGCTGCCTTGGAGTTGGTGAGGACCACCCACCGTCGTTCCGGAGTTGCAATCGCATACTGTGTAATCAGTATGCGGCACACACGGGCACTGTAGCGTCATAAAAAGTATCCAACCGAATTGTGCCGTAAGGGCAGTATCTTTCTTTCTTTCTTTCTTTCTTTCTTTCTTTCTTTCTTTCTTTCTTTCTTTCTTTCTTTCTTTCTTTCTTTCTTCTTTCTTTCTTTCTTTCTTTCTTCTTTCTTTCTTTCTTTCTTTCTTTATAGGATAGGCGAGTAGGTCGCCCTCAGTGGTATACAGTGGTAACGGTACTCGGCTACTAACCCGAAAGTCACGGGTTCGATCCCGGTCGCGGCGGTCGTATTTTCGACGGAGGCGAAATGCTATATATAGAAGTCAGTGTACTGTGCGATATTATTGCACGTGAAAGAACACCGGATGGGTGAAGTTTCCGGAACTCTCCACTACGTCGTGTCTCATAAACATATCGCGGTTTTAACAAGTAAAACCCCGGATATTACTAAGATGCGAATATGCGGGCACTCATGGTATCCGTACCGCAACCCATGCATCGCTTTACACAAAGTGCATTACCAATAGTTAATTTTCGTCGTGTGATAAAGGGCTGTACACATTCAGGTAAATTGGCGTACTTGCGGCAAATGCACTCCGTGCATGCAGCTCGCACTGGAGCATCATTAAATATTA
Source organism: Rhipicephalus sanguineus (assembly GCF_013339695.2). Taxonomy (NCBI): domain Eukaryota; kingdom Metazoa; phylum Arthropoda; class Arachnida; order Ixodida; family Ixodidae; genus Rhipicephalus; species Rhipicephalus sanguineus. The sequence goes on from NC_051178.1 coordinate 125,350,820, forward strand.
AAACTCATGTCCCGCCAGTTGAGGGAACAGGTGCAGGCGAGGATGGATAGGCTGTTCCATCAAGCCGCGCACAGTCATGTGCGTATATACTTAGAAAGCATATGTTCAATCAACCTGCGAAAAAAAAAATAAACAAAAAGAACGCCGCAGCTTGAAACGTATAGAGCTTATATATCCATTTTCTTTTTTATTTTTACTTTTTCCGTGATAAAGGGCATGCAGCACTGGTAACGGGGATGCCGTCTTTTGTGAGAACAACGCAAATAATTTGCAATAGTTACAGGCATTCAGGTGTTCCTGCACCACTATTACTCTCTCCAGTTTAGTTCTTGCTGCTGACCGTGGTTCACCCGAGGCAACTGTTATCAAGATGTCGCTCCATAAATACGCTCCTGTCATACCGCATATCCGAAACCTTTTGAATTCTACCACCTGTTTTGTCGAGAGAAATAGCGCGGGCAACTTTTTTCTTGGTATTTTTATATATGCAGCAAAAAAATATTCTTTTGTTTTGCACACGGAAACAATATTGTCACGTGATCGTGACGGAAAAGACGACGGCAGTCGGGCTATTCAAGACGAAAGTTTTTATTGGACGAACTTGTGCCCGGGAAAGGAAAATTCAAATGACATGCTGTACACTGATAGATTCAATCACAGTCGTCGGCCGGCGCTAATCTGGTCGGCGGTAAGGCGCGTCGGCATGTATACATGTCGCATCGAAGATTCGGTGCATTTAGTTCCAGAATGAACTGTCGCGTTGCGCGCTCAAGCTTATCAGAACAATCTAAAATAGTCGGAAATGTTCGACATTCCGGCGCGGCGCGCGCGAGGCAGTGGTTACCACGTGTAACGGGTAGGTTACGTGAAAATAGAATAAGAATCACGCGCGACAATATGATATGATTGTGACCCGGACGCGTTGTAGTCAGGATTAAGTTTGTCCACCTGTGGTTGTTTAACGTGCACTTAAATCTAAATGCGCGGGTGTTTTTGCGTACCGCAACATCAACATGGGGGAGGGGGGAATCGAACCCGCGACCTCCTAATCGGTATATAGCAGCGCGACGCCACACTAAGCCACCACGTCGAGTATATAAACATATTCAAATGCAAGCAAACATGAGTGATTACGCTTATATGTGCCGTGTTACACGTTGTCTCACACGTTGGCGCCGCTCTTTAAATCTTGACTCTGTGGGGTCCGAGAATGACCGCGCTCGTATAACACACGGATACAGTCACGCCGTCGTGCAAACGAACATGTGTACATTTATTAACATCTTTTACGACGGCGAGCTCGCCAATCGAATCTAATACGTAACTAGTAACATGCTAAACAAGCAGATATCCTGGGAGTCCGCGGCAACGAGCCGCGGTATCGCTCCCGCGGACATCCTGCGAGAGACCGCGCCAAAACCCCCAAAAGAGATGAATAAGTTTTCCTTAAGCGCCCGGATAACCTCGCTTCCACCAGGCGGCGCTGCTGGCGCCACCGCGCCAAATCCACTGGACACCGCGCGAGCTCAAGCGCCACTTCTCGCCCGGCGGCGCCTAAGCTAAAGGCGCATTCACACTTGAGAAGCGAAGAGAAAGCGAAAGCGCCAGAGCGTCCGGAAAACCGTTTTCGCGCGCGTCGGAAATGTTCACATTTGTTCTGCCTCTCCCGCATACTGTCGCCGCCGCCGCGGCCTTCGCCACTTCGAGAATTCTCTTTTCCCCGTTTCCTGAGCATTTAATTTCGTACCAAATTCAAGTTAAGTATGCAAAACACGGAAAATAAATAGCTTTCACCTTTTCAAACCGCCGTTTCGGGAGATACACCAGCAGAAACCACATAAGCGGACACGGCAGCAGTGGCGGCGGCGGCGGATTCACCCGGCTTTGCAAAACGCGAGGCACGTTGGGGCACGCCGACTCGCTGCTGCTACACATTTTTTCTACTTCCAGTGTTCTCGTCAATCGTAATCCAAACCAGGTTCTCGAGGAACGCGTCCTTGTCGAGGCTGTGAGTCTTGTCGCGCTGCACGGGTAGTTTGCGAATGCGCCGATGCGAGCCACCGCCGACGCCTTGGCCGCCATGTTGAATTTGCGGTCTGTTGTTTACGTCACGTGATTTAAGCTAGCGCAGCCAAAGTACGGCTTCCCGTGAAGCGGAAAGGCGATCCGCTTTCGCGTGGCGGAAAAATCGGTCTCGGACCGATTTTTTCGCGTCCGCCTCGCGGCGTGGTTTTCCGGCCGCTTAGGCGGCGAAGCGAGTGAACTTCCGGCGAGTTTTGCCGCTTTCGCCCCCATCGAGGCCAAGTGTGAACGCGCCATAAGTGCGACTAATCCGCCGGACGCGCGCGCGCCATCAACGAAAAGCGACTTTACAGGGGGTGATAGCGCCCCCACAAATCACGGGTGCATCCGTGCTCCCGGGAGTCAACGTGCGTGAAACAACGTGCGATAGTTCGCTACAAACCATTTGCTACACGGCGTCCTCACTTAATGAGATACGACTTAGTTTTGCCTTTTCTGTGCACTGTTGGCGAGGAAGAGACCGCTAACGCTGAGATAATGGTAAATTAAGCATTCTTGTTGCATAAATTTCCGTTATATAACTTGTGGTTGAAATATCACACAATCTCTTTGGTATGTAAGCAGTACCGGTTTTAAAGAGACGTTGGACAGGGGGCGCTTCAGCAGGAATTTCAATATATTCTTTTTCACCTTTGCAGGAATGCTCGCTGCCAGCATATAACTATCGCATTTAATATGTGTTGGTCGCTGCATTTGGTGTACCAAGAAATATAGCATGACTGACTGTACAATAATTAGACAATTATTTTTGTTGTAGTAACAATTAATTGATGTCATCGTCAGCCTGTCTACGCCCACTGCAGGGAAAATGCCTCTCCCATGTTCCGACAATCAACCCGGCCCTGTGCTTTCTGCTGCCACGTTATACCTACAAACATTTATTCTCATCTACCCACCTAATTTTATGTCTCCCCCTCAGGCGTTTGCGATCTCTTGGAATCCAGTCAGTTACCCTTAATGACCACCGGTTATCCTGCCGACGTGCTACGTGGCCGAAATAACTAGAAGAATAAGGATGGGATGGGGCCCATTCGTCAAGCATTATCAAATCATGAATGGTAGTCTATCCCTCAAGAGGAAGGTATACATAAAAGCTGCATCTTACCGGTACCTATACGGAGCAGAAACCTGGAGACTTACAATGGGGGTTCAACTTAAATTGCGTACGACGCAGCGAGCGATGGAAATGAAAATGATAGGTGTAACGTTAAGAGACAGGAAGAGAGCAGAATGGGTCAGGGAACAAAGGGGGTTAAGGCTATCATAGTTGAAATCAAGAAGAATTGGTGTAAAACACACTGTAATTTATCCTAACTCTTCCACTTACCTTAAATTTGGTCTCCAGCTGGGTTGCCAGGTCGAAAGGGCAAAAGATAGCCAAGAAATTAGAAAAACTAGAGAAAATGCAGCCAACTTGAGCCAAGGGCTGTAAGAGTAGTCAAAAGTAGCCACGCGTGTATGAAAACTGCGACGTTTTTACTTAAATGACTAAGTGCAAGAGCCTTTTGGCGGAAACGTAAATAAGTACAGCAAGAACCTTTCAAAGTAATAATTGCTGAGATTAAAGCATAAATTGTTCCCTTTATCAATCACTTGGTGCAGGATGACGAAGTTTCTTGCGCTACTGCAGAAATGACACTCTCTTCAGACCTATCGCGTAACTTTTCTTAAAAGGACTAGAAGTACCAGCCTTGTGACAACAATAAAAATCAGTGTTGCATGAGTGCTCAATATCGCAGCTGTCGTCACTGGATTATAAACTGCAGTAACATTCGCAATCGTTTCTCGCGTGATGCCGAAGTCCGTGTAGTTATATTTCCGAGTTGCAGACCATACGTAATTCTCAGCAGTAAAACAGACAATTCATCGGATATCCGATTTCCAATGTAGATGACTGCAGAGCTTCCTGAATGCGGAGCGCTTTCGATTGACCTGTTCACTTCCAATTACAGCTCGAAGTCGCGTTCAGCAATAGGTTGCCTGCAAAATGAGGCCCCATGCAACAGTGTAACAGATTTCTCCCAAGTCCCAGGCACGTGTTCAAAAGTCTTTTCTTTTGTGTAATGCAAGCGCCAAATTCAATTTTTGAAACTGCAGAAAGACACCTTGGTCCCCGTGTTTACCGTATAATTGAAAGCCAGCTCATGCGACGCCACTAGATATCGATAATTTGGTTCAAATCGAGGGAACAGGAAAGTAGCCAAAAAGTAGCCAAGTAGCCAACACGTTTTTTTTTTTTTTTTTGCTGCCACCTGCCTCAAAAAGTAGCCATACTTGGCAACCCTGGTCTCCAGAATCTTGGTATCAAATTACGCAAATTTCCCGCATTTTTAGACTGTCGATCATAATGCGTGTCGCAAGGGATAACGCTGTGCTTCAAGCTTGTTGCTATAGCGGCCGAAATATGCCGAAAAACCATTTAATATTCTAAACTAACAATCTCGGCGATGCTTAATTATTTAACTTCACTGCATATGCTGTGCCCATCTGAAGAAGAAAGTATACGAATAGCGTATAGATTGATGAAAACGCAACGTGTAAACGTAACTGCTGTGATACGTATAATATATCTGCTTAAGCAACGCGAAAACGCTATTTCGCGGTATTACTACGGAACGCCAATTTTAATTTAAGCATGATATATCGAGCGGACTCGTGAATTTGTATCAACTAACGAGCAGGATAGACGAGTGCACAGCTGCATTAAAAAAAAAAAAAAAAGACGAGACAACGTCTGTATATGTTCCACACCGTGTCAGTTGTTAAGTTTTTGTCGTCCTTGTCTTTTGCTCCACTGTTTACTCACTCTACACCATCAATTTTAATGGCAGATGTAGTACAGCTGAACTACGCTCCTCTTCCCCACCCCTCCCCCTCACACAATAGGAATGATTCAATACTTTTTGCAGCAGTGAGCATGTATCCAGCCAAGTCACGTTCGAGCCGAGCCTAAATAAAACCCATTTTCTGGCACATCCAAGTTATTCCGTATATCCATGCTGGCAGCGCCCGTTCGGATTCTCGCTCAGACGGTGTTGCCTCGTTACCAGATATAGAAAGTACAAGAAACGAAGTTCTGTGCACTCCTCCCAGCACGCGCGAACTCATCCGCGAGTGTGTTGTAAACAACACTCGCACACATACAAAAACAATGAAACACGACGCTGAAACGCCGTGTTTCGTGGCGTTTTTCTTTGTCATCTTTTGTGTTATTTGCACTGCCGTTTAAGTTATGCATATCAATCAACTAGCCCAAGTATCAGTTTTATTACGTGTGTGTGCGGGGGGGGGGGGGGGGGGGGCGCTATCACTTCCTATAAAGTCGTTTTCGACTCACGGCGCCCGCGCGTAGTTATTAGCTTCACCGTCGAGCAAGAGATGGCGCTGTGCCCGCGCCATTTCAAGCGAGATTCATTAACGAAGAAGAACAATGTACATGCTGCCGGGGAACTAAGGAAACGATGGAACATGTACTGATTGAATGTGGCGATATTCACCCAGGTATACGTGTGGGCACGAGTCTACATGAAGCCTTGGGTTTTAGGGACAACAATGAAAAGCTGAACACGTCCGCGATAGAAATAAGTAAGAGACGGATAGAGTATTGGTGGCAGAAAAGTAGAGATAAAGTACAAAAATAAATAATGGGGGAAAAAAATAAGGTCATTCTGCCTTAAGAAGCAGAGAGATGGACCGTGAATTTATATTTTTTTGGTATAATAACATAGATTTAATCAATGTAGATAAGGTATTAGGCCAACAAGAAACAAAGAAGTTTTTTTTTTTTTCTTCGAGCCTGGTGGCAGACATGTCACCGCCCCATTATAAAGGGGACGCTCATAGCATCCATTCATTAGAGTTACTGTATATGCTACCTTTAGCATATACAGTAACTCTACCATTCATCCATCCGGCGCCAGTGGCGTCGCTTGGCGGGGAGCGAGGTTACGCGGGCGCGTGAGGAAGAGCCCTTTCTCTCTTTTGCAGCTTGGCGTGGTCGGCGACAGTCGGCGCTTGGGGGAGGTCCTTGGTTGCGATACCGCGAATCGTTCCCGCGGACTCCCGTGGTGAATCAAACGTCGGCGACACCGCATTAGCAGTACATTGTATGTGTTATGTTGTTTTGTGTGTGTTATGTTCTCAGTGCAGGCACGTAGCCAGGATTTTTTTTCGGGGGGGGCCCAAGGCCTAATTATTCGAAAGAAAGTCTTTTCGTGGCAAAAAGAAAAAAAAATTGCCCGGGAACATAAAAGGCTGGACGAATTTCGGGGGGGGGGCCCGGGCCCCCCGGGCCCCCCCCCTTGCCTACGTGCCTGTCTCAGTGTGTTATATTGGCATTCGATTGTGTTGTTATTCGGCATCACTGCAGTTATTCGCCGTTATGTAAAGTTGTTAATAAATGCCCACGTGTTGATGGTGGTGGTGAAAAACTTTATTTTTTGCACGATGGTGTATACTGCGTCCGTTTGTTCTTGAGAGTGGCTCTCTTCGAGACCCCGCAATGTAAAGCTCGTGTATATGCATCCATAAATGTATATTCCGAGATACCGACCGAGCAGAATGGAAGCAGCACCCGCCACGCAAAATCCTGGATGAAATAATAAAACCTAACTAATAGTAAATAATAATAATAAAAGCTTAAAGGGACTGTCTACCGCTCGGAAAAAATTTTCTGATTGTGGTGAAGATGAGAAGATCGTTCGTCACATCGGCAGCCACGAGCATGCTTTTGCCCCATAAAAAAGGAATTATATCTTTAATTTGATGTTGAAAATCGTGAAAAAATGACCGCTAGCGTCACCCAACGGCGATGTGGTTCAATCTACTGGTATGACAAGAAATCCACGCAGGTAGACTCATTTTGCTTAAAAACAAACATGTATAACTTGAAATTGTATTTTACGCACTTGAGGCACCTTTCGGTTGCGTCAGAGAGTATTTTTTAAATTTTTTCTTCTCACGCATCCAAAAAGGCGCCCGGTGGCGCTGCTTGCGGCGCCGTCTTCGATTTCGTCTGCTTCAACTCATGCGCTATGCCATGCGGCTCTCTGCGCTGGTCGTACTGTGCCGCAGTATTGTTGTTAGGATGTCTCAGATGTGCTGCGCTGTGAAGGCGCGCATTTATTGTCTCTTTTTGATGAATCGACTTGGCTTGGATTGCGGCAGCAGTGCTAAAATAAACTCGTAGACTGCGATTGCAGCAAAACAAGTGTTCTGTAATCGTATGATAAGGCTTTCATTTAACCGCTAGCGCGCTGAAAACGACTGTTACATTCATTTAAATAGCGTTTAGCGAAAATAAAGTAATCCTATAGAAATCAGACATGCTTTCGGTTTTAATTTTTACCGGCACTACAAGTGTAATCGCGCCCACCAACCAGTGTTGTGGGCATGTTTCACGCCAATGGAAGAAGACCGAACGCAGATCGAAACATTCTGTTTTAAACATTTCTACTCACTTTCCAGAGAAACCGCTACAAGGTTGGACACTTCAGACGGTGCTAATAATCACAAGGACGGACGAAAGATCAAGACGGGACACAGCGCTGTGTCCCGTCTTGATCTTTCGTCCATCCGTGTGATTCTCTCCGCTACTCTCTGAACTATGCGCAACCAACAATCCCATCAGTCTGTACTTTTAAAGAATATACATTTTTCAAGACACCGTTTTCAGCTGTTGATGAATGTAGAAATTGGCAACCACTTGTTTGCAGCTAGAACACGAAGTTATATATGCGGAAATCCATATAGATTTATCAATGAGCCTCCTAGGTGTTGACCATTCGAACCTGCAGGCCCAACGTATTTCCGGTTCGCAGTCGATCTGCACCATCTGAGCTAACCGGGCTAGAGGCTGTACAGTGCAGCATCAGCAAGTCTAAGCATCGGGGCACAGAGTGTGGTATATCAGCTCTCAGGAGGCCACGCATAACATGTCAAATAATTAATTGGTATTCACATATATGGCAATATTCCCTGCACTCTTAACCAGGTCCTGCATAAAGTAGTAGATATAGCCAGGAGATTAGACCTCTTGGTCAAAGCTTCCTGGCTATATCCAGCACCTTTCTCGGGACCTTATTAAGAATGTATCGCGAAAGTTTCTCCACCTTGCGGGGTTCCGGAGATCTTATTCGTAATCATCCTCAACTGTTCCAGTACTTCCTGTATACTGCGGGACGTAAAGCACGGGGTTTTGGCTTCCTAGCAACGAGCGAACTGTGCTGAATGAAAACTTAATCCCCGATGAGAACTGCGCCATTTTCCCAGTTTGTCGCTTTATACGTGCGCTGTAGCTTACCTAGCCTATTAAAGGAGTACTGACACGATTTTGAAGTGCAGCAAAACGGACGTTTTTGGTTTCCTTGGCATGTAGTGTTAACGCTTTCCCCACACCGCATCCGGGAAACACGTATACATATTTAACTTTGATTTTAAAGTTTTCGTCTCCCAGCATCTGCAAGGCAGCTTCACCGCACGGAGAGCCCTATGACGTTTCAAGTCAGCTCACTTGGTTTGCGAAATCTGGGTTCTGCATGCAGCCTAAATCACAGAAATCGCTGTCGGAGGCACTGGACGACAGTTCACTCATCATGAACCACGTTCGACTGACAGCAAAGGACAGCAGGTGCATATTTCGTGGGTTGCAGTCTGCCCGTGACGTCACGGGCCGACTTGACACGTCACTATGAAGCCGCCGTCTCGAAACCGAAACCGTAACTGCTGGTTGAAAGAAGCGGTATTAAAAATATATGCAATGCATCCCCAGGCACCACGACACTCTTTTTAGGGTTATCGACATCCGTGCTTTCATTTAGAGCAACAATCCGAAAAATTTTAAAATTCATGTCAGTACTCCTTTAAGTCACTGTATACAAATAGCACCTTCGCCTAAATGGATCAGTGAGGAAACGGCAGGCCAATTGTACACTGCGAACTCGAACGGTGCTCGAGAAGTATCGCTGCCTTCCCTTTAGCTTTACTCTACGTTCGGTTGCACTCTTCGAGATCAACGTGTCTTTACGAGATCGACGAGACGGTATGTAAGGAAAGGGTCCCCGCGAAAGGTTTTTCCGAAGCTTTAAACGAAATGCGCGGGAGCCAAGAGACAAGTGCAGTTTCCGTCAACGCGTGCTATACTTTTTTCTAATACTTTCTCTTTCTTTTCTTTTTCTGGACTTATAGAGTGGATATATCTTTTTTTTTTTTTTTCATTTCTTCCTGTTCTGTTCCTATGCTACCATGCTGCATTCTTTGTCGCGTAGCTTTACTTGAGCCCTTGTTATGCGTCGTCATTTTGTTCTCTCTTCGTTCTTCTTGCAGCTTTCCCTGTCATCCATTTCTGCCTCCTTATTCCGTCCTTGATGGAGGAGCAAGCTCATGTGGCGCTTGCCAGCTTGCCTCTTTCCAGTTATAATCTTATATGTGTATCTTCTTGGATGCCCGTAGGCTTTCCAACGAAGTAACCATAATCAATGCACTGCGCCAGGTGCGACGAGCAAAATGACGCTCCTTTCTGTATTCTCGCTCTTTGTCTGTTGAACGCATGTAAGTGCGCGCTTAGTAGAGCTATACCAAATGTACGGTCGCGCTCAATACAGCACGTAGCCATACGAGCTCCAAGATTACACATGCATTTTACTTGTCCTCGTTTCGCAAAATAAAGAGAGAGAGAGAGAGAAAGGAAACACTTTTCTCTCACTTGGGGATGGTCCCATGTGAAAGAATATCATTTAGTCGTGAAAATGAGGACAAGTAGAAGCCACGCTTAGAGCAATTACGGCCACATGCTCTCGTGTTGCAAGTCATATTGAGCGCATCAGAATACTCTATAGGATGTCTGCTTTTGGTGTATAGAACCTCTACCTCCCGTTTCAATGCTTCTTGTAAAAGAACTTGTCGTTAGAACAGTTAGTGGCATGTGAATATATTTATTATTGTTCTGGTTCATCGGAAGCATTCATTCAGTTGCCTTCATCATCGTCGTCATTCACAGTCTCAAGGTCGAACTTCTCTCCTGAAAAAAAAATGGAGAAAAAGCCTGAATCAACGTCCCAGTCATTTGTGGAATGATAGCGAGGAGAGCATACTTGGATTGCTCGCGTGGCGGACGAAGGCGTGCATTCATAAACAAAATGTACAATTAAAGCATGTTAATTCACTCGGCACGTATACTGGCGTTGTTTGTCAAAATTTTATTACATGCTTTCAGCAAACAGATGCAAAGGCTGGCTGATTGTTTGATACTTGTCTTGGAACTTCTATAGTTCTGCAGGAGGCGAGTCGCATGCCAAAGCGTCTGGCAGGAAGTTTGATGGATAGTGGTAAAATTCTCGTTTCGCTCTTAAGCTCGATTAGCAGTATCTTGATCTGATACACGCAAAATTACAGAAACTGAACGGGTGATTGTCGAAACTGAACGGTGCAGTGCATCGCAGGATAGCATATTTATAATTTGTAAGCTCGTTTTGATTATTACTGCAGCTTTCCGTATACTGAACACCGATTCCGTCCACGTGCTTCGCAACTTTAGAGTTGCCGAAGTGCAAAAAAAGAAAAAAGAAAGAGAAATCGTAAGCCAGCTTCTGTGCGATAGACATAGCAGGCATTTAGCAGAGACTAAAGCAACGAATTTTAGTGTTCGCGTGGTCGCCACTGTGCGAATGCCGTGCTTCCTGAACACTCAGTCTGTTGTCTACTCGACACCGTCTTGCGGCGGCATCTTTATGTCATTCGTCGTGCGAAATATCTGTCAAATATTGCACATCCGCACTCGTTGCCCACCCAGACGTGATAACTTATTTGACTGTAACGGACGTGTCAGCGGGGTTTCTCTACGTTTTTTAAAAGCCTGTCCCGTCATTCGTCCTCTTTCCAGCTTAACTCATCACCTCTATTCACCGCCACTGAAGCGACGTCTGCACGTATATTCTTTATCTTTTTATTTTTCTGTTGTCGAGCTTAGCCTAATCTTCGTACAGCCCCCGCCTGATTTGTCGTGTCCCGGTCGCAACAACGCCCTCCCCTGCGCCGTCTATTTCTGTTCTCCCCGGCTTCCTAGGCCCCTCATCCCACAGCTCCCTGCTCCACACTCCCCTCCTCTCCACCGCGTGAATCTCGCCCTGAGGATGCCTTTGAAGGCACAGCGCCGCTCTCCCACCCGAAACCGCACGGGGAGAAGCAGTAGCAGTGGGAAGACGGCCAACAAACGCAACAAACCAACAAATCTCCTGACAGCAGTAGTGAGTGACGACGACGACGGAGAGAATCTCCTCTACGGCGCGGCACTGCAGCACAGGCGGTGCAGGCGGCGGCTCACTCGGGTTCACTGCGGCTCGACTCCTTTGCACGAACGCTCACACACACACACACACACATTCGCCGGAGAGCGCGCGTAGCACCTCTCCACCAGGTTGCGCGGCAAGCGCTAGCTCTTTCCTCCTTTTCTTTATTTTTCTTATCCCTCACTTTATCTTTCTATTTCTCCTTCATCTCCCTCCGCACTCATCTCTCCGCTGCGTCGAAACCACCGCTCCTCACGCCGCCGCTGGCGGCGCTTCTGCTGCGCGGCGAGCTAGCGAAGTGGGGTCGCGTCGCGGGCGCATCAGCGGCAGGCGTTTCATTTTTCTTTTTTGCTTTGTGCTCTCTTCATATCCGGGGCTGGGTGGAAAGATAGAGAGAAGAGAAAGAAGAGGGGGAGTGCTGTGAAAGGCAAAGAGAGCGGGAGAGATGAGGCGAGGGAGACGCTGCCACGCCGCTTCGCTCGGCACTTTGTTGTTGAGTTGCTCTTTGCGTCGGCTCTTTTGTCGTGTTCGTTTCTTTCTTGCTGCCTGTGAGACGCCCCGTCACGTTTTCTTTTCTTTCGTCTTTCCTTCCTCGCTGCGCGGTCCCTTGTTTGCGCTCGTTTTCCGCCGTCAGCTCTTGCCTCGGCTAGTCGTATCGCCCGCGTCGAGGACGTAGAAAGAAAGATGAAACTGAAGTAGCAAGAAAAAGCAAAAACTGCGGCCCGCTCGGAGGCGAAGTGCGACGGCGCAGCGCGGGCTAGCGAGGTTCTTTCGCCAGCGTCAGCGCGACGGCAACGCAGCGCCCGCGCTTCGCTGGCGCCGTTCAAGTACGCGCGCACCCGCTGCTCGCGGCAATTGTTGTAGTTGACGCTTTTGTTTTCTTTTTACTTTTTGATATCTGATTGATTCCGTTCCTTTCTTTCCTCTCCTCAACCAGTCTTCTCTATGCTCTGTCCGTGCGTCGTTCATTTCGCCGTGTTTTGCGGCGAGCTGTTGGCTGCAATGTTCTTCGCGCTACCCCCGTACCTGGCGCTGTGCGTGCCATCGCTTGTACGCGCGGCTGCCTGTGACAGCCGCGCATGCGATCTCCCGACCTGCGTGCGTGCTGAGAGGAAGCGGGAGCGCCTCGAGCTGAGCCATGAATAAAAAGAAAAAGGAAACAGGCGGCGGGAGTGAGAAAGAGCGTCGGGGAAGGAGAGAGAGAACCGGCGAATTGAGATGCGTGCGCGTGTACCGCGGCTGCGTTCGCTGCCTAGTGTTCGCCGACGGAGCCGCGTGTTCCCATTAGGCACGCTGCAGAAAGCTGCAGGTCTTTTCTCTCTCTCGCCTCTCTTTTGTTATTTTGAGTATGTGCGTGCTTCGTTGCCTTCGGAGCAGGTTGTTCTAACACCGCCCGCGCTTGTTTTGTCGCTCGCGGCAGCTCGTTGCCGTTCTTCTTCGGATAATTGTTGTTTTCCTTTTACTTTCGCATTTGCTCTTTTGTTGTCCCGCGGATGGCCATTTACGTGGCTAGGGTGCGGCAGTACCGCGGGAAGTCGCGTTGGGGAGAAGGAGGGCGGAGTGAACGCTAAAGTATGTTACGTCTTGAACAGTGTTGCGTAGAACAGCAAGGGGGACATTTCGCCTGACTATAATTATTGTTCAATCTGCAGTGGGCGGAATAGCGCACAACGTAGGCGCATTTGTTTTATTCTGAGTTAGTTGGTACGCTTGGTGGACGACGAGAGCGAGACATGTAGAATAATAAATGTACTACTAATAAATATAATAATTGTTGGGGTTTTACGTCCCAAAACAACGATATCATTATGAGGGACGCCATAGCGGAGGCCTCGGGAAATTTTAACCATCTGATGTTCTTTAGCGTGCACCTAAATCTAAGTGCGCGGGCCTCGAGCATTTCGCCACCGTAGAAATGCGGCCGCCGCAGCCTGGATTCGATTCCACGACCTTCGGGTCAGCAGTTGAACACCACAACCACTAGAGCACTGTGGCGGGTATAATAAATGTACTAAAGGTCCTATAAGTTCAGGAGTTTTGTTTCAGTAGAAGGTATTTTATCATGCATGACAGTATTTTGACATTCTAAATGTCATGCGGAATTAATCACACAGCTTCCTTGTGTTAGTCAGGTGCAAACTCCACGTATGGCACGACGGCTTGTCATGCGACGCGAACGCCGCAATGGCTTCGCGAAGCCCTGATTTGACCTCAGCAACTTTTGCATGACTGGGCGATTAAGCGATGTTTCAGAATGACGACGCATCGGAGGATCAAATAGAGGCGCCATCCACGATGCCTTCGCGTAAAGGCCCGAACACATAAATAAGCGAAAAACCACTCGGCCATAAAGACCGACCACGTAACTGCGCCAAAGTCAGAGCACACACTAAAACACGGTTTAGGTTCCGAGCAAGGCGCGTCAAGTCAGTCGTACAATCAGACAAAATCAGGTCAAATGAAACGAGTGAGAGTTTACAATGAATAATAAATGTACTTTAGTGTAGGTCGAAGACAAATAGTGCGGAGCGAGCGCATCACTGCAGCACACGTATACGCTCCGTATGTTTTATCCTCGGCGTCGCTTCATGTTTTTTCCACGCTCCTGCAATGCCACTATCTCCTCTGAAATTATCATCACTGTTCACGCAAATCCGTAGCGAACTCACCGCAAGGCTGCGACGCGATGCATCGAATGCTCTCAGGCCCATGCAAGCGTGAACATGAACAACCTGGTGGTGCGGACGGTCCACCGCCTATTCGAGGAGCGAGAAGGACACATTCTATTCCGAGTGAAGTTCCTTTGTGTGTGAACAATGTTGCATGCCGACGCCATGGCGAGACTCTCCGCAACACTAACGTGTAAGCGTCGCCTACGTGTAACACAAATGGCGCCACTAAAGTAGGCTTCTCCACTCAAAGCCTCCTATTGTGGAGAAGCCAGTGTTGAAGGCGTCTTGCATGTATACGTGCAGACGACGCATCCGAAGCTGTTTTCGATGTTGGTAACTGACACAAACTTTCAGAGCTTCACTGTTTTCTTGCGTTCAGAGAACAACGTTGGCGCGAAGGCGTGCGGTGTAAGAACGATAAGCTTTTGGCTAGCAGGTGGCGCTGCAGCATTTGAGCCCAACTTGAGAGCAATGATGTCGTCCTCTCACTGAGATGCGGCAAGCATACCACGCGCGGGCAGGCTGAGCTGGTCTCCACGTTATTACCGTTCCCATTCACCTTGCGGCAATACGCAGCGCATTGCTTGGACCGCACGCCGAACTGGGACTGTGGCCTATAGCGGCAGAACACATCGCCGAGACAGGCAAGACTTCTAGAGCCATGAACAATCCGTGCCAAGGCCCAGCAGGCGTCGTACTGATAACGAGATGCCCGCCACATCCAACGAACTAATCCTCTTAATCTCCGTAGCAAAATTCCTGCACGCTATAGATAGCTCGTATAAAAAGGTTTCTTCCGAAAGTGTCGTGCTTATCTGCAAGGCGTCATGGCCATTTAATGGCTGTCCGCTTTCCATGCAATCCATTCGCGCCACTTCAAGAAAGGAGTTTTTATGGCCGTTTGCGCGTACATCATCAGCATTCAATCAATCAATCAGCCTTTTATTTCAGCATCGACGACACTCAATAACGCTTGGTGGGCACAGACAAAAAGTCATTTATCAGGCTTGATAAGATCCGCAATCCTGAATTGGCAAACATGGCACATGATTGTCAAGCACACAAGTAGAAAACTACAAAACTAGAAAATATGCACAGTGCAGTTGCCTTCACTGAGAGGTAATTAATAAGCTAACGCAGATGGTAATAACATAAGTATGTAAACATCAATAGATTTAAAATACACAGAATAAAAAGAAAGTGCGCTGACACAATAACCTGATTCCCATTATAAGCCGGATTTCTCAGGTATCTGAACATAATTTACATACATATGCGAATGAAGTTATTTCTTCCTAGGCTCGATCTTATAGCTTCAACTTCACGAGCGGAATCAACAAGTTTCTAAAGGATGACACCATGGCTTTCTCAATGTTCCTTCTTTAATCGGACACTAATCTCAGTGGTGATAGTGTTCACTGTGCTATATGCGCCACAGTTTCAACTTCTTCCCGCCAAACGGGCAATGAAGTGAAAATGTGAAAGAAGATGCTTCACTCCAAAAACGTTGCCGCGCGCCGCCTTCTTTCGCATGAAAAACACCTTTCGTTGTCTTCTATAGTTCGCCATATATATGTATCTCGTGATGCACTTAACGTGTGGCACAGAGACGTATATACCCATGGGTATTATACGTCAAAATATCCTGCAGGATATTTTGTCGGGGGGAGGCAGGCGCCAATCATACATGTATGTGCTCTTCTTGATCCGATCTAACGGCGCAGACAATCGTTATCATCCTTTTACTTTCTTTAGTTTCAAGGTTCCGTTTTCGTTCAAGCGTTAAGTGGATGCTTCCGTGCTTCTTTTCCGCAATATTTTCCCATTTAAATGCGTGTTTCTATCCCTGGATGCTGTCACGGGCATTCACTTCGCCCTTGTCGCCTTCTTTTCAGCTTGCACATCGTATACAAGTGAAAACTTTCATTTGTCCTTGTCGCTGTGATGGCCGAGATGCTGATTCTAGTGGCTGATCTTTATTGCTGCACCTCATCTTGAAGAAAAGTTGCATCATTGTTATTCTGCGAACTCCGATGCGAACAAGTGTTCGAACTTGTCAAAGTTGATCTCTGTGCATTCGGAACTGGTGCGTGCCTCATGAAACGTCACTCGTGCACCCATTTACCCAGTTTTACTGATTAAGCCGTGCTATGCATTTGTAGCAACATTATATTTAACGTTACTGTTTTTTTTTTTTCGGTGGAGGCGAAAAGGCATAGGCCCATTTACTGTTCGATGTCAGTGCACGTTAAAGAACACCAGATGGTCGAAATTTCCGGAGCCCTCCACTACGGCGTCCCTCGTAACCATATCGTGGTTTTGGGACGTAAAACTCCAGATCTCCATGGCGGACCCGACAGAGCAAGGGCTCCCGCAGAATGTTTATATCATCCCAACATCGAGAGCCATGGACTGGCCACCGCAACGGAAGCAGAGCAGGTCGACCGGTGCACGTGCAGTCGGCGACTTCGATATAACCCTACAGGATCAGGCTTCAGCGCAATATTGGAAGCCTTCGTCGTCAGAGTTGTCGTTTATTCCTGCATTCGACGTTCTTGTCGCTTCGAAGGATATGCCTACACGACGCCGGACACATGTTGCCGCAGAAGTTCGTCGTTCTGCTCACGCGAACCTCAATATTACCGCCGGCTCAACCATACCAATCTCATTTGTAATCCCTGGCAATCATTTGATAAGCGGCAGCATGCACCGCAATTGCGGCTGTAAGCGTGCACATGGTCTGTCTGTCGCTGCGTGCGTGTGTGGGTCTGTGCGCGTGTACGTGTTCGTGCGCAAGCACGGCACAGGTGCTCCACGCGTCAACGATAATGTTTTTGCATATGTATTTTGTCGATTTATAGAGCCGCAAGAAGAGATTGATATTGAAACTATAAAGCCAGTGAACCCTCTTCCTCGGAAGACGCAGATTTTCCGTGAAATGTTTTTCTGTAGGCCGGTTGGTTGACGTCTAAGGAATATGTCGTATAACACGCACAGGAAAACAACGACTTGCGGGTAAACAGGAAACGAAAGGCCCGAGGCGCTTAATTTCAACGTCACTGTAATGTTCAATACGTATACCAGGATTTTTCTGACGACACTTCGGCATGCAAGCGCATTTGTTGTGTTCTCTCGGCTATGCGGTTAGTACATAAAGCGCTCTATACCTTTCCTTCCTACTTCTTTCGCAAGTCATTTTTTTTACTGCCATTCGTTAGATCCCGTCGTCCCCCAGCATGCAAAGGCGTCAAAGCTCGCGCCTCGACCGGCAGCGTCACACATTATAGGCTCGTTGAACTCTGAGAAGTATAAGCATACTCGAGAATTCAGCTAAAACTCGGAACGCGCAAAACAACCATCGGTACTGCGCAAGCGCAGCTTGGATCGCAGGAATAAAACTAAATGGCAGCAGTTTGGGAACTGACCCGTCGCACTGCATGCATCTAGTGGTATGGTGCTCGACTATTGACCGGAAGGTTGCGGGTCGAATCCCGACCGCGGCGGCCGCATTTCGATGGAGCAAAATGCTAGAAGCCCGTGTGCTTAGATTTATGTGTGCGTTAAAAGGACACTAAAGGCAAATAACAATTTATGTCAGAGTGAAAGCTCAATGTATGTCAACGTCTAAAACGGCAATATTATCAACAGCAGTGCCCTACTTACCGAGAAATTAAGCTAAATGTATCACACGATGAGCGCCACGAGCGGCACATTTTGGAAATGATCCCGATGACGTGAGAGAGTTCGACTACAATTAATCACTCGTAATCGAACCAGCTGCAATAAAAAAAGAACCTTCCGTGCATCAAGAGACGTAATAAAATGCTGCTTGTTCGTTTCTGTTTGATTATTGGAAAAAAGAACATCTTAGGCGTTGCCATGGGAAACGGCGCGCGTGGTTCAAAGGTTCTGTTTTCGCCCAGCGCTTCGCCCAGCGCCCTGCTTCGCTCACGCGGTCGAGTCTCAGTGGTACACTCTAAATATTTTCACGCGTAGTAAGCGTGAAACGCGCCTCTCGGCCTCCTAAAATTCGTTTTATGTACCACGTGACTCAAAATACGCGTTGTTTTCCTCCACCCAAGCGTGACGCCGGTCGAGGACACGCACATTCGCTGTATTTAACGCGTGATGCGGCATTCTACGCGTGAGAACCGGAAAACTCACGCTGAGGAAAAGTTTGCGACGCCGATCGCGCTTCTCCTCATCACGCGTATATATATCCTGATACAATCGCCAAGACAGCCGTGCGACGTCGCCGTTACTCGCCTCTGATTTGCTGCTGCGATTTGCGCCTCCTTTCATTTATTTTTGTTTTTCACGCGAATGCCTTGAAAGGTGGCGCTTGCTTCGATATATACTTTTGGCGGGAAAACGGGGTTAGAGTCGTTGGAATCATTGACTTAGCAAGCACTTTGTGCATCGTCTCTGCCTGCCCTTCGAGCGTGTACTGTGCGGAGGGTTCGCTTTGCGGTGTTGAAAAGTGGTGAAGTCCTGAATAACTTGAGATCGATTGACCTGCGTGGTGTGCCGCGCGGTAGATGCAAGGACACCGAATGCGACTGCCCGGAGTTCTCGCGCGACACCGCGCCACTCACTGCGAACTCTGCTATTGCGGCCGGATGGTGTGCATACTGCGGGCACTCGCCTGCCATTCACGGCCGCTTGGAATACCTGGGTAAGCAAATATTTCGAAATGTGTTTGCTCATTATATATTTTACAACTATTTTCCCAACAGTGACGTTTCTTCCTATTGACCTGTGAACTTGACATTAGTATCAGGCCAAGTTCTCTGTGTACAGTACTGACGGACAGAAACGCGAAAATTTAGGGCTATGTAATTCACGTACTTTCATTTTCAACATCTCCATTTCGTGTCATAGCGGCGTAATTTTGGCTCGAACTCTTACATCGGAGTCAACATTAACTTTAGATGCCGGATTCGTAGCGACCTGACGTGGTTACCTTGAGTAATTGCTCATGGAAGTATTTGTAGTAAAGAAAGTGATGTCGCATTCAGTCCGAGAGTTTCTGTTTCACTCGGGTCGTGCGATCGACCGGGAAGGATGACAAGAAGAAGGAAGGGTTGTTGCTCTCGGTGCCGTGGCTGTGAGCCGTTTCTCCTTCGCCGTCGGGTATCCACCGGTCCCCGCGTCTAGCGCTCGTTAGCTTTGGCTTGTCGGCGCCAAATTTCGTGACCGCGTCGCGGTTCGCGGCGGTGGCCATTTTCGGGCCAGGAGGCGTAACGCCGGTAAAGGGGCCGCCTGGTGCCTCGCGCGGTGAATAAACAGCGCCTGCTTTCTCCGTCCTCCGCAGAGCGCCTCGAAAATGACCAAAAATATATTGTATGCCGTAAATTCATGTAGTCGATGCCTACATTACGAAGCGTTAAAATTGTGCCATATCCTACAAAACAAGCGCGTTAAGGCCACACTAAAATTGCGTGTTTTTGCTGCACATCAAGGCGGAAGTTCGCTTTTTTATGCGAGTGCGCAACGCATGAGTCCATAAGTATTATTTGAAGCCGCTATTGCCAAGAGACTGCTCTGGTTACAGGCGAACTATTTATGCCGCAACCTAGCCTTTTATAGTAAGATACGATTGCGTCACCTTCAGGAATTTCAGGCTACTGGGTGAAGTCGCCCTTGTGTGCAATTAGTGAGTTTTCGAATAGGGGCCCCAAACGTTCGGGGCCCCAAAGCCTCTTGCGTGGGCTCGCTTTGGGTCAAGCAGGAGTTATAGAGTTTTCGAATAGGGTCTGCGGCGATTTGGGCACTCCCCCTATTCTAGGTCACTGTGGTCTTGGCGAGAGCCGTCGCTTCGAAGTGAGTGCCGTCATGTTTGTTTGACGCAAAGCTTTTGGGGCAGGCTTTGGGGCTCCCGCTAAATTCGCGAAATAGCGTCCCCAAAGCAAAACCCGAAGCTGTTTGGGTCTCGCGCATGCGCAGCGGCCTCGACGCTATTTCTTTGGGGCCCCTATTCGAAAACTCCCTGATATTTGCGTTACCGCAAGGTAGCATAAATAGTTTACCGTACGGTTCACTACGTGGAGCCAGTGCCTCGGCGGTCGGTAATGCTAGCTGTCGCGGCAGCAAGAATGGAGCTCTGTTGCAGTCATGTTATCTTATAGCAAAATTATACGGAATTACAGAAAAGCTGTTTTTATAAGCGGCTCAGGTAGAGCATACGTGTCAAAACAGTCAATTCGAGCTTGCACCTTTTACTGTAAAAGCCCAAAATTGTCGTGAGTACAAAAATGAAGTGCTTCGTATGGTACTCAGTGGTGTAACTAATAGCTGATATTTTGAATGCCGTTTCTGAAATTCGCAGTGAAATGTGGTCAGTATACGATCCCCAGGTTAGCGGTTTTCTTTCTAGTGGATGAATATGTCTGAGATACCACGCTGAGTGCACGTGTTCACAGTCAAATTGAGTTCTACTTCCACAAACACTCTAATTGCGGAAGAGTGCTTAGCTCACCCGGCTGCCAACCGACAAGACAGCGGTTCGATTCCCACCGCGGGCACAAATCTTTTTTATTGCGATAGCAATTATATGGACAGTCTCGGCTGGATTTTGCCGTCGCCGTCGCCGCCGTCATGCACCGTATATGTATAAGTATGTATATATATATAATAGCCCCAAAGAAAAATAATTCAGAAAAATGCTTCCGAAGCGGGGAATCGCACCAGGGACCTCTTCCTCCGCAGCGAGTGGCGCTATAGCCACTACGCCACGAAACGCAGATCCTCCACGTAGGTAACGGCGAGCGTTATATACACACCCTTTACCGCTGGACGGACTCGGAGACGGCTGCGCTTATAAGCGTTTCTTCATTACCAGCGAGATGGCGCTAGGAGCGCGACAGGCGCATTTAAAAGTCGTCGGCGAGCTCGCTCGCTTCTTCTTATTGGCCTCGAGGAGTTACGGAGTCGCCCTCTATCGGACGCGCCTCGATTGCGTGCTAGGCAGGATACCGCCGGCGCGCTCCCCATAGGTTTTGCTGTCGGCGCTCTACAAAAACACCTCGCGGAAGCCCTCCAGGGCATTTCTGTAAGTACTTTCAAAATGAACTGTGTTCTTTAATGTCAAAATAATCATATTCGACGAACTGAAAGCACGAGATAGTCTACAGTCGCTGTCTCTTTGCAGAAAACCGAGCACCCGCTTCACGCTGTCACCGCGTTGCAGACCCCTGAACCGGCTTCTTGCGTGAAAGGTAGTCACTCGCTGAGTGCAAACTATGTGAAATATCTCGTTAGAGTAGACTGCCCGTATAACCAAACGGAGCATAACAGAAAGAAGCCCCAAGCCAGCGATCGCACGGGTTCGCGACGACTGACGGTGCGCATGTATGAGCGTCTGCATGTATGTTCGTACTGATGGTTTCGCTTTTGCTACGAGCGCATTTTGGCACCGCGCTGTGAACTTTAGGCCGCAAAATATGAGAATTTGTGAGTAAACAAACAACTACTGTTGCGCGGACGCTATCAGAGCAGTTCAAAAACAATTTCCTTACAACTGCGGCTTCGGTGCGCATGGCAACTTTGTGATCTGCCGTCCGGACGATTCAGTGTTTTTTTTTTTTTCTTTTTTGGTCCAAATTCGGGTACGTTTCAATGTCATTTGATAAGTTGTCTCGCTCTCGCACTATGTATTGATCGGTCTTCTCAGCGGGCAAATGCCGCTGCATGGTTATGTTTCTTTCCGCGCATTCGTTTCGTTTGGTGCTCACACAAAACGTGAGCAAATGCGACGCCTTTTTTTTAATGCTCCTTAATTATCGTTCCGTTTGCATTCCAGTGAACTTGCCACTCTCTGTCATCAACAAATTCATAGACCAAAGCTTCACCACTTCGAGATTGCTGGTGGAAGAAGAACCAGTCTACGAGACCGAGCATGTAGTAGCATGCGACGCCTAGGAAAAGAAAGAAAATACAGTAACGTTTGCGGACTTGTTCTGCAAACGTCGGCTGTGAACTAGGACCCACATGAACTTGAAATAACGGTGAATAAAATAGAAGTTATTGCAGCAACCAACAGCCGCAAAACAGGATAGTAATTATTTGGCATGTACCCCAGCAATTTTGGCAGCAGTGTCGTGTCTGACGCCAACAGGGTGGCATCTTTCCAACGTAAATAAATGAGGCTCCAAGAAAATACATGGGGTTGGCCGGTGGGCCGATCACGGAGGCAATGCAAAATTTATGTAGCTTACGAAGCAATGCATGCCTCATCAAATGGGAAGGTTGCCCGTCGGCGTTGCGCGTCGGCGGCGTCAACACGAGTGATGCAAAAAATAATCGTCACGTGATGGTGTCACCATATGACGTCATCATGACGTCACAGATCGCCAAAATATGTAGCGTCATTATGACGTCACATGATGACGTATTCACACGTCATGGTCGCTTTGCATTGCCTCCGTGATCGGTCACGGAGGCCGTGCAAAACCACGTTAGGCGCAGAACGCTTTTGGAGGGTTGCGCGGGAGAATCAGTACATCGACTGACAAGAAGAAGATGGCTTTCGCCTTCTAGTCATCTTTAACGAATGCATAAGGGACCCTGTGCGTTTTTTAAGTTAACGTATCTAAACAATGACTTGCGCATCTGCAGCCGATTTTGTTGACGCTGAGCACGGGGCCGACGATCAAGAGGTTGCATTGGAGGGTTCTGAGATGGCATCGCACGTAGCGAAAGGTAGCGCTTTTACCATCCTGTGGCAGATAAGCATCATTTGCCGGCGGGAAGCGCGCGCGAGCCATCGTCTCAGTGCGCGCTGTCTGCTACTCACCGAACATCGCAGGCCCGAAGCAGTAACAAAAGTCTTCGTCGCGGAAGTGCTTGTTGCACACAAGACTCGTAGCGGATGGCTACTTGCCGGTTCTTAGCTTTACAACCCGTGCTTCACGCTGTTTCTTGTCCCGCGGTTACCAGTGCAGGCTGACACTGGGCTCCTTTGCGTAAGCGCGGCACTGCGGCACCGAGCGGTAGAGCCCCATGTTCGTCGCCTTCGGAGGCAGCCACTCTATTACAATGGTTCCAATTGAGTAGAAAATGAGAGAAAACTTCCGAATTTGAACAGACAGCAGCGCATGTGGGACTTGAAACTCGTTTTCAAAGCACGCGGCAGTGCGCCACAAGCAGCCGACGCGGCCGCTGAGACCACGTGATCCTGCCAAGCACGTCACGCCGACGGTGGCGCCGGCGTTTCCAGTGGTGGGCCTCGAGGCCAATACTTGCGCAGGAAGAACCTTGCCTCTCCGCTGTCTGCTCGCGCGGTTTTCTTGTGCTGAGGGGAAGTGGGATGTTTCACGCTTTCACCGTGATGTCCGCGCTCATGTTACGGAGCGTATTAAAGCCACTCGAGCTCAAGAGACGCCGCTAAACGAACAAACAGAAGATGAGCGCGAACTATCAAGTGTCACAGCTCGACACTTGAAGCACGGTTTCCTTCGCTGCTTCGGCCGCCTTTGCAACAGGAGCGCTGTTCAAACTCAGAGTATCCATTGGCGAGCCTCACTTCATATAGCCTCAGTTTCTTGCTATCGCATTAATTGCTTCGGCCTTGCGGCGAAACTGTGACTTTTTTTTCTGCAGCTGTTCCTCTTTATGGATGAACGGTTGCACCACAATGTTCCTTCTTTGGGGCTTGCAGCTGCGTCATACGGGATGTCAAACATACGGTTAACCTCTCTGCATTTAGTCTCGAGGAGGACTAACGGTTCTGCCAACGCAGTTCGTTTGTCAAGGGAACAACTTTTGATTGAAAAGCTCGCAAGATCTGTTGGAGTGTATGGGGTTCAGAAAGAGGCACTCCTCTTACTTCCGCAATTATATTTATCGCTGTGAAATTTATATTTGTTTATCTGTGCAGACAATAGATGAAGAAGGACATTCTGAAAGCGGAATAGATGCACCCCGCGTGAAGGCACTTTTAAAAGCATCCTTTATCCTGAGGAGCACGTCACCAGTGGCGGTATTACCGGCTTTTCTGCTAAACGAAGAACTGGTAAGACAGTCCTGTACCTTCTTATGTCCCTCTTTATTTCTTCAGATTGCCATATTTGAGAAGATTTTAATGGCGCCCAGTGTAATCTGGAGCACTCAGTTTTTTTTTTTTTTTCATTCGTGCTCAAACAGATTGCCGGTGTACGCACTATACTTGACTTTACGACTTCAAAACTGCTTTGTACTGTTCTTACTGACCCCCAATGCCGCTATAATTAAATCAACAAAGAGCCACGAAGTTTTGCTGATTGTGCGCTGTATTCTGTGTTCATGAAGTTTAATTCCACGTTTTCTCTTTCAGCTTGCCTTTGAAAGTGAACTGAGATTTTCAAGCACTATCGAGGAGAATGTCAAGCGCCTCAGCAAAATTCTGCCTGCAGTGGCGACAGTGTCATCCTTAGCGGACCCATCGTACACAGAGGTGGATGGGTACCTGAGGCCAAGGCTCGCGAAAATGACCCTAATTTCAAAGGTGAGTAAAATAGTTTTTTAAGAGCCAATGTTTCAGAAGCAATTCATAACGTCATCATTCTTCTGACACTATACTTAGTTTTCAGCAGTGTATCAGAAGATTTAACGCCGCAGTCACAATGGCAGCTTTGTCGACACAATCATTTTCATGAATTTGTAGTTCTGTACCAAGTGAAATTGGACAACGGTTCATTCCATCAGGTACCAATTTAATTTCTCCTTTTTATCTTTGCCAGGTTTCACCCGCAGACATTATTGGCCCGTGCATTGTGTGGGGCGACGTGAAGGAGCTTGTATGCGGCAAAGAGCCCAGCGAAACCATGAAGCTACAGCCGAACACGCCGCTAGAAAAAGCATTGGTGCTTTGTTTGTGTGTGCACTACGTCAAGGACCTGGCGTATCCGGCTGCTTTTGGCCAGTTGCTTGGCTTTGTTCAAGCAGTCGTTAAACGTGCCGGCATCGACGAAATTCCATGGGCGCAGAAAAGGCTACGGGATTTGTTCACGAAGCTACACTTCGTTTGAGTTAAGTACACATCAAAGTTTATGTGCTGCTTAAAGAGACATCCAAAATTCATCTAGCGCCTATTTTACAGTTCCTGTGTGTTTTTTTCTTGGATTGCTCTTCCATAAAAAGAAGCGTTTTTGTAAGTTATGGTCAATAAAAGTTTTACTCAAATTAAGTTCTTGTAAATATTTCGTTCTACTTAACCCCTTATCTTTGATTCAAAATGTAAAGTGTCAGAGCACACCGCGCAAGATTCCTCACTCAAATTTCTGGACTACCGTATATATAAGTAATCGCCTCGAAAGAATGCATGCACATCAGAGGCTTAATTGTAGGATTCGCCAGATGCACCTGTGGAAGATGCTTTATGACAGTTTGCCTTGCACTGCCTTCTATGGCGTTGGGGTTTGTGACAAGCGAAGTTTGAGACAATCCAGAACGCCTTCATTCTGCTAACACTACTAAATTCTGAACGGTGTATAACGAAGATCTAACGCCACAATCGCGATGTGAGGCTTGTCAATCCGTGACGGGAGGCCTTCCTAATGCTTAGTTAAGGTGTAAGAGAGGATTTTTACTTACTTGATGCGGGATTCTCCTGCTCTATAAAATGTGTTTCTGACTGTCAGAAAGTGTTTAAAAATAAATTTGAGAGAAGATAATATTTGTTGTGCTGTATTTGTTGATGCTTGGCGGCTGTTTGGCGGCTGTTTGGCGGGTATATATGCTGTTTGCCCGGCATTAAATAGCTAATTACAAAAATCAAGTTTCAGTTTTCATATTGGGCATGGGAACATTCCATTGGTTCTGCGTAACACGAGCTTGCTAACTGCACCGTAAATACAAACCGCACTGCCGATGTTGAGCTGTGCGTATATATGTGCCGTTGGTTACAACATGGAAAGAGTAGCCAGTGAAATAATGAAAGCTTGTCTCTTATTTCTAGCCTACTCTCTGTACTATAAACCGAAATCCATATTTATGTTTCAGCCAGCAAACTCATTTTACCCTCTCGCAGTGTCGCGTTCTACAATTTGCACATGTGCAAGATGAAAAGGAAAAATTAATTTTTGTAATGCGCTAATTAATGCCAGGCATCAGTGTGTATACTTAGGCGCCAAGCCCATACAGCACAACAAATATTATCTTCTTTCAGCTTTCTTTTTGGATGATTTCTGACAGTCAGAAAGGCATTTCAAGGAGCGGGAGAACGCCGCATTAAGTAAGTAAAACTCCTCTCTTACACCTTCTCTAAGCGTTAAAAAGGTTGGCAGTCACGGTTGGCAAGCGTGGTGCGCTTAGCGTGAAAGCGCACCACGCTTAGTACAAGCGTGCAAAAAATCGCCCCCACTCACGCTTTGCAAGCGTTACGCATCCCGCAAGTCACGCTTAGGAAGCGTGATTTTTTCAGCGTGAAAGCACACCACGCATAGAACAAGCGTGCAAAAACACGCCCCCCACTCACGCTTGCTACGCGTGAAAATATTTAGAGTGTAGTTTCGGGATCGCGTACTGCCGCGTGTTTTGCGCGCTCGTGAAAGTCGCTCTGACAGAAAGTTTGATAAAATTCCGCATGCATGTGATGTTGCCGGATGCCCTAATGGCGCACGCCGCAGTGCACGCCGCCGCGCAGTAAAGGCGGGCAACGTTGGGCACGGCAGCAGTGAGGCGAGAAACACCGCTTTCAGGCGGGTGACTTGAAGTGCGCTAAAGCGATGCGGACCACTAAAACGGGATTTTATTTCAAAATAAGCACTTCCTTGGCACAAAAGTAGCACTACGAGGTTTCTGGACGGTTATTTCAACAATCAACGTCGAGTTAATATTTGCCTTTAGTGTCCCTTTAAGGAACCCCATGGTGGACGCGATTTCCGGAACCTATGCAGCACGTCGTGCCTCATAATGGTGTCGTGTTTTTGGCACGTAAAAGCCCAACAATTGTTGTTATTACATTAACTTGAGAACTGTTGTGTGCCATGGAGCATTCTTGGGTGTTACTTATTGGAATTATATTAAATTAATTGTACCTGCAATGCGCTTCGCACCATCGCGATTGCGGGCGTATATACCAAGCAAGACGGCCAGACACGAAGACTCAAGCTTACGCGCATTTTACTTTTTCCGCGGCCCACTTTTCTATGGCTCTGCGCGCGTCCACTATCCTGAAGATATATAGTGAACGCACTGCAGTGAACTACAAGAGTTCTATTCTAGTTAACTGTAACGGCACTTAAACGGTGAGACCGAGCGAGGCTGGCGCACCAAACCGTATACTTGGCAAAGAACTTGTGCAGCGCTTGCTTTAAAAAAGAAACTCGGCTCTTTATCCCTTATGGTTGTTGCGCAAAGAATATTCAAGCTATATACCTTTTGTCACTTTTGCTGCGTAATTGCGTAGAGAATAGAGGCGTCAACTGTAATAGCTCACATTCCCTCGAAGCAGCTCGCGGTTATGTAAAGAACGCTGCTTGAGCGGCGTTTTGCAACCTCCAATGTATATCTGTACATCATAGACAAGATACCCGGCGGAGCATGCATGGTGAATGACGCTTTAATTCTCAGTTTATTGTTCTTCACTAAAATTCCTGCACAGTATGGACCATGAAGTACGCTTACTTTTGTGCGAGATATTACGCGTCTCAAATCGACCAATTTACGCATATTTTCACGAGCGCATCCATACGGGCGAAGTGCATGCACTGCAGCATCGTCTCCGGATCAAAATAAAGTTCTTTGCCTGCCTGTCTGGCGCATTACTCTGTTCGGTACTAACTCATTCACTTTTATCACAAGAAAGAGATCGACATTACGCGCTGAAATAATCAGAGAATCAATCTTATTTCAGTAAGAATGCTACCGACATCATTCAGTTAATTGACCGGCACTTGTCTATCGATTATTTATTTATTTATTTATTTATTTATTTATTTAATTAATTATTTATTTATTTATTTATTTATTTATTTATTTATTTATTTATTTATTTATTTATTTATTTATTTATTTACAATACTTTACAGGCTCCGTATCGGTATACGGTACACGGTGCCGTATCGGTATACACAGTGTATTATATAGCACCGATACGTGTCCACATAACATAATGCGCATGCGTACACACGTAAGGAATTCAGGACACGTTATTGAAGAGTAAGGAACTAAGAGTGTAATTTGTAGGAAGGTATCATTCCTCCGCCTGCAAAGCCAGTGTTGTATATGTCTTCTTCCGTCGTCGAGTTAACGACATACAAAGCGGCAACGCGTACAGCCGCGATGCAGTAGGAAATACGACTCACGAGCCTATATACGACGAACGCCAAGTTTTATACGTGCGCTGAAGCCAGTGGCAAGGCCGTCGGTGCACGGCGGCGTCATTGTGATTCGGCCCTCGAACGGCGTCGTACGGGACTCCGCGGATGCGCTTTGCGTGACGCAATAATACGAAAGCGGAAACTGATGCGCATTATACTGCGGCGATACGGAAAAAAAGACCTCCTCGCGCAACGCCGCACGTGTGCATGCACCGCGCAGCACCTTGCGTCATACTGTGTTTCGGCGAACTTGCGCCTTGTATTACAAAAAAAAACAAACGTATGCGCTACGTCTGTCTAATTGGAACAGTATTGTTCTGAGCCGTATGCAGAACGTCAAGATTTCCAGACAGCCAAGTTGAGTACTTAACAAAGATCGCTTAATTAACTTCTTTCATTACAGGAACTCTAAAGATATTCAATGCGAAAGCTTGCCCAATTTGTGCGGCTCATACGCGCTAGCAGTTTCTGTAGTCTTTGCGTATCCATAGGGCGGACGAATTAAGGGAACGACACCTCGGCTAACGTTAGCCTGAGACATCCTGAGAACGCCTACGAATAATAACTCGTGAACGATAGCCGTCTAAATGTCCAGGTGGCGCGGCTGCTTAAATCGCATCATCATCATCATCCGAGTTCTATAAGCTGAACGTTCCTGGTCTGCTGATTCGATAACACGACTGCCGTGCTTTATTTATTTATGTTTTTAAAGACAATAGTCTTTCTTGGGGAACTTAAACACAGAAATTTTGGTCTGTCTGTCTGTCTGTCTGTCACCTGATTCAGCGACCCGGCCAAAGTTGAACCACTTGCTTACCGCCCACCCATATTGAACTGGTACGGCTGCTCATACTTGTGAACGTTGTCGATCAAAAAGTAAATATTACGCATATCTGAGGCGCAGCATCACTAGGTAAATATTAGGTGGTGTGTTCCTTTAATAGAAGATACATAGATACGTAATTCTAAAGACCCTAGTTTCTTAAGCTGCGCTGAAAATGCGTCTGCGCTGAAAACGCCTATGCGCGCCGACGAACGCCCTCTGCCACGGAGGAAGGAAACCCTCTGCACAAGCTCATGTTTCCCGATGTATTGCCAGATGGCGTCCATTTCTCAAGCAGCACCTCCTATATCGTCTTACACGGCATTTGCAGCGGAGCACGCAGATACGCGGCCAATTTTTTACAGCGAAACTGTAAATGGGTAGGTTTTCGTGTAAATTTGTCTTCTGCGTCGACAAAAACGTACGCACGTATTTGCCACGGAATCGGAATGTTTAGGCCATGGTCTAAAGCACTTCCATTTGGGAGGACTCGAAATGCCACGCGATTTCCCGAATTGATAATTTTCGACAAAATGTCGAGTTATAAAAGAGACCGTTTGGAGTGGTTACACGCATGTGGACACGCAGATTTCATTTGTCTTGCGGCGTTTGTAAAACTGCGAGTGACGTAGAAATTTAAAAAAGACGAAATGTGTAATTAATAACACCTAAAGTGCGTTTGAACAACGACATGCATGCATGATGGTTAAGCGAATGCGCTTTTACATTATATATAACCATCATTATATACCACCGAACAATCGCTGCTCCAGAAGCCCCTTTAGTTGTCTTGTATACCATCAAGTTCACCATATAGAACTTACTATAATACTGGGGTGCCATGACCGGACTTGACCCTTGCGAAATTAAACAGCACATTCGTCTTCAGATTGAAAATCTTCTGCACTGAACTACTTTTATTATTATTTTATTTTATTTTCAGTACTGCGAGCCCTTTCGGGCTGTACAGGGCGGGAAAATTTACAACACTGAAAGCAAATATACAAGCAGCACAGTACAAGCAGGACAACGCAAACCGAGAACAGAAATGTATAAACAGTATATATAACAAAATACAAAACAGCAGCATAGAAATGATGTCGTGCCATTATACATAAAAATGATGAATGTCGAAATTAGACGCGTAGTGACTAAGATAGATTTACCAGCGCAAAAAAGACAGGACATTTAGGAAGGACACACACACATAGCGCTGCACTCACAACTGTTGTTGGTTCATGATCTTAATCATGAACCAACTCGCCCAAGCAGCCGTTTTAGCGTAGTGACTATAGCTTTTCTTCGAAGCCCGCGAGTGAATTCGTACCGTCAAATATTTCCGAGCTTATAGTTTAATAGTTTATTCCGTTCTTCAATGGTTTTGACCACAAACGAATGTTTGTAAACGTCAACTCTAACAGCGTCAACTCTAAGGTCTAACAACGTATACGGGTGGGAGGACCGCGGTGACTCGCTTGAAGGCCGCAAGTATAGCCCGCCGGATTAATGCATGTTTAGCGTATCATTATAGAGCGGATAAACAAATTTTAGCCTGGCTGTTTTCCTGCGTGACGCTGAACTTCGAAGGTTTCACTTATCGATAAACGCAGTAACAGATTCTGTCCTTACTAAAAATAACTGCACGCATTTTCCGTGCAGTGTCGCCATTTCGGCAAAAGTATCATGCGTCATCGTTCCACTCGGTCACACGCGGTGGTTATAGGTCGGCGATCCCTTCGATCCCTCACCGATGAACGTAGGCATTTATATAGCACGCGTTGATTTTTCTTCTTTTTGGGGGTGGGTCTATATGTAGTTACGGGAGAACGTATATGCCACGCGAATGCACCACGGAGCTCACGTTATGCATGTAAGCCGACGAAGAGCGATGAGTCATGCAACGTCGCCGAGGTATATAACTGCGCTTTGCGTGTCAGCGACCCCGACGCAGTTTTCTTTTTCCTTCGAGTTTGCAGGCACGTCATGCTCGTGCGTACATGTACGTATACGTACGCGTACATCTTCCGCCGCGTACAGCAGTGAAGGACACAACCCCTTTCAAAACGTCTAACGACCTCAGCTGTTCTTAATACAGGGGCAAGCGCCTGCATGCCATTCAGTGAGCCGTGAAAGGCCTCCCGAACTTTTATAATTAAGACGTCGTTAAGCGGAAACTCTTTATATAAAGGCCGTAACGTGGCCTTTGCAAGTTCTCACTCTCAGCTTCTCTGACGGAAGAAAGAATGCTAATAAGTGGGGCAGCGTTTATGACATATATATATATATATATATATATATATATATATATTGCGTTGATGACATATATATGTAGCTTTCTTGGCGTCACTGACCTTGCGCCGCTTATATTTGCGAATTCGAGCTCGTTTTGTGAATCTGCTGGCGCGAGCATTATTATAACTTTTAAATTCGAGATGCCATTTCACTTTCATTATGAACGATTCACTAGACGTGGCCGTGTTCTTCAAAGTGTATGAAGTCACGAGGTGTTAAAAGTGCGCACAGCTAAATAAATGCTTTACGCCTCGCCACGTGTCTTTCGTTGTAAGCGCATATCGCGCAGGTCGTCACATGTATAGTATATCGCACGTTTCGATTATTAGAAGCGATGATTGTATACGTATAAAGCTTATTTGACTGCAGATATATATATATATATATATATATATATATATATATATATATATATATATATATATATATATATATA
Organism: Rhipicephalus sanguineus; assembly: GCF_013339695.2. Lineage (NCBI taxonomy): Eukaryota > Metazoa > Arthropoda > Arachnida > Ixodida > Ixodidae > Rhipicephalus > Rhipicephalus sanguineus. The sequence goes on from NC_051178.1 coordinate 125,382,709, forward strand.
TATATATATATATATATATATATATATATATATATATATATATATATATATATATATCGGTCAGTTGAGCACTGACCGATTATTCAGCTGAGCGCGACTAGCCTCAGTTTGGCTGAGCTAATCAGCGGCTGAAGAGCATGACGTCTAAATACCTGAAACTGCACTCTTAACCGCGTAACCTTTAGTAGAGGCATACATTTTTAAGATTCGTATCTGTCTAATTTAAAGGTTATGCATTACCTTTTAATATGGTAACTTCTACCATATAGGTCACGGTAGTTTTATAAGTCACAGAGAAACCTTTAAAGCAAAAGGTAACTAACAACCTCTAAAATTGTAACTTTTATTAGAGGTATAGCGTGTTTGTGTCCGTATAGGTATTTTAAAAACTTCTAAACTGAAAGGTTATGCAGTAAACCTGCAAATGTAACTTTTATGACAAATACAGCAGACCACTGCATGGAATTAACCTTATGCAACCTCTGCATGCCTCGTGCAAAACTCTTCCATTAGAGAAAGAACATCACACGGGACATGCAGAAGTTGTGGGTTCATATTCCTTCCATTCAGCAAACTGCATTTTCCTTTCATTCACCTGGAAAATAAAAGTGCCCTGAAAGAAAGACAGGCGTATCGGCTTACCATGCTTTTTAGCTTAGTGGTACACAAACTTTCTAATCAATAAATGTTTATAAAGCCTGCATGTGCATGGTAATTTCTGTGAGAAATATGTGAAATTGTTTGGCATACACAAAGCCGAACAGTTCATGCAGGAGCATGGGCTCTCAGACATTCGTCCGGATGCAAAGCAAATTAAACGAATTAGTCAGAGAAATAAAAAGCATGAAACACTTTATTTAAAATGCAAAAATATACAGTAATTCAGCTATACCTAACTGAAAAGTTTTTCTTGGAAAAATATTTATATGAGAACTTCCAAACATCTGCCCAAGTAATCTTTGGCAATAAAGTTTGACCAACCAATTGCATATATAGTGATCAGACTTTCTTTTTCTTCAAAAGCGCCAAGAAACACTTCAATCGGTTTGAAATAAGCCCACGTGGGATAGGTTCTTGAGGTCTTAAAAGTTTTTGAACCATATTCAGGGTCTGTGAAAAAGCAGACGGGTACATGAGGTTTTTCAGATAGTATATGAGAAAGCATATGACGACGGCACGCTCAATGTTCAGTTCCTTCAGGTGAATTATTTCTTCCTTGCTGCCTCCATATACCCAAGCTTGGTCCTTGTATACATATACATGTGGTGCAGCAATTTTTATTTCTGTCGGTAGAGCAGCCTGTAATTAGAATCATCAAAGACCCAAAAAAGAGTGTTATATACTAAATGCAGCCATTTGCTAGACATTCAGCATTAGCAAGTCTATTTTTCGCACGTCATTTGACACATGAGCGCTTATCAGTGCGTCTTTCACGCTTTTCGAATACAGTTAGGCAGAGAAAAAAGAAAATAACTTACCTCAATGATGAGTGAGTGCTCTGACGAACCTTGCAAGTGCTTCGAGAGCTCTAAAAATGAAGTTTCCCTTCCTTCCTTCTCTGAGAAAACTTGTGCCGCCTTTTCTAGCCGTTGTTCCGCTTCATCCACAGTGAACCCAAAGCGCAGTTGGAGCTCAGCACAAAGCTATGGCAGAAGCAACAAAACAAGAAAAACACTTATTTTCCCTTCACGTGCCTTAATATAGTGAATTTGAAACAAGTCATTCGGCTAAGCCTATGTTATATTAAACCTTGAGAGTAAAGAAAAATCAATCGGGCCTTGAATACAACGCCACAAGATTAATTTTCCTGTGTGAGTTTACAACTATACTGTGTGCCACTGCTCAGAAACAGATGCTTTACAATGTTTTAAATCAACGCTGATATAAAGTATAAACTTACAGTTTCTTCCACCAAAAAATAATTTGGCAAGGGGTCTACATGGTGTTGGCAGCGGTCTTGGTATGTGGCTCTCAAGAGGCACAAAACCCTTTCGTAGTTGATTGTGGCCCCTTTTAAGCTGTTCGAAGCCAATAACTGGAAAATCCACAAAAATACAAATATGACAAAACAATTAAGGCCCCCATTGACATGGAAGGACAAAGAACATAAACGTCATTTGGGAGCATTTTGTCTCGTATGAAAATTGAATAAAAATTGCAGCCTACCTGCAACTCTGCCAATGCCACCTCTTTTGTTAGTTCTGGCCTGGATTCCTCCAAGAGAGCAGTATTACTTCTTTTCTGTCGGTGCCGCTGCATTTTTCTTTGCAGAGAAAGCCTCCGTATGAAGACACTCTGTGGAAAACAGTAGAATGGAATGAGCATGAAAACATAAAAATATGGTGGGGCCCATTCGAGGATAAAGTAATCTGCACAAAGGGAAATAAAGCTCAGTACATCGCACTCAGAGTTGAAAAATTTCGTCAGAGACTGCACCATTCATAGATCTCATTATGTTAAACTGCTATATCTATCAGTTTCAGCAAGGCCACTAATCTCACGGACCAATAGTTTTAAATGAAGCATTGCTTTGCGATTTTAACCCATTTTATACCACATTCTCTCACCTGACCACTCTAATTTCCTGTTATCTCTTTATTTATATGCCGCTTCAAGGACACTGCGTTAATCTACAGACCTCTGAATATTTACTTTAAGCTTAGTCCATGCACGTATTTTTCAAAAGCTTGAATAAACACGTCATGACATGCTCACGTGAACAGCACTTCTCGTGTGCTGAATCCGGGTGCCTGGCTTGGGCGTCTCCCACTTGCAGTGAGGGTACTTTTTGACAAGGGCATCCCCTAGGGCTTTGTATTTCCACCTTCTCTCCGCTTTATTCCCGCAGTCTATTTGGCCCGTTTCACTTCAGAAAAGAAAATAGCGAGTTCATTCGCCCATTTGAAGCACAAGAGCAACGGCTAAAGCTGCATGTGTATTTGGTACACAACATGCCTAAAGCAAAATCTAAGAAGCAAATAAACACCACATTATGTCTACGGTAAATATAAAAATATATAACTCACTCAAGAAATATAGCGACTTCTGAGCGAAGTTGGCGACACTGGCTCTTATACAACCTTTCGGGAAGATCTTTCCCTTGAAGTACAGGCTGTACGTACTCAGAGAATGGTGGCAAGTTTTCAACAAGCCAGTCATGAAACACCTACATAATGAAGAAAATGGCACATGATTTATGATACAAAAAACACAACTTTATTGTTATCACAGAAACGTGTTCTCATAATCACAAAGCAACTAAAATAAATGTTAATAAGTTTCCAGTCTTCCTCAACTCAGGTGACCAGAGCAGAATTGAACAACTGTTTGATTACTGTGCAGACAAGTCCTGTTTTTTTTTCAATTTCTTGAAGAAGACCTTCCCAAAGCCATGTTCCTATGCTCATTTACAACACTGTCTATGTGAATGGCACCTGGTGAATGCATTTCGATATAGCGTAACAGACACCATTTCTCCTGTACGCAAAGAGTGGCCACGGATAGAAAAGTGAATCAGCCTTAATTACCAATGTATGCATAGTATCTGAAAGAACAAATGCATTCACTCGCCTTGAGTAGTTCACTTGCACTAGAACACGTACATTGAAGAAAATCTCCTCTGCCCATAATACAATTTCATCTATTTTACCAAACACTGGCTCCTTGTTTTTACCGAAAAGAATGACATCGCAGAAAGAAAATTTTACATTGTTCACTGTCGTATACGGTACAGCTGTGGCTCTCTCGCCTACGTTGCAGGGATCTAGCCCGCAGGGCACGAATGCAGTTGTCAGTGAAAAAGGAATGCCAATTCTAGAGATGCCCTTTTCAAGCTGATTAGTCACGGAACGGGGTTGCTGCGGCCCTTCCCAAATATCACTGGACAAGGTTGTTTGAAAGTACTCGGCTACGGAGAGTGGAATGTTCTTAAAATTCCAGAACTTTTTTGATTTTGGAAGAGAGTTCTTGCTTTCAAATCGCATAGTCCAGTGATGATGTGAAGGACCAAAGCGCCGTATTTGTGACACCATGTGTACAAGCATGTGAAGCTTGGGCTTATGTGCTTCAGAACCATACAAACGCACAAAAAGTTCATTGTGATTCGCCACAAGCCTTTCAAGATCGCCAAGTGCATGAGGTGATATCACGGGTGAAAGAAAAAACTGCGTTACAATGCACAACAGCTGAAGGCACTCACAATGTGGTTCTTGCAAAGTACTCATTGGAATGAAGCCATCCAACATAAAAAGAAAATGCAGTAAAAGCATGAAGCTAGAACTGGCTGAAGACGGTGCGTTGAAGCCTTGTTCAAAACAACGAGGGTAGTCACTGCTGCTAACCATCTTATGAAAAGGAAACTCGCAAATGGACTTATTCAATTGCTTCAAGGTCAACCATGACGCTTCCCTTACAGCAAACCTAGCAAACAACGACAGTTCGAGAGGCACAATCCCTTCCAGCAAAATGTGCATTGGGTCGTAGAGCAGATCAGTCAGAACTGAAAAGCCTGTGACATCTGAAAGCAGAGACCTGCAGTTAATTCCACATTTCGCTGATAGCTCCTGAAATTCTGTTGAGGATTTAGCGCCGTCAAGTTCAAAGAGATGCCTTTCATACTGAGCTTGAGTACGCAGAGGGCAGTGTATTTCATAGAACACTTTGTGGAAATCTGCTGTTGGCAGCATACATGTTCTACAGGCTACTCGCACATTTCTACCAAAAGATTCTTTGAAGCCAGCAATATTATGACAGGCTAGGGAGTCTCCAATGTAGGCTAGCAAAAATCCAAAGAATGTTTTCACACCATTTATTGTTTTTAGCTCACACCCAATTTGAAGGTCGTTTGTTGTGAGGATAAAATCTTCAAGCAGTGCTCGTTTTGCAGGCTGCGACTTCAGATCCTTTGACCGTCCGACACCCAGAAAAAAAATGTTGTTCACTTTGGATCGATCATATGGCTTGATGTTTACAAAGGTCACATAAAAAACTGTGAGCTTGCCTCTTAAACCTCTTTTCATTCCAATGGCATTGGCAAGTTCAATATCATCACAGTAGAGCACCATCACAATCATGTTCTTGTCAGAAAGAGTTGCTACAGGATGCGTCTGATATCTGGTGCCATCTGTAAAGTCTCTGAGCAGTTCATCGTCTGAAGGTTTCAGCCCTGTCTCAAACCTGAGTGCTAGCTCAGGATGCTGCAGTAGGTTTTCTAGTAAAGACTTCAAAGGGACAATATATGCTTTTTTATTGGATGGCAGTGTTACTTCTTTCGGAGGAATGTATATTCCCTGAGAATAGTACAGTGACTTTCTTTTCCTGTCGGAGGAAATGCAAGATACATCTACAGAAGACCCAGCAAGAGTCAAAATATCTGAAACGCTGCTTACAACGGTGTCGATAACAATTTTGGAGCACCTGTGCTTAGACTCAAGTCGCCTAGTTAAAGAGGACAGCTTTGACAACAACTCTGAAGAACACAGGTTTTGAGTGTGTTCCATACCACTGCTCATCTCAACACTCTCACTGTGAGAGGAGAGTGAAGTATCCTCTACCACAAGCACAGCAGTAGGAGAAGCCGGAGGTCTAATGTCATGACTAGTAACATTAGTAAGAATTTTGTGGTTCCTTGGTCTGTGGCCCATGACACTCGCTGTCAATGTGGGTTTTGTAATGAACAATGCGAGTAAACTGTCTACGACAAGCAGAACACACAATTACAGCTTTGTTCATGTGATTGTTCTTCAGGTGACGAGAAAAAGTATGAAAATGCGTCGTCGTAAACCTGCACAATGTGCAGAAGTGCTTGCTGACCTTGCTTTTTCTCGGTGGATCAGTGCATGGGCGTGCCACTACTTGTGTAGGAGTCACTCCGTGCGCATCCTGAACTGGCACTATAATGAAAGCATAAAATTTGTCTGTCTTAAGCTCTGCGTGTCATTATTAAAACATCACTACAATGACGTGAAATGTTGAACATGTCCGAAAATGCAGTTAAAAAGCAATGTTTATGATACATTAAGAGACCAGTTAAAGTTACAAGCACACATACAAGATCAGTTCGTTGTTAGGTTAAACAGAGGATTGTATACTTGGCAATAGTAAGCGCTGCTCTGAAAGTTTCACAGAGAGTCTATATCTCGTTTATAAATCTTTACCTTGATAGGAACAACTATCTGCCTCAGTTCTATTTTCAGTGGTGTTTGTGTGTTGAACTGGGCTCCCTTCAATCCAGGGCATGGAATCTGCATGAAACATGTATATTATGCCTTCCAAGTTTACAAATGCAATAGTGATACTAAGGTGCTGATTAAATGGCACAGCAACGTTAAACCATTTACCACAGTAGGTATTCAAGCGATATCTGGCATCGTGCTACGACTACACTAAATGTACATGGTGTCCAATCTGAAACAATGCGAGGGCCCAACAGTTTAAAGGAGAAAACACTTTTAAGACTGAACTGCTATACAATGGCTGGCTCAAAGGAGTGCCCTTCCATTCATATACAGCGTTACGGGTACTACATTATGGATACCAATTTTGTTTCGCTGACTCATGCTCGGGTTTCAATTTTTGCCATGCATGTCGCCTGCTTTGAACCAAATATAAGAATAGTTAGTAGCGTGACCACTGTGCCTTGTTGTTTGGCAAAAGAAAAGACCACCTAAAATCTGGTCCCTTTAACCGTCAATGGATTTTGTTATAACACGGACACCAGACTTTAAACAAATGAAAGGTCCCACATAGCCTACATTATTGCATTATTTTGACTACTTTATTATTTAACTCTTAGTCGTTCTGCAGGAGCTTACAACCAAGTCAAGTAATAAAGCGTTATTATGATGAACGTTGAAGCAAATCAGAGATGAATAGATGCCATAGCTATAGGGATCACGATAAGTTGTTATACGGGGTCTCCTCTTTTATTGCGATAGCAATTATATGGACAGTCTCGGCTGGATTTTGCCGTCGCCGCCGTATAGCACCGTATATGTATATGTATATATATATAAAAGCCCCAAAGAAAAATAACTCAGAAAAATGCTTCCGAAGCGCGGAATCGAACCAGGGACCTCTTGCTCCGCAGCGAGTGGCGCGCCACTACGCCACGAAACGCAGATCCTCCTCATAGGTAACGGCGAGCGTTATATACACATCCTTTACCGCTGGACGGACTCAGAGACGGCTGCACTTATAAGCGTTTCTTCATTACCAGCGAGATGGCGTTAGGAGCGCGACAGGCGCCTTTAAAAGTCGTCGGTGAGCTCGCTCGCTTCTTCTTATACTTGTGCAGGGAGAACCTTGCCCTTCCGCTGTCTGCTCGCGCAGGTTTTCTAGTGCTGAGGGGAGAGGGATGTTCACGCTTTCACCGTGATGTCCGCGCTCATGTTACGGAGCGTACGAAAGCCACTCGAGCTCAAGGGACGCCGCAAACGAACAACAGAAGATGAGCGCGAACATCAAGTGTCACAGCTCGACACTTGAAGCCGCTAGTTTCCTTCGCTGCTTCGGCCGCCTTTGCAATAGGAGCGCTGTTCAAATGAGAGTTCCATTGGCGAGCCTCACTTCATATAGCATTAGTTTCTTGCTATCGCATTCATTGCTTCGGGCCTTGCTGCGAAACTGTGACTTTTTAAATAAAATACTGATTTTTGTGAAAATGCTGTGGCAGTAAGGGTCCTGTCGTTCTGGCACACGACCTCCGTGTTATTTCAGATGCAACACAGTATTTCTGCCTCGACGTAAAGTTCGCGAGCGAAAACGACAGGAGCTTTACTATTACAGGACTTTTACAAAAAATCTCATTGTCTAAGGAAACATCGTGCATAAATCCCCGATGAAAAATCTGAAAAATATTGCAGGCAGAAAGACAGCGAATTCACCTTTAGAACATCCAGGTTGACAGCTCGACGGCGCACATGAAAATGGTTCCATAAATTCTTGTTCAATGGGGTCTGCCGAAAAACGAAGAACAATGCTAGTCTTTTACGCCTATCAATTGGAATAACACCTACCATTTTTCCCCGGCGATTGATTATCTTGTGAAAGTATGTCCTCTCCACACTGAGCCTCCAGGTTACCGGGTAAACATACTGTAGAAGGCGACGGTTCTTGTCATGCGTAAAAAATTTTTTTTCAGTTATGTAGCGAAACAAAAGAAAATCCTGCATCCTCTATTACCTACCATCAATATGTTTTTTTAATTTTTTGCATAACGATGAGCTACTTGATCATCTAGAGTACGTTTTGAAAGTTGTATGTCATTTCAAAGAGTCCTGACACATAACTTTGAAGGCTAGATAACTTCTGGGATAGATATTTATGTACACATGCATCATCTACAAAAAATCGACGGTGAACATAGGCTAGAACATGAATAAACTGAATTGCGGAGTGCATGTCGCGCAACTGCACGAGAAACGCCCGACTTCACAACATCAACGCCACCTTGGTGTAACGGTAAACAACCAACGGCCACCTGATTCACGAGTTCGTGTTAGCTGTCATCATCCTAGCGAGCGCTCTTTTCTAGCACACCTCTGCAACGGAAAGAGGGGGCACCTCCTTAATGGACTTGCACGGGTGTGCAAATGCTGACGTCCTTGCCCCGGCAATGCAAATGTAAGGGAGAGGGGTGACGCATATATATTTACAACATACCAGAGGGGATTATAGCAGCACCCTGAGAGCTTTGGTTGAAAGGAGTTTTCAATTCGGTGCTCATGGTGACGCAGTTTTGAGAGCTGACGTAACCAGCTATGTTTACACGAAAAGCACTTTGGGTCCCGCCTCACTAAATGCTCTTTTAAACCGAAACTTCACGGGCACCAGAACAGTCTTCCATATTAACCATCACACCGCTCAACTAAACGAGCTTCCGGCCGTGATAATGGGCCGTTAGCAACAGAAAACACAAGGTGTAAAATTCTTTTTTTTTTCAGGGCCTTTTTATAATAATACGCAGGGATTCACTGCTCACGCCAACCAGTATATGAGCCTGGAGGACGGTACAAACGGAGCACACGGTCAATCAAATCACACCGAGGTTGAACATGGCTCCGCAAATGCGGACGAGCCCGCTTTAATTCGTGAAAAGGACACGAAGCACCTCACGATATCCCTCTTCTCGCACCACTCAGCATTGATTCATGAGCAGATTAGATGCAATGACACTCTGCAGGTGCGTAGCCACGCGTAGCCGTGTTCCCGATGCGAGGTACGCACAAAAATCACAGCGCAGATTAAGAGCCCACGACTGGCCTCATGCCCATATGCCGTCTGGCATACGTGTGCTCATATAACACCGGCAACAAAGAGCTCACACATGCACGCAGATTCTCCTACCATATATATACATGCTTCGGTGTACCGCATTGGAAGCGATTATTTCGCTTTGCAGCCGTAGACTCGGTTGTTAGATGAAGGAACGCACTGGTAAATGCATATCCACTCATTTCAGCATCGTTCTCCGACTGCGCTCGCGGTAACATGAGAAGAACAAGGTGGTCACGGAGAGCGCGAGGGGCCACACAAGTGCGCCACTGAGAGAACACAGAGCAACCTTTTCATTCGCGTGCGCCTGAGTGAGGTTTGAATAAGTCCTGGGGCGGACAACGCTTTTAGCACACACTACACCGCAAAACGCCACATCAGCCAGAACATGGTACGTAACACTCCTTACCTAACAACGTTGCGAAAAGGTGCTAAGCTCACACGTGCAGACAAAGCAAGTATTACGTGCTCGCGTGATAAGTCCGTCAATTGCAAGTGAGCACTAATTTTAACAAAATAATGCCACAAAATTTATACCTTAATACTAGATTACCTAATTCTTGTATACGAGAGGCAGCAACATTTGTCAGGGCATGCAAAAGGCAAAACGCACAACGGCTGCAAAACAAAACTTTGCTTACCGAGATCAGCAATCCTGTTGTGGGCGCTGGGACTGTGGTCACAATAGTCGCATCGAATGCGAACTTCGGCATCGTCGACGGCGCACACCACCATATATTGCTTGCAATCGCATTGGAGCTCATTGCACCGGCCACGTAACACGCCACAAATGTCTTTGTGCTTGACGGGCATTTTAAAATCATACCGAGCACGCTGCCACACGTGTATACAACGAGCGCGTCACGTTCAGGTAGTGGGATGAGACTATGGTGTAACATAGTTGCTGTATACGGGCTCCCTGAGAGACTCATGGTGGCGCGAGAGGGCGCTGAGCGCAAGAGAGGAGCTGTAATCGCGGAGCGGACAGCTTCGTGAACAGCCTCTGTAACAGTTATTTCCGTGAGAGACGGTGAGACTTCATATCGCGCAATTTCGTTGTGATTGTAGAAGGCAAAATTAGTAAATTGCTTGTTTCAGCCACCATAAGCTGAATTTAGAGCATAAGAGCGTTCCTCCTGTTAGCGCTTTATGGGCGTAGTTTTCTGCAGCTCTGGTTGTTGGTCGCTAACGTGTGCTTCTGTTCGGTGTGCGTATATATATATATATATATATATATATATATATATATATATATATATATATATATATATATATATATATATATATATATAATATATATATATATATATATATATATATAGGGAATGAAGAAAGAAACTACGACTTTCGTTGGTTTGGCACTGTATATTTTCACTAACGTTTCGTCTGGTGGACCAGACTTTGACAAAGTCTGGTCCACCAGACGAAACGTTAGTGAAAATATACAGTGCCAAACCAACGAAAGTCGTAGTTTCTTTCTTCATTCCTTATTCTATCGGGGTCCGCGTGATTCTTTTCCCACTACTATATATATATATATATATATATATATATATATATATATAATATATATATATATATATATATAATATATATATATATATATATATATATATAAAGAGAGAGAGAGCGAGGCTTGTCGATGGTCTGCCACCGGATTTGCGAACAAGGATACAGCTATCCGCACAAGGGACCATCGTTATTGACGCGCGTTAGAAATAACGCCTCGTCTCCCTGGACCCGTCGTGTTTTCGCAGTTCTCTTCGGCAAACATTGCTCCAAATCACGACCGCCGAGTAGCGGGATTAGGCAGAAAACGACACAGGATACGAGGTACAGAAGCAGGTACCATACTTTTTTTCTCCTTACCGCGAACGTTGCGGTAGAACATCTCAGAATGCCACGGCCCTCTAAGTATTTCATCGCTCTAACAACCACCTCGCCCACATTGCCGCGCGCCGTGGACGGCGCACTTGCCAGTATTCTAGCACAAGCTAGCCCCAAACCATCTCAGGGCTGCTTGCGCGCGATTGGAGCAATAGGATTTCCTTTCCCGATCGCCCTCGCCGAATCTGTTACCCTTGCCCCTTGAATGTAAACGCCTAAACGTATACGGCGAAGACTCTGTCAGCTCTAAAGGTCACCGTTAAAGGTATACACGAGCCATATACCTTTAAATTTAGATTGTAACCTCTGTGAATCAGCATGTAAACCTTTAAAACTTGGGAAGACAAAAAACACAAAAACGTCGACCCATGTAACCTATAGGATAAAGGATAAATTTTTGTAAAGGCTTACATAGAGGATACGCGGTTAAGAGTGTGCATTCCACAATGAGAAATACCCTTTGCATTATCCGGGAGACGTACGTAAGTCTCAAGTTCGGCTGAAAAAACGAGGCAACAAATAGCGCATAACGAGCGCGGCGTCGCCATCATTATCCCATTGTTAACTACGCCTGACGTCATACTTTGGACGTCATAAAACAAGGTTATAATGTTTCATTCCAGACTGGAAAAGCCATCAATTCCTGCAACGTCCTGTTGTATCATCGATTGAAATTCGTCGAAGCGCGCTTCTTCATCGCGGAATCAATGTCGGCGCACTTAGACTTGTATCGCAGGGGTGTTTTCCTTATGCTGCAATATTTAATTATACATTCATATGCCATACGATGTACGGTGATGGAGGTCGCGCAAACTATAGAATGAAAGTAAATAATGAGAGGCGGGTGATGACGCCATATTGAAATTTGCCTCATTTCACAGATGTACGCATGCAAATCTCTTGCCGAGTCTTCATATCGATATAGTCAAGTCAGAGGACACCGCATGGTTAATCTTTATAAACGAACAGTTTTTGCAGCGAAGCTGTGCGCCTCTCGTTGGTCGGAAAATATCTTAGCGTAAGCATAAAATGCCAAGCCCCCAAACCACCATCACACGCTCGCGTTCGCGTGCTCCTCTGCTAGCAGATGCCCGCGCTCCTTGCGTTTTCGCCTCGGACGCTGAGGAAGGGCATTCGGAGAGGTGGACAGACGAGCCGACGAACGCGTTCACTGTAGACTCGTGCACAAGTGCAACGCCACAACTAAATTTCGACCTCTGGGTGGTTTAGAGGTCCTTTATCAATTGAACGCAAACTGGCATATCTTTCTTTGCAGTACAGCATAGAGCTCAGCATTCGTTTCAATAAATAAAACCACAAAACAAGCATCAAACCGCATGATGGATGATAAGGTGCATGCCTGCGGACAATAGGAACACCCTCCCACGCGTTCCCCGTAAAGATTAGGTTACAGCTGGGTGATTCACCGTAAGATCGAACAAACGATGGCTGGTCGACCTCTCAAATTTATTTCAAAATTTTATATATTATTGCCTGATGAGTGGAAAGAAGAGATCCGCAATTTGTTTTGCCGCCAAAAATTTTTTCGAACCACAGGAAATCAATAATGACGAAGAGGTGGAGTGGAGCGCTCATCCGCTCTGCTGTTGTGGCCAACTTTCATTATGAATTGCACAAAATATATTAAAGTTAGGTAGCCGAAATTTATTTACCTAAATATATGCATATTTTTGCTTCTGCTCAGCTATTTTTAGTTTTTATGTGTAGTTTAGATGTTTTTATAAAAAACCCAAAAAATGGACCAATCGGCAAAATTTTTTTTACTTTGAAGGTCTTTATCTCAAAAAAGCCTTGTAGCAGAGCGACAAAAATTCTGCATTACGTCCTTCGCATACTTATCTACCAAACTGCCAAATCTTGTATTTATATAACTTTTCGGGAAAGAGATATCATCGGGCTAAGTTCAAGAAAACGCCGAACAATGAAAACTTCTGACGACAATTAAAAAAAAAAACCCATTTTTTAAATTTCTTAAACTTTGTCCACTTATTCTCCTCCACATCCGCTTTCACAATCATTAAAAACATGTTGCATAATGTCGTCGCACTAATAGTTACGGCCCCTCCAATGAGACTCTTAGGCAAGGATGGGCAATTCCGACTTCTTGCCCAGCAAGTGTATAAAATGCAGGCAGGATGAATTTCTTTTATTAAAAGGTCAGCAGGTACCTAAAAAGGTGTCGCCGGCACTGAAGACGTTAATTTTGAAATTATTTGGTCACTGCAGCGGCCACGAGCGCGGAGCTACCGAGTAGGCGCGCGCGCACCCGAGATGCTCGTTGTAAGAGACGGCGCAGTGAGAGCTCGTTTTCGCGTCCTCAGACCGATTGAGTTCGAAACAGCAGCACCTCTCGGGTGTCTTGAACGCACGTGCACCGGTAGTCGCAGTGATCTGGTTAATTGCGTCGCTTTCTTTTTCAGGGGCATAAGAATGCCATTGTTAAACTGTGCGTTCCGTGAAGATCTTTCATTGCAGTGGTAGCAAAAGCACGCGTAGCACAAGTATTCCGTCTCACTGACAGTCACTGATCTTTCGGGCATTAAACGTTCCTTCAAAGCATTTATGTCTAGGTCGGTAACTCTCCGAAATTTTGGCTTCTTTGCAATAATTAAAGGAGTACTGACACGATTTTCAGACATCGCAAAAGGGACATTTTTTGCTTCGTTGGTATGCAGTGTCCACGCTGTCCACACACTGGAGTCGGAGAACACGTATAAAATAATTTTATTTGACTTTGAAGTTTTCGTCGCTGAGCATTTGCAAGCCAGCCACACTGCAAGGACATTATCCCGACAAGTCAAGACAGTTCCTCCGAGTTCGCGAGTTCTGCGTCCTGCATGCAGCCTAAATCGTAGAAATCACTGTCAGGGTCACTGGACGACAATTCACTCATCGTTGTCCGTTGCACCACGAGCAGATGACGGATTTCCCGCTAGTACGTCGCGAATTTCTGTATCTCCGTGACGTCACACTGCTATGAAACGACACTGAGAAGCCACCCCCCTCGATGTCGAAACCGAAAGTGTCTTTTTAAGGTGGCGCTAATTAAATATATAGGATGCATTCCCAGGCACCACAATAGTCGTTTTAGGTTTCTCGACACCAGTATTTTTATTTAGAGCAACAATCCGAATTTTTTTTAAAATTCGTGTCAGTACTCCTTTAAGCTTCTTGTGCTTCGAAAGGTAGTCTCCACAATAGACTCATTCAGAGCTATACTTTCTCGTCATGAGACGCACAGGAGGAGTAGAGTAAGAGCAAAGCACAAGAACTATCCGCGCCGAATGAAGTGTGAACAGCGCACCGAACGCGCGGCCAGTTCACGCCGTCTGCTGCCGACATCTAATATAGACAAGCGCATCCGGTTACCGATAGTTTTGCTTTTCTTTCCTTTGACAATCCATATTTTGCTTTGCCACTGGAGCGCCACGTTCATGCTTTCCACTGATCGCAACTGGCGCAGCGCAGTTTCTGTGGCAGCAGCGTGCGTGAAGCGAGCGCTCTTATAGCTCCCTTATAGAGTTTTCATCTTGCTTCCATCTCCGCCGTGTTATCAGCGCCTAGCTAAGATGCGAACAGAGGGCGGATAGAATAGCGAAGCTCCAGTGCACGTGCGTTCAAGTCACCCGAGAGGTGTTACTGTTTCGAACTCAATCGGTCTGAGGACGCGAGAACGAGCTCTCACTGCGCCGTCTCTTACAACGAGCATCTCGGGTGCGCGCGCGCCTACTCGGTAGCTCCGCGCTCGTGGCCGCTGCAGTGGCCAAATAATTTCAAAATTAACGTCGTCAGTGCAGGCGACACCTTTTTAGGTACCTGCTGACCTTTTAATAAAAAGAAATTCAATCCTGCCTGCATTTTATACACTTGCTGGGCAAGAAGTCGGAATTGCCCATCCTTGCCTAAGAGTCTCATTGGAGGGGCCGTAACTATTAGTGCAACGACATTATGCAACATGTTTTTAATGATTGTGAAAGCTGATGTGGAGGAGAATAAGTGGACAAAGTTTAAGAAATTTAAAAAATGGGTTTTTTTTTTTAATTGTCGTCAGAAGTTTTCATCGTTCGGTGTTTTCTTGAACTTAGCCCGATGATATCTCTTTACTGAAAAGTTATATAAATACAAGATTTGGCAGTTTCGTAGATAAACATACGAAGAACGTAATGCGGAATTTTTGTACCTCTTCTACAAGGCTTTTTTGAGATAAAGACCTTCAAAGTAAAGAAAATTTGGCCGATTGGGTCATTTTTGAGGTTTTTTTATAAAAACATATACACTACACATAAAAACTAAAAATACCTGAGCAGAAGCAAAAACACGCATATATTAAGGTAAATAAATTTCATCTACCTAACTTTAATATATTTTGTGCAATTCATAATGAAAGTTGGCCAAAACAGCAGAGCGGATGAGCGCTCCACTCCACCTCTTCGTCATTATTGATTTCCTGTGGTTCGAAAAAAATTTTGGTGGCAAAACAAATTGCGGATCTCTTCTTTCCACTCATCAGGCAATAATATATAAAATTTTGAAATAAATTTGAGAGGTCGACCAGCCATCGTTTGTTCGATCTTACGTGGAATCACCCAGCTGCTTTGCACTTCACACGAGGGCTTCGAATGACGTCAAACGGCCCTTCCTACTCCCCGCGTGTGTTTCCCGCTTTCATATATAGATGGGAGACCCGTCTAGCAACCTCCCTGCCTTTCACTTAAGCTTTCTCTCTCTCTCTCTTCATTAATTTCATTCTAATACTCCCATGGGTAGACCATGGAAATTAAAGACACCACAGGAACAGCGTGAATACAATGCTCGACGAAACGAACAAATTCGTGTTGCTGAACGGCGCTCGCGAACGTCACTGATGAATCTCACAATATGCTGCCAGTTATACACAGACCCCGGCTAAATTGTGAGAACGCCGAAGCCGTCCCCGAAGTGCAGACTTAGAGATGTTGCTGCCAGCACAGTGAAACCGGCTGACCGCTTAGTATATGCTAAATAATTGCACGCTGTTGGCACTTAGTATATTATACCAACGATTGAAACCGATCCTTCCTGGCATAATGCTAGCACAACATCTGATGATGGGAAATTCCCGTATCCCTGCTGAATAGTATACTGATAGCCGATATTTCAATTACCTGTCCTGCCCCCACCCCATCTCCAAGTTCACGTTGCCCTTTACAAACACCCATTGAGCCAGCTCGGCTGGTCATGCACGCGCGTCATGCACAAACACAATCAGAAGAGAATAAAAGACGGCGCGGTATACTTTTCCGTGCTTGCCGATGCTACAGGACGCATGACGCCGGGGCTGCAGGCTCCGCCCTGTTAGCGGGCTCCACAGAGCCAAATGCATGTTTACGCAGGGCGCTCGCGCGCTGAGCGATAACGCGGCCAGGCAGGCAGTCGATATCGGCGGCCGAGTGGGCGGATTCCCAGGGGACGGGTGAGGGGGCACCGCGCAAAAAGCCAGTTCGGATGCGCGCGCGCTCCACGCGAATCGCGTATGCAAATGCGTCGCACCCAAAGCGGGACTATTTCGGTTGATTTTTGTTGTTTGTTTTTCTCTAACAAGTGCTTCGCGAGTGTGTATTCGCGGTGCCGCGTGAATGGAGCCATTAATCGCGCCTGATGCTGCGACTCCACAGAACCCGTATGTCTTTCTGCCCGCGCAAAAAAGGCGAGCAACACCCATTCATCACCCCGCTGCGCCGGTTTACGTTGGGGTATACTTTGGTATACTATCGTTTCAAAACGACTTCGAGAATTTGACGGAAAAGGATAAGAGACATGTGTAAAAAAAAAATAAAAGTGGTAAAGTTACAGCAGCGAGATTCTTCTAAACGATGACTGCATGCTACAGTCAATGAATGCAGCATTGTCTTCGATGAGGTGCTTCTCTGCACCCTACAGAGGGTGCAGAGGAACGGCGATTCAACGGCAGTCCGCTATAGCGATGTGAAAGCGCGTTAAACGTCACAATGCACTGGCTTGCACGAAGGAAATTCTTGAAGAAACCGTCAGCGTTGTGGAAAGCGTTTGCATGCGGGACATTCTTAACCTGATGAGATCCGCGCCTGTGGCGTACATAGTGCATGGCTAGAGCATCGGGCTTCCGAGGATAGTTCGATAGTTGTTTGATCGTTGTTGGCATCTTTATGTTCTTGTGGTGTGTATCTGCTTTGCAGTGACGTCGCACGCGCGCGTGCGTTGTGGGTGAAGCCACACCGAAGCTTGATCACTCATACACCCATCTGGAATCCGTGGTACTATAACCGAATAATTTCTATTCACATTTAAGAGAAATATTAGATGAAATATCGGGGCACAGCTTATAACGGAAGTGGTACAACGAGATGCGGGGGACACCGTGTACGTCAGGTTAATTTGACCCCCTGCATGCGCGTTCTTGCATTTCACAAATTTCAGAATGCGGCCGACGTGACCGGAAATCAAATCGGCGACCTCAGACTGTGCAGTGGGATGTCGTATCCACAGTAGACTACCGCATTTTGTTTGTCCTTGCGTATTTGTCTGCTATATTAATGAGTTAGTCGCGCTGAATATTCAGAGAGAGAGAGAGAGTGTCACTTGTCCCGATATTTGGGAGGCAATCGCCAGGCAGATTCCAAGGGCTGACATATCGGCTCCCCGAAACGCACCACGAAAGCGCGGACAATTTCGAGTAGGTCCTTTTAGTGCGCCAGCGAACGCCGGTTGTCGTCCAAAGACCGAGTCAGAGCCAAGAGTTGACAACACAAACAAAATATGTTCTCAGTTAAGGCGGTACAAGCATCACACTCACATGCACACTCGGCTGGTATCAGTTACAGCTCACGGTATAACTTAGATGGTGTTTAAACACACGGGAACAAAACAAACAGATCACACGCTACAAATGCAATCTCATGCATTACAACCTATTCAAGAACACAAAGTCCTGAATATTCACAAAAAGTATCCAGTCCTCAATTCTTAGAACGTAACTTGAGTGCTTCTCTTCCAGGAAACACTCACGCGAACTTTTCACTGCTCACACGGCGTCATCATCAGACTCTTCCAGATCGACGATCGACTGACCGCACAACATCACAAACAAGTCTTCTTTGGCCGACGGAACCACACTCAACATAACTTCATCATCTCCGTATCGACTACTTCTCCTCCGTCGGTGCACGCTTATATTTCCTCGCTCACGGGTTCGAGAAGCGTCTAGTGTGTTCTTTGGCGTGCAGCACAGCCAAAGCTAGGAAAGGGCGAGATTCTTCTCGTCGGTTACATTCGCCGTGGCGTCACTCGGCGTCGCATCATGCTTTCCTTCGCGACCTTTCGAGACTTTGCCGGGCGTTTGATCCGAGACTGTTGGCTGTCTGCGGCTGTTTCGATTGGGCGAGGAGGAGGCGCCGCACGCGCGCCTTATTAACGCGCTCGTTTATGACAGAGAGAGAGAGAGAGGTGTCACAGAATAACATCGTATATTGGGCAACATAGCACACAACGTTAGCGAAGTGCTCAAGCATAGCAATTAATCACCGTCCAAAGTGTACAGATGAAGCAAGCGTGTAAATTTACACCTTTCTTCCAACGAACTCGGGCGAACAACAGTTTCTAGAAGTACACCTAAAGGAGTACTGACACGATTTTGAGTCATCGTAAAAATGTCGTTTTTCGTTTTCTCGGTATGCAGTGTTAACGCTCTCCACACACCACGGTCAGACAACACGTATAAAATATTTTACGTTGATTTTAAAGTTTTCTTCTCTGAGCATCAACCAAGCCAGCCCCACCGCAATGGACATTGTCCCGACGAGTCAGCGCTGTTCCACTGAGTTTGCGAACTGTGCGCCCTGCATGCAGCCTAAATCGCAGAAGTCACTGTCGGGATCACTGGACGATGATTCACTTATCGTTGTTTACGTGCACGTACCACGAGCAGATGACTGAGCTGCCGCTAGTACGTCGCGAGTTTCTGTGTCCCCGTGCGTGACGTCACACTGCGATGACACGTCACTAAGAAGCCACCCCCGCGATATTGAAACTGAAAGTGCTTTTTTTAAAGGTAGCGGTATTAAATATACCGGGTGTTTTTTTTTTTTGTTCTTTTTTGTTGAGGCGGAAATACTTTTCCGCAGCGTAAAAGTCGTTGACGCGACTAATTAACAAACCTCTCCCCCCCCCCCCCCCCCCCCGCTCCGACAATCTTCTCTAATGGCACGGCCCTTGCAGGAAATAATTTGGTGAATGCGGCCCGCTATAGATGAGTGAAGCGAGTTTCAGACCCCTGAAGTGGTCCAACAACGCAGGTCCGCTAGCTGTGCAGTCACTTCGTAACGGTGCGCCCACGGCGGTTGTCTGGTGATTGTGGTGCTCGACTGCTGACTCCAAGGTCGTGGGGTGAAATCCCGGCCATGGCGGCCGCATTTCGATGGAGGTGGAATTATATAGGCCTGTGTGCTTAGATTTAGGTGCACGTTAAGGACGCCTCCGGCGCCCTCTACGTCGTCTCTCATAATCATATCGTGGTTTTGGGATGTAAAACCCAAACAATTCTTCTTCTTCTTCGTATTTATTATTATTATTATTATTATTATTATTATTATTATTATTATTATTATTATTATTATTATTATTATTATTATTATTATCGTCGTCGTCGTCGTCGTCGTCATCATCATAACGCGCATTATCGAGGTTTTCGAGCGCATACATTCACTGGACCACCGTAAAAGGGCGTTCCCATATACGTCTAACCAACGTCATCCTGTAAGTGCAGGCAGCACCGCAGCAGCGCGGGTCGACCGCGATTCCTCGGAGCACGGCCACTGTTACGGTGCGCAACCGCGGCGATGTATAGACATCAGAATTCCGCTGTGGTCCAGGCGGGCGCCACGACAGACGCAACGCGACGCCGTTGCGGGCCTCAGGAAGGGAAGCCGCGCTGAAGGCTGCCTTCGAGTCGTCGCACATGGAGGCGGCTCTATACGGAGCAAAGCAGCGCATGAAACTGCTCGTCAGGAATCACGCCCACCGCGTTATCAAACTGGCGATCATGGCCGCCTATACCTTTTCGGCGAGTGCCTTTCACATCCTCGCGTTTAAACCATACTATATAGACGCTGGGCGTGGTCGTCTTTGTCATGGCCGTCATTCTCGAGTGCGTCTTTCTGGCACTCTACTTGTGCACGTGCTTCGAGAGGACGCGCGCTTTGCTATCCAAGTTGTTCGGGCTGAAGCCGTGTGACGACGGCGCTCTTGCCACAGCAGGTCCCGTGCAGAGCGCCTGAAGCCATCGCGTCTCCGTGCGACCATCGTCGACATGCCGGCGGACTCAGGGTCCACAGACCTTTGGACTGTGCCGCACACGAAATGCGAACTAAATTGCCAAGCTCGCTGCAACGACTTACATCGACTGTATATATCGACTGTGCAGGTCGTCTGTTGACAGGCGACATTTCGCTTTCCCAGACGAAATTGAAGTCGTATGACTCTTTCGTTTCAGAGGCGATCTCAGTTCTTTATACGTCCGCTGACGCGGCAATTTTACATCGTTAAAACGAGGTATGACACGCATGTATCTCTGGGAATTTCAAGAGGAATCGCAATTAAATCGCGATAGCCAATACTTAGTCATAGCCCGTCTCGTTGTTGATGAGGTTCCGCTGTATCCGTATACGAAGCTTCCAGACTGAGTAAGCAGCTTTGGTCGACATCCCGATTGCTTTACCATTTGCCACATGCATGTGCAATGCTTCGATCTCTGACATATTCTCCAAACCGCTGGACCCAATAAAGTTATTTCTCTCTCTCTCTCTCTCGAAAGATGCGCCACTACATAAGAATTGGATATATCATTGAATCACTCAAGCTTGATTCTATTTTCCCAGAGCAAATTAAGGGGAGCAAATGATTTATTTGGCTGAAATTTAAAAAAAAATGTCAGCTATGCAATGTGCCACCAGATTCTCCAGAAACAATGAATCATTGTTCAGTGATCAAAGCGAGATAACATTACGTGAACGGTCCAAAAAAAAAAAAAACGTTCTGGCAACAGAAAAATCTCTTAAACTCGCCTTACCAGGTTATGTATCTGTCACTGCAATTAAACACGAGTTATTCAAACAATACCGATAGAAATGTACAATAATTTTCAAGATCGCGCACAACGATATGTTGTATACAATGTCACTTTCAGTAAGGGACAAGGTAGTACTACGTGCAAAAACATCATTACGCGATTCGATTTTCAATCAAGAAGGTTATTAATGCTTTCAAAGGTGCCAGCTGCAACGACGCTTTATTAAGTGACACAAGCAATCACTTTTCTGAACCAAAAGGACAAGCAATCGTCGAGATGATTTATCGCTGATCTCAAAGCCCATCTTTTGCTTCTTAAACTTCCTGCTCGGTCCGTTCTGCTCAAAGCAAGAATGTAAATAGTTATACGCTACTCAGTATGTGACAAGAAATGAGATGTAACTATAGATGTAATCACGCAAGGCACTAACTCTGTCGCGAGGCTCTTGTCCTCACCTCAAACCGATCTGCAAACCGGTTTATGCCTTTGGCGTCCGCAAAACGTCCCAATTACGAAACCGCAGCGATGAATCACAGCTTACACGAGTGATGAATTGCGACCGGCAATTTTCACCCCGCGAAATTACGCGCGAAGCCCGTCAATTAAATATACGCTTCTCGTTGACCCGGACGTCACACGTCAAGCGCTTTTATACATAATTTCCGCGTATGCGTTTGCTGCGCGAAAAATATCCGGTTCTCACAAGCCCCCGCTGCATGCGTATGTATACCGTTCTATAACAGCGCACCATTAGCCAGGCCTTAAGTCGCGCGTCGCCCCGCATAATCGGTCCGCACCTTCGCTCCCGGCTGTATTGTTGAACCGTTCCGAGCACAGGTGCGCTGGTAAGCGATCAGGCAAACAGAACGTGCGAGCAGTTACAGTGTATTTTCTTTGGAATGCTCGCAGGCCGGTGCATTTGGTCTTTCGCGTCAGGGAAAATCGTATTCACGGCATGCTTCAGTGTAGCGCATAGAAGCACTTAGAGCGCTAAAAATTTTAAATGCCGGCACTCCTGATCACTTCGGTCTTATATACAGCATATATGCGTAGAACGTCTCCCGCATGCTCAGCAGGAAGGCGCCAGCGCTTCTTTCCTGGCCGCGGCGTCCGTGTTAACATGGGTTGGGAATGCAAAACGAAGAGGTTATACAGTTGACGAGGATGCCTCTGCGGGCTTGTTGGTTTGTCGTACTTTATGGGGTCGACCGCGAGAAAAGCCAGGGACAAAAAGAAGAGTGTGTACTCACGGATTCGAATGAGACATCAATTTCTTTTAGTGTAACGACTGGTATTCGCAATTGCTCGAGATAACAACGTCATGTCGCGACTAATCTGGTCTCTAAAAATAATGTTGGCTCTTATCTAGGCGTTCGAGTCGAGATTACGCCGATATGACCCGAATGGAAGACGGTGGAGACGAAAGTATATGCGTTACTTAGCCCTAAATTGTCCTATTTCAATCCGTGAGTACTGTACACACACACACACACACACACACACACACACACACACACACACACACACACACACACACACACACACACACACACACACACACACACACACACACACACACACACACACACACACACACACACACACACACACACACACACACACACACACACACACACACACACACACACACACACACACACACACACACACACACACACACACACACACTGGCGCCAGTGAGGGTGTGTACATTCTTCCTTTTGTCCCGGTCCTTTTTTTGTGCTCAACCCCTAAAAGGAAGAGATACAGAGTTATCGGTGTAATTTAAATGTGTATAATGACGTAAAATATGTGTGCTTCGCTGTCTCAACAGCTTCTTTACGCAGTGGCTGACTGCTCAGTCACGACGTACATGAGGCAGCGTCAATCCCTCTTGTCCGATCATATTCTCTTCTGATTACTTTCTTACAAATCGTTAACTGGTTCATTATCCTCTCTACGACCAGGCGAGTTAGATGGAGGCGAGGCAGGACTTCTTGATGCATCACGGAAGTGTGAGGAGGTGTTCTCTCACCAGTCCGGCTGCCGCGCACGTCAATCGCAATGACGACTTTCGGTTAGTTGTTCAATGTTGCATAATAAATATATAGCTATTTTAGGCAATAGCGGAATCAAAGGCCTATATAGGTTCCAGCGGGCGATTCCGTACTCATCTCGTCCCCGCCTTCTTGAGGCATATCCCGACATTCTCTGAAAACCTTTGAGCATTCTGTCTATACGCTCCAGTCTCCTCGATATCAAACATTCCTCCTCGGTGGTACAGATAGTTGCGGTGCTCGGCTGCTGACCTGAAAGTCGCGGGCTCGATCCCCGGCCGCGGCGGTCGCATTTCGACGGAGGTGAAATGCTACATGTAGAGGCCCGTGTACTGTGCGATGTGCAGTGCATGTTAAAGAACACCAGATGGTCCCAATTTTCGGAGCTCCACGGCATGCCTCATAATCATTTATCGTGGTTTGGCGCAATAATATTTTTATTATTATCAATCGGTTTCAAACACGCGTACAATCATACTCCAGTGCATTGCGACGACCGCGGCCACCGTGCGTGCAGGTCTACGCTTACGCACTATATGACGCTTTTTGTTGTTTTCTCTGTACGTGTTTAGCTTGTGTTTTGTGTACTGTATACGCACGACTGAACTATACTTAAGTGTTTACTTCTTGTTCATTTGTATACCAGCCCATATTCCTGTGCAATGAGTTCAATAGCACTGTTCACGCGAATACGCATATATACGCAGGTAAGAGTTTAGCACTGAGATTTCATCCATTGATTACGTGCACGACAATGATGCAACAAAGGTCCGGTTATTTTGTGGAAAAAGGGTCTTTTTTTTCCAAACTAATAATGTCCGCTGCCTTCCATCAATCTATAACAACTCCACACAAACGATCAAGATAATGTAAAAAGAAAGGATGAGGTTTTGCGTGAAATTACACGACATAAATGTAAGGTACACCGTCGGGATTTTAATTTTGAACATCTGGGTCCTTCAAAGCGTAGCTGAATCTAAGCACACGGGTGGTTCTGCATAAATTTCGCCCCAAGTTAAAATTGCGCGCGGCAACTACGTTTTATCATTGCCGTGTCATATTCCATTGTCTGTTTTTTTTTTCTTTTCTTTCTTTTAGGGACAGTTTGGGTACCGAAGTCTCAGACTTTACTTGATAGAAATATTTCGCTGTAGCGGGACCACGACCGTACAATAAAAGGACATCTTAAGCACAACTAAAGCTGTGCATGAGCCTCGTTTTTGTTTATCACCGAGTCGCTGAAACGCTGCATTCACACACTATTTAAAGGGGTCATGAACCACTTTTCCAAGTAATGATCTAATGGCTTCAGTATCGGAGTGTACTGCCTCCCGAATCGATTGCCGCAAAAATTTCTCGAATCCGTCAAGAATCAGCGGAGTTACGGGGGTTTGGCGCACGCTCCCAGCGCTTTCTCCCTTTTCTCGTGCCGACGAGCGCACTGGAAGCTAGACAGGGAGGGATGGCATGGGGGAAAGAAGTTACACCAGCGCGCGTCATGAAACGCGATCGCCCTCCCGCTGTGATTCGCTTGCGCGAGTGCGGCGCCGGCAAGTGGCGGCATTCCGCGGCAAGAAGCGCATCTGATCCGAACGCCGCTCTCGATTTACGTCGGCTATCGGCCAATAAGCATGCTATGTCTTTGCGACGTACAGCGGACAGACG
This sequence comes from Rhipicephalus sanguineus, assembly GCF_013339695.2. Taxonomy (NCBI): domain Eukaryota; kingdom Metazoa; phylum Arthropoda; class Arachnida; order Ixodida; family Ixodidae; genus Rhipicephalus; species Rhipicephalus sanguineus. Next base: position 125,407,693 of record NC_051178.1, read on the forward strand.
CCCCGCCCACCGACGAAAGTGAGAACCGGCCTCTGTTTGAAAAGAGGGTGCCTGGGGAAACGGCAACTTCGCGCTCCGCTTGTGGCCATTACGCGGCGCGCACGACTGTAATATTTGGCAGAGCAGTTCATAGCCGTGTCAGCTTTCCGCAGGATGTGTTTTTTCAATCAGCCCAAGGGGTGCTTCATGACCCCTTTAATGTCCCTCATGTTTGGGACTATGCCAAGCGCACTTTAGGGTGTGCTTGAACCAGAAAGCGGCATCAACACTGAAATGATTCTGGCGTACGACACCAAAACACAGCCCTCTCGGAAGTCGCACTTACTGATATTATTACAATGCGCATGCAGCCGAGCAAGCTCATTTGCTTCTGTACACCATGTTAGGTATACGTACGAGCAGTTAAACTCGCGCTAACATAACAGAACAAACCGCCCTTTGAGAACGTGCAGGACGTACGCGCACATGCAAACACGACGTGGCTAGCAGACGACGCAGGGAGCAATCCACACTAGGCGCGCTTCAGCCAGTAGCCGCCAGACGGCGACTCTGCTCGATCTCGCGGCCAATATTCGCGGCGAGATCGACCTATAGGGGGCAGCACCGTCACCCCGCTAGTGTGGATACTGGTTTCGTGTGGTGTGTGTAGAAGTGCACGGGGCTTCTGTTTTCACATCGTGATTTTGTGTTCCGTACCCGCAGAAAACTCTCCGTTATCGATGGTCAGGTTTTGTTCGGTGCCACAATGCCGCACATACTGCACAGAGCCAGGGATAAACTTCCATTTTTATCCCACCGACGCGGAACGTCGCCGACTGTGCATGGCTCGTTAAGCGGGGGACAGACGGGTCCGATTTTCCATGCGATCCGACGGCCGACGCCGCGGTGGGGGAGAGGGAATGGTGGCTGTACGATGCTATGAAAGGTCACCATTCCGGTTTCCCCTCCGCCGTGTCGGACGTCGAATCGCATGAAAAATCGTACCGTCTGTCTCGCCCTTTAGGCTTCGTAACGGCAGGGCGCCTTCCAAGTACGCGATGGTGTGCGCGATGTGTGAATGCATTCGCATTCGCAGACGAGAAAGAATGGTGAGTAGTCAGCGATAACCTCGCTAATGTGTGCATTTATATGCTTGTTGCTGCTGTGCACTACGAGCGTGAAGGCGGTCGCAGTAAGCGAACGCTCGGGGAAGCGTCCCTGTGCCTTGATTTTTCCTACACTTCCGCAGGAAAATTAAGCGAGAATCAATCGAGAAAGAAGAAAATTAATTCATGGAATTTATTCTTTTGTCATTCAAGTACCGTCTGCGCTGTGAATACAAAGTTTGTTCGCGCTTGGCTAGTCTGTTTAAACGAGAGTCCCCGAGCCCTTTTGTAGTTCGCGCATGTTCCATTGTGTTTACACGGCCGCGAGAACAGTTCTCAGTATTCCGCAGGGCAAGTATGTGCACCGAAACGCGGCAAGTGTGTATGCATGATCTGGTGCATAGTAAAGGTATCGTTTTATGAGCCCTCACTCGCCACGTAAGCGATGAAAATGCGCGAGCGAGTTTATCGCCACTGCTGATCTTGATGAATATATTTTTCTCGCTCGCTCTCTTTTTTTTAAGGGTTTTCGCGGAAGAGATTGCGGCCTGGCGCACTTCCGACATTGAACTTGCCAAAGCGCAAATTTGACAGGCATAAGCTATCCTCGCATGTACACGGGTGTCTTTGTATACATTTCGCCACAAGTTATAATTGCGCAAGGCAACTCAGTTTTGCGATTTCCGTGTCATTCCATTTTCTGTTCTGTTTAGGGATCAATTTAAGTACCGAAGTGTCAGACGTGACTTGACAGAAATATTTCTCGTCGCGTAACAAACGACAGTCCCGAAGTTATACACCTAACCACAACGCGCAAGTGCATGAGAGCCTTTTTTTTGTAACCACCGAGCCGCTAAAAGGCTATATTCACATGAGATTTAATACTTCTCATCTTTAGGACAACGCCAAGGGCACTTTGCAATGCGCTTGAACCACAGAGCGGCACCTACACTGATATGACTCTCGTGAACGGACGGTACGACGACCACACACAGCACTCTCGACAAGTGCACTCACTGATCTTATTACAGTACATATACAGCCGATCAAGGCCAAATGCTTCTTTCCATCGTGTTAGGCATACGTACGAGCTGTTAAAGTTGCACAAACGCAACGGAAGAAACCGCCTTTTGAGGCCCTGCATGACGTACGCGCACATGCAAACACAACGTGGCTGACGACGCTTGGAGCAATCCACACTAGGCGCGCTTCAGCCAGTAGCCGCCAGGCGGTGACTCCGCTCGATCTCGCTGCCAATACTGTCCGCGAAACGAGAGCGCGGTAACAAGCACGACGGACCAGGCAAGCCACATAAACACGAGTGCTCGTCCGTCGCTTGTTCCCGCGTTCTCAGTTCGTTGAACAACATACCGTCCAGCGTTTTTGACATAGGTCAGTGGCCCACAGGGCATGCATTTAGCCACTTCCGGGCTTTTTGAAGGCGGCTAGCTTGTGTGTGCATTAAAGCATTTGGCTGAGTGGCGCTGTCCGCGCGCGTGAGCGAATTCGCCGCGTCTCTTCTCCCACACCTCTCTCTCATCTTTTTGTTCACATTTCCCCTTCACCCAGCGTATAGTTTAGAAAACCGTGGCCCTTTACTGGTTAAGGTTCCCACCTTACGACTAATTTCTACTCCTCCGCCTTCTGTGACACATTGTCAAAAGAAATCTGTAATCTGTATAGTATAAGCTGTGACAGTGACATTCTGTGAGGAACAATGCTCTATAAACTATTTGGAAGAAGATTCATTTATTTGCTTCTTTCTTTATCTTTCTTATTCATTTCTTTATTGATTGTATATTTTTGCGACTATATTGGCTGCTCTAATTCTGAGTTACAATGATAAAGTGAATATGGCTGCACGATGATGTCAAGGTGTCTTTGGGAAGATATATGTACTTCAGAAAATCTGTCTGCTGCATGCATATGCAACAGGCATGTATAGGAGGCGTTTTTACGGCGAACCTATTTGCCTCAAGTCCACGCTTTCCCAGTAGGAGAATATATATTGGCCGGCTGGCGTCCCTATGTGTAAACACCGTATACGTAGACAAAATGCACTAGAATAGTACAGAAAAAAAAGGCACCGCGCAACTTGCGAAGCGAGGTCACGTGGCGGCGCTTGTCTTGGCGTTATGTGGTGGCCTTGCTGTAGTACGACGTAGAGGACTGCGAGATACCGGAGAAGGCGATACGCTGAGACGGCTCAGTGCGTTCACGTCGGAGAAAAAAAAATTAAGATTTCCCCTATTGGGAAAATGGGGACAAGCAAAGCTTGGCATACGTGTGCGTGCGTGACCTACTACTTTTCCTTCCTTCCTTCCTTCCTTCCTTCCTTCCTTCCTTCTTTCTTTCTTTCTTTCTTTCTTTCTTTCTTTCTTTCTTTCTTTCTTTCTTTCTTTCTTTCTTTCTTTCTTTCTTTCTTTCATTCTTTCTTTCGCATTGTGCAATGCTCCCTCCTAATTTTTTCGTTCCTCCATGCCGGGAAATGGGCCTCCGTCCACGTAGTACAGTCGAGCGCGATATGAAGGTTATCGCCCGAGCGTAGACCAAGAACTACAACAGCGCCACGGCCCAGGATCCTCTTTCGAGGACAGGGAGGTATCAGGCAAGTTTCACTCACTCTTTTTGTTGTTCCTTAAGCTGCGTTCACTTCCGTCTGAGAAAGGCGCATTTTCATTTCTTTCTTTCTTTCTTTCTTTCTTTCTTTCTTTCTTTTTTATGACAACGCGATATATTTTGTTCAACTTAGCAAGCCATTCAGACGAAGCATGCACCAGCTTTACCAGATCTTTCCCAGGAATTTTATTATCGTCCGCGGAGAGCGAACGAAAAATACACTTGATCGCAACGAATGGAAAGCTTAAAATAGAGAGAAAGGGTGTAGAGTTCGTCGTAGGGGCGATTGCTGTAGCATGGAACAGCCATAGGGCGAGAATAAAGCGTAATTTTGATTTTCACTGTTCCGAAATGTGCCGCAAGGCCCCTGGGACGCTAGACTGCTCGACGCTCGCGCGATAACCTTCATATCGCGCTCGACTGTACATAGCAGCGCAACACTTCAGTTGCTACAGGCAACAACGACGGCCATTCGTTCATGTTCCAGACAACAATGAAATGTGGCAACTTGAAATGACTAGGGACCTCGATAAAAGATTAGATTGCCGTATCAGAAACGGCCGATAGCCGACAAGATCACGATCGAGAGGACATCGGTTATCAGAAAACGGCGTTTAAAATTACGCATAAGGGCGGCTCACATATGAGGGCCGCATTTCTGTACACTTGCCGGCGCCGGGCTTTTTCCGTACACCGCCACCGAAATCTGCGAGCCATGACGATAACAAGCTTCGTTTGAATAAGCGGAGAGGCGTCGACAGCATGCAGTGCGAATACAGACAGCGAAAGCGGGACCGTGCAAACGCCGAGAATGCGTCGAAAGACAGTGACTTCTTCTTCTTCTTCTGTGGTTATTAAGGAAAGGAAAAAGGCACCTAATTTCTGTCTGCCTATAGGCGACACGGCGCAGTGCCTTGTAGGGGTGGGGGTAAGGAGGGAATAAAAGAATAGTAGGAAAATAGAGAGAAAAGTGATAGGAGAACATCCATCCAACGAAGAGAAAAGAGGACAGGAAAGATGGGGAAACGGTCACGGGAGTTCAGGGACGGGTCCGCGAAACACAGCTATAGAGGCACGGTGCACAACATCGGCGAAGCGGCGAAGGCCCCGTCGATTTTCGGCCTTCCTTGTCGGTCTTCTTTTGTCACGTCCCAGCCTGTCCTTCGTTACGTCTCGAGCAGCGCACGCGTTTATAGCCATGATCACATATGCAGGCACGTTCACGCAATCGAAACCGGTGAAGGCTTCATTTAAATTTTCTCCCTTCCTGGATCGTTGTTGCGTCGAAGCCACGTAAACTGTACGAGGCCTTCTACAATTCCTAGTTCCGTCTCCGTAAGCGCCATCGATGCGAAGAAGTCAATATTTTGTTTTCTTTCCTTTTTTTCCCCCCGAGTTCCTCGAAAGATATACAACGCGTGCAGAGCCGCGCGCTCGCGCGCCATGGCCCCGTTAATCCTTGAGCCAGATCTCAAGCGACGCAGTACAAACTATGCTATATATTATTCACGCCGTGCGTCCGTCAGGGACAGCTGTTAACTATTACTGATCCACGTATACACTGCCAAGAGCGAAATGCAGTTACTCAACGCAGCGGGACGAGTTCGCGCACGTGTGCACGTGTGCACGTGCTCGGGACGCCGCTCCCATATCTACAGCTTCAGAATGTGCAGCACGCGTGCCCGATCAGACGCGGAAAGAATAAGACATTACTGGTTGCAAAGCCAGCCATTCTTAAATGAAAAATATAAACTGTTCTAACTTATCTCGCATATATAGTACTGCAGAAAACGACTAGGATCCGGCCGCGTTTATACGGACGTTGTACGTAAGAATGAAAGAAGGAAAGTGAGGCTGTAATAGAAGTAATTCAACTTTCAGTACAGCCGATTAAGCGGAGCGCAACGGCGCGGCTGCTTGGTTTGCCGCTTTTGCATGCCAAATGTGCCATATACATCCACGCACCTATATATATATATATATATATATATATATATATATATATATATATATATAGAGAGAGAGAGAGTTTGGTTTGCCGCTTTTGCATGCCAAATGTGCCATATACATCCACGCACCTATATATATATATATATATATATATATATATATATATATATATATATATATATATATATATATATATATATATATAGAGAGAGAGAGAGAGAGAGAGAGAAGAGAGAGAGAGAGAGTACGAGACAGAAGGGACAAAGAAATTGCAGCAACGGTGACCGCACGCAGCGGCTCATGCTTACGCGTGGCGCAGTGAGGATTCAGATTCTGGATGAAGGAAAGGCTTGTGCCAAGCAAAAAGATGGCGATAATAATTTGCATGATTGTGGTGCCGGTTACAAACTCCACTGAAGGTGGAAGCATGGTGGTGCTCAAATATATGATGTAATGTGTTTGTATGTGTGGTACGTGTTTTGAACTTGGAAATTAGGCGAATCATTGGAGGAATAGGGCGACAGCGATAACTGGCACATACGCTTGAAAGCTTATACGCACGTATATAAAAACTATATAACTATATACGCACGTACATAAAATCGCTATAGCGCGATTTATTGCGCTCGACTGCCGTAAGGTTTTTATGTACGTGCACAGTGATTCCAACTCGCGTTCGCATAGCTCAGAGCATATGACAAACTTATGACCCCATACGCATAACTATCTCGTGAGTGCAACTGCATAATCCATTGCGGAACGAGCCTAACCGTTTACAGCATGCCCTGATTGAGTGCCCTAGATTTCGTGAGCAAGTGGTTCGTTTTTGAGAATTTTACACGCATCATAAACCCATTTCAATTCCACCCCCTTATTATTCTCATCATAACTCATACTCTTAAATTTTGAGAGAGCCTTTACGTATATTGCGGAAGTCCATTTTAACACGAAACTGTTTTATGCTGGGGTCGCCCAAGACTTCAGGGACGTATTTCCGTCACGGAAATGACGTCAAGAAAAGCATACGATCAGATGGCAAAGAAATAGTTCCATCAACGGGAGTCGAACCCGCGACTTCTTGGTTCGCGATAACAGATGCCGGGCACGTTATCCACTGCACCACGGTCACACGCTGTGGGGGCTTCACAAACGTGCCTTTTATATCTCACACTTTCCTCCCGCAGTGCTCTAGGTCGGCGGGGTGGTGTTCTGGGAGCGGTAAAGTGAAGTGATTGATCATGACCGTGGCCTCCGCGATTAGCTCCCGCAACGCGTCGTTGCTACGCGTCCGTCTCATTCGGCGCTTTTTCCAATCGGAGAAGTGCAATTTTGTCAACGCCTAAACACACCACGAGGTGGCGACCTTACCCCAAGCCTCGGCCTCGCTCATAGCTATAGTGTACTAGAATAATTATTCTAGTACACTATACTCATAGCATCCCACTGATCTCCACTAGGAGGAGCTGGATGGCGCATCGATCACGCGGGCGTGAAGCCACCGGAAGCCGCCGTTTTTGTCCCGGAAGAGAGCTTTTCTCTTCTTTTTTAAAGAAATACCTGCCTGTAGCGCAGTAAACTGTACGAATCGACCGGAAAAGTCGTCAGGGAAGACATTTCACGCGTAAGTAGCTGAAAGTTGCATTACATTTTACGCATTTTGTACGTTGCAGCACTCCGCCGTATTCGGACGGTGTCGGCACGGCGTCTGTCATCTTTCGTGTAGCGTTCGTCGGCGTCTAAAGTGAGGCGTAATCGCAGAGTTTTAAAAAATAAAAAGAAAAACGATCATAACAACAGCTGCCACCCGAGAATATTTGAATTGCGCGACTGAGACGCACAGAAGACGCCAGCTTCCGGGACAAACAGGGGACCTTCCGGTGGCTTCACAAGCGCCCGCCTCGCAGAGCGGGGATGCGCCGTCCAGCCTTTTTAATGGAGGTCAGTGTAGCATCCATCCGTAATAGCTCTGCGACGCGCGCCAGTCTCGTCTGCTGTAACACCGCGTTCCGCACTTGCGCTCGCCCCGAGGAAAATCGCGGCCGGGCTTGAGGGGAGACACGACGCGCGTTGCGTTTCCCTCTAGTCCGGTCGTGGCGTTCAATAGGGATGGCGACCTTAGCCCACATTCTGCGTCCCCTCAGCAGCACTCTTCTGGCTGTCACACCGCTTTCTCTCATATATACTGAGGACGAGGTGGGTAACCTACACGGCATAGCAACTTTCTCCCAGGAGTGGTTAAGCTGGAGTCCATGGCTCAACAGGTACGTGAAAGGATCTTCCCCTATTGCCGAAAACATGAGCCCACAATACCACAAAGGTCGTAGAAGCGCTCGAGCTCGCAAGTTACAGCGGCAATTCGGGGGAAATCCTGACACGGTGTACACAGATGTCTCCCGATGTGGTACCAACAAGTATACGCCCTCGCAGTCGTAGGGGCGGCCGCAAGTCAAGGGCTTCTGACATGCGCCACTACTCGAGCCGCGTCCGCGAATACCGCAGAAGCTTCAGCCATCGCGCTAGCTATTAAAACTAAGGATATCTTGGGACAATCATCACTTATTCTTACCGATTCCAAGGTCGCATCTCTCTTTCTCACCGGGAGACTACCGCACAGCACCATTCGCCTATTAGGACCCGACCTAACGCAGGACCATGCGATCATCTGGTGCCTGGGTTATGCAGGACTCGATGGCAATGAGAGAGCGGATGGTGCAGCTCGTGCTTTTATCAACCGAGCGCCCGACACTCCGACGAAAGCCCTTTCTTACCGCGAGACATCCTTGAGCACCAACGGCTTGAGCGACGACAGTACAGTCCACCACACCCTGATCTATCCGGACGAGACTCTTACGACTGGCGCCGTCACATACATATCCGAACCTTTATTTGAAACATGCCATTCACCCCACAATGTACAGCGATAGCTGTCCGTGGTGCGGAGGCAGGCCCACTCTCGCCCACATAACGTGGGATTGCCAGAACAAGCCACCGAAATTAACTCGCCGCAAATAGACGGCAAAATGTCCGGAAGGGAGCAGTGGGAGACTAGCGGTCGTCCTGTTTGCTTCTTTCTCTGTCCTTGTTTTGTTCCGCTATATTATGTATTTAAGGGAGACTGCTCGCCAGCGAAGATCGGGTGGTGCAACTAGCACTCCTCGACCAGGCGCGGCGGGCCGCTCAATCCAGTGGAGCCCTGGAATAGGGGCCCCACCCGCCCGCTCCCTAAACACTTATTTTTTTATTTTCCCTCAATAAACGTTTTGACATATATACCGCTTTCTCTAAATACAGCTTAAGAGTATACGTTGTTGGGCTAGTTGGTTCATAATCTTCAAAACTGGCTAGCGCGAAAATCGACAAGGACTAAGAAGGAACACTGATGTATACAGGACAGGCGCTACTCGCAACTAAGCTTTATTCAGAAACGTCTTCCTACATATATACACAGCCGAGTGGCGCGCGCAGGCGCAATGCACCTGCGCGCGCCACTCAGTGTTTCTTCTTAGTCCTTGTCGATTTTCGCGCTAGCCAATTTTGAAGATTCTCTAAATACGCTCTCACCGTTAACAGCTGCAGCCACCACAAATGTTTGTTTAATCATTAATCATGGACGTTAGTCGTCGGGATATGCAACCAAGGGTCAACGTGGGTGCACCCAAGTTAAGCGGTGCTATAGCTGCCAACCTCCAATAGACCTTGTGCGATCTCTGTTATATCAATGTACAGTAAACATTCAACTACTTCTGTAAAGACACGTTTTACTTTCGTGTTATACCGATTCCTATGACGCAGGGATCAACCATGTTCTTGTTTTTTTTTAGATATTGTGGCCCCCCGTCCTATATATATATATGTTCCTTGTATATATACAGGTGAGGAACAAGCTGATGTACAGAAGTATCTCTTCGTCCTCTCAGTTCTTGCATACACAAGTGAGAATAGCGCATGCAGGGAGGGACTCGGCACTCTCCTGATGATGCCATATCTACGGTATAACCATAATCATACGTATTAATCAGTGGTAAACTATTTTAGAACTATATATATATCTATAATATATATATATATATATATATATATATATATATATATATATATATATATAATATATATATATATATATATTATATATATATATATATATATATATATATATACTCTAAGCCGCAAAGGACGAAAAAGGGTCTGTGTTCGTCCTTTTGGGGGGTAACTGCACTGCCACAACCATTACTCCCTAAAGGATGAACGATTCGTCCCTTTAGGGAGTAACTGCCAGGGGACGAACGGTTAGTCCTCAGTTGTTTTGAGGGACGAAATGTCGGGGTGTAAAAGTTACCCCTTTAGGGAGCAACTGATTTATTGCATGGTAGCTGCGTAGGGACGAACTGTTACCCCTGATGGGACTAACAGTTGCTCCTTCTGGATAAAAAAAATCAATTTATTACAGTTTCTGGTTGAATTACCGAGAATTCGGAGGTTGATAGACGCATTTGACGACATACACAATTAATATACAGAAATAAATTCAGAAGTAAACTACAGAAAATTCACAACAAACACACAGGATTCGAACACGTGACCATTGAATCAGCAGTCGCGTACGCTAACCGCTATACCACATGCCAGTACGCAGCAGAGTTAATATTACCGGGGCTATATATGTACAGGCACCGTCTGGAAGCTGCGCGTTCTGCCATGTTAGTCAAAGTAGCAAGATTCCTTATATTATTAGACTTCAGCCTTCAGTGTTTCGCAAGCAACCATTCGGTGATCACGTTCATGAAATTGTAAAATGCGTTGGATTGGTTTTTCTGCGCGCGTGTTTCGAGCGAATTTGGGCGCTTGATGAATGTATGTATATATAAACAGTCTCATGTATGCTCCCGCCGACGTGCCAAGTTTGCTCGCTTCTCACTGTACAGAACACGGTTGGTTATATCGTTCAGTGAAAATGTCTGTTTAATGACAAAAAAACGAACACGTCTAAAGAAACAACCAAGTTTATTCAACGACTCGTGTCCATTCTGCAGCATCGTGTGTACACATAAATTGAGCAACTTTGTTGAATGCAGGAGATAGGATGGCTTCTCTGCATTATAAGAAGAGACAATGAAAAGTGCAATGTTTTATCCGAATGGATGCTGTCCAGCCGACGTCAGGAAGTGCAACAGCACCATCGACAGCTGCTGAGAGCGTGTTCATAGCAGCAAGATGTTGAAGACGTTCCTCAGGAGGCGCAACGCTCTCATTCATCGATTTCCTGAAAAAGTAATTGCAGAAGCATTAATATTTCCGGCAGAACTGTTCGTGCACTTGCAGTTACGTGACAAGGCGTCTGTTAGAAATGCTGCATGCGTAAAAATTAGACGGAAACTGCTCTTTCACAAAACCTGCCATATAGTGCAATGGAACAGTTCAGAATGTGCTATGAAGTTCGAAAAACCTGTCCTCGGGGGGGGGGGGGGGGGGGGAGTTTAACGTTTCACGCTTTCACAGCGACACGCTAGTCGGCCCACTTATTTATCAATGAAGCTTGCTCTTCATTTGAGAGATACACGGGCGTAGCCAAGGGGGGGGGGGTTGGGGGGGTTCAAACCCCCCCCCGAAATTTTTCAGTTTTGCTTGCGTATATAGGCATGCACACATACAAACGCACGCACGAACATACATGAAGTATGGTTGAACCCCCCCCGAAAAAAATTTCTGGCTACGCCCCTGGAGAGATATAAAAATAAATGATTCCTAGCATCGCTACAAACGAGCGAAATCGCCGATGCCGTCGCCGACTGGCCGTGTTAGCGGTGCTAAGCCTTTAGCTAGACATACTATTTTAACAGCCAATCTTCCCAATGACTTGTTTACATTGCTATAGAAGATATCGTGCGGAGTTTACGTGAATGCCCTTTTAAAAAGTCGCGAATATTTCTGATAAACAACGCTTATTTGGGCAGCACTGAAAACAAAGCTATTTTTGAACAGCTGTACTTGCTACAGCTAATGTTGAGCCTTCACCGAGGTTACCATGTTTCGATGGCCCAACCATCATGCTTGTAATTCTATAGCAGGCGGGGCGCACTCGCGACGCTGTATCGCGCGAGCTCATCAATCATGCGTGTTTTGTTCGCGCAGAACGTGAATGTTAAACAAGCGGTGATCGTTACATATCAACTGCCAGGGGCGTAGCCAAGGGGGGGGGGGGGGGGGGGGTGGGGGGGTTCAAACTCCCCCCCCCGAAATTTTTCAGTTTTGCTTGTGTATATATACACGCACACGTACAAACGCACGCACGAACATGCATAAAGTATGGTTGAACCCCCCCCCCCCCCCGAAAAAAGTTTTTGGCTACGCCCCTGTCAACTGCACACAGGTAAAATCACGCGGAGTGATGGCAGCCTTGTTTACACTCACCTCTCAGGCGATGTCCCAGTTGGCGCGTAGCATTTCGATAGGGTAGCACTTCATTCCAGTAGCAGATCACGTTTACCACAACGCGAAGATGATTCAGTGCCCCACAAGTGACAGCAATCGCAACCACGAAACGAGAACACATCCACAACACACCGCAAAACCGCCGAGTCCTATAGCTTGCCGTGCATACGACGAGAACACCACGCAGCGCATTGATACAGCTTGGGCGCGAGCACATTTTTTTTTTGTGTGTGTGTGTGTGAAAGCTTTTTCACATTTGTTTATTATTATGCCATATGAACGATATTACTTTACTTCTGCCGCAGTTGCCGTAGTTGACAAGGCCTTTTACACTTAAATAAACTGTTAACAGTTCATTTCTTTAGCGGACTCTTTGAATACGCGCAGGCTGACCATTCGTTCGAGGTCGCCACTGCGCCGGAAAGTTCCATGGGAGTAAACGTTGCTCCCTGTGGTCTAACAGTTCCTCCCTCACTTTGCACACGGCACCCTCGTCTTGCTGTTAATCCCTGCGGGGACGAACTACCGGTTGCGGGGACGAAATGCAGCACTTACTCCCATTTCGCACCTTTTCGCTTAGAGTGTATATAATATATATATATATATTATATATATATATGTCTGGGGTTGAACGTCCCAAAACCACGATATGAGTATGAGAGACGCCGTAGTGGAGGTCTCCGGAAATTTCGACCACCTGGGGTTCTTTAACGTGCACCTAAATCTAAGGCGGGCCTCAAACATTTTCGCCTCCATCGAAAATGCAGCCGCCGCGGCCGGGATTCGATCCCACGACCTTAGGGTCAGCAGTCGAGCGCCATAACCACTAGACCACCGTGGCGGGGCATGTATATATACATATATATATATATATATATATATATATATATCCGTCAACTTTTACTTTTTGTTCCGCCGTTTCGTGTGACTAGAAAACTAAGCTGCGCCTAGCGCGGCCAACGCAATAACTCGGCCGGCGCGCGCTCTCTTCATCCTCATTTTCATCTTAGCATTGACTGCGATAAAAGACAATTTGCTCTTGGCGACGTACGTTCAAGAAATGAGGATAGTTATACATTTTTGTGCATCGCCTAGTAATATGGCAGGCCTGTGGCCAGCGCACCCAATGAGGTTGACGGGATGCATGTGCAATGTATAGGCGTCTCTTCAATGCGCGTCGTGCGCCTTCTGAAGAGAGCAACATAGAAGCGCAGAACAGATGGACGGACGAGAAAGGAACAGCGTGAGAGGGGACCTTGATAATTGAAACCGTGCTAATTAACACCATGCTAATTAAGACCTTGCAAATAATCTAGGTCGGCCATAAGCTCTGGTTGAGCTCTGGTCCAGCCTTGCTCCTCTAGTACAAGCTCCCCACATTTTTTTTTTTATGTTCCTACATACAAGTTATAGATTTCAAATGTATTTGAAACCTCTTACTTCTCCAGGCACATAATAATAATATCCGGGATTTTACGTGCCAAATCCACGACATGATTATGAGGCACGCCGTAGCTCCGAAAATTTGGACCATATTGTGTTTTTTAACATGCACTGACATCGCACAGTATACATGGGCATATCGCCGCGAGATCGGGCTACAGGTGGCAGACTATATGCGGTAGGCGGCACGCATCCAAATGTACACAGCGGCGCTTCGCTTGAGCCAATTGTCGGCGAATAAAGCGCGTTGACTGCAGCAGCCTAATGCTGATATATTCGCTGCGAGATCGTGCTACAGGTGGCAGCACCGTCGCCGCGCAAGTGTGGATAGGCGGTTGTCGGCGCGTACACAAGCGCACACAACAGCGCTTCGTTGTGAGCGATCTGACCCGATTTCCGGCAAACAAAATGCGTTGACTGCAGCTTTCTGGTAATATGTGCGCTCTTCATTCCTGAATTAATGCACGAAGCGCGCCGAACGTTACCACCACTTGTGAGAGAAGCGCATTCTGTCAACGAACGGGTTGCTCGCCTTCGGCAACAGTCGGCGTTCTCGCAATGGATGACGTTTTCTTGTTTTATTTGTACATGTTTAGCTTGTGTTCGACCTACTACGTACTGATGTAGCGCGACTGAATTAAGTATATACTTCTTGTTCGTCTGGATATCCCCCCCCCCCCAAAAAAAAAATAAATAAAAAACGTATTCCTTCACGATGAGTTCAAATGGTAGTTTGTGCCCTGCGTGCTCAAATATTCATCCGCATTTCTTATTCAGTTCTCCATGAAATGTACGACAGTTGCTAGATTTACTGAGGAAAGCTGCGTGGCTGACAGCGCTTTAGCGCTACGGAGGCGTTTAACACGCGCACGCTTGTTTTTATTCCAGCTCAGTAATAGTACACAAAGGTAACTGTACAGCACGGAACTTTCTTCGATTGATTAGGCTGAAGCCTCGGAATGGCTATATATAAAAGCAACCTATAGAAACAACCTGCATCACCTAGCTAAGGTCTAGAAACAACCTAGAAGCAACCAGATTAGTCTTCAGATTTCATCCAGTTTCGCTGTTTCAAGCCTTGCGCGACTTAGTGCAAGTCTAGCCAATTTTTTTTTTTATTATTCGTATGTGTTCAGCTTGTGTTCTGCCTATACAACAATATAAATAGTGTTGCGCGACTGAACCAATTAAGTATTTACTTCTGGCTTTATCGGCTGTGAAAACAAAAAGCCTGTATTTCTGCGCAATTATTGGAAGTATAGAACATTGTGTACCTTGCTTTTCTGTTTTCATGAATACGTGTGCCGCTATAGAAGTGCGTGGCTTGAGGTCTCTTTTACCACTAACCGGCCTTTGTAGACGCTAGTTCATGCTTTGCGGTATCACAGGGATTTAGAAATCGAATCGCCAACACTTCACGAGATGGTGTCGCTAAAATTCTGCACTCACACCTCGACATTTAGTACTTCTTTCGTTTAGGACGACGCCAAATGCACTATATATGTGATGTGCTTGAACGACAAAGGGGCCACCTATTGAAATGATCTTGGTGAATGGACGGTACGATGACTATACACGCGCCAGACCGACACGTACGTGCACTCAGTTATAAGAGTACATACAGGCCTCGGAAGTATAAATGCTTGTGTATATCGTGTACGCATATACACAGGCATTTCATACTGTGCTAACAGAACGGAATAAGCTGCCCTCTGAGGATGTGCATGACGTTCGCACGCACGCGAACAAGATGTGGTTAGCAGACGAGGCAAGGAGCCATCCACACTACGGGGTTTCATCCGCTCGACGCTAGGTGCCGACTCTGTTCGATCTCGAAGCCTCTGAAACGCGACCGTCACACCATGGGATATTCCTCCGAATTTGCACACGACACGCACTTCGCGGCAGTTGGGACTAACGACACGATTTGAGGACTAAAGCTGACTTTACTCCCCCTTCAGCCGGTTTTTTTCTTAGAGTGTAGAACCCGCGGCTTTCGGGTCAGCGGCCGAGCAACGTAACCACTGTACCACCAAGGCGCGGACTTCTCCAGGTACACGATACTTATGGCGTTCCTTGGCCTTGCCTGAGCTATAAGATTTATTCGCGCAATTGCGTCAATAAAATATAGTAATAAGCCTAATCGTCGCGCTATCCAGCGTGTGAAACGACTCCACTTCTATCATCCTGGGCTCATTCTGGTAAGGCGAACATGTGCTTTAATATAAACGTCTATGGTTGGTTACTAGAAATTAAGTTGACTAGCCACCTTCTCATTGTTGATTGTGCCAGCAAATATAGAGTTTTCCGCATTAGCAGAATTTTTGGTTTAGCGTTGGTTACGAAAATAGAAACAAGGAGCAGCGCTTGTCCTCCGTTTTTCGACCGCGGCTCACTTTGAGCTTGCTTAAGAAATCTTATACGTATCCAAAGTCTTATCGTTGCTCTCGCACGCAGCCCAGAAATGAACACGTGAACTTTGCCATCCTAAAGCCACTGCGGTGGTTATGCCGGCCTGGCTTCTACGCAAAAGGGCTAGGGAATTCGATCACCGGCCGCGCTGCGGCAGCACGTGAGCAGGTGGAGACGAACGCGGGAACATTCATGTATACTTGCGAGTATATGTAAGTGCACGTTGATGTTGCTGTAAGAGGAAACACTAAATTGCGTTAGACTGAAAAAGTGTTCATTCCTCTATATTTCGTCGAAATGTCCCGGCGAGCAGCACGGTGCGGTAACTTCAAGGCAATGACGCAGCCCTATTTCTCTCTCTCTCTCTTTTCTCTTATAGAAAGAGAGAGAGGAAAATGAAGGTGAAAGGCAGGGAGGTTAACCAAGAACTGGTTAGGTTGGATAGCATACATCTAGGGTAAAGCTTCTTCACGCGGTGTAATATAGGTAACTTTATGGTGTTCTATTTACTCGTATACAGCTATTCGCTCTCTTTCTCTCTCTTTAGTGTGCTTTTAAGGAAACCCAAATGGTTGAATTGAGCATGCGCACCGCGTTTGGATTACTCGCGCACCTTATAAGCTACGCGCATGATTAAATTTAAATCGGTTCCTGATGATACCTGTGTCTGAAATTAAGTAATGCTGGGGTCAGCCGAATGAAATTTGTGATTGTAATCTTATTTCTGAGGGCATGTCTGCCAATTTCTTTCTGTCGGGACCTTGTGGAGACATTATACTCTCGCCGTTGGCCGATAATGCGGCCACGTGCGGCGCTGTTTGCGAAGCGACGGTAGAGACGCCTGGCGGATGCAGCATGATCTCGATTCTTGTTAATGCGCGTAGTGACTGATTGAATGACCTCTACTTTAGAATACGCGAACAGTGTTCAGGCATGCGCAGGCACGGGCAACTTGTCAGCCCATTTCCGCAGGTGTGGATGTAAGTTCGTGCGTCCGCCTCACGTTTGCTCCAACCAATTAACATGCAAGGTTACCAACTAGCCCAGATACAAGTCGATAGAAAAGGAAGAGGAGGCGGAAAGCGATGGGCGGCAGGGAGATATTTATACGCGTGACCATTTTGCTTCCCAGCTCTGGAAGAAAGGGATTGCCTGCTCTGAAAGAAGGAGAAAGGTGCTATTCCCGCTAAACATGTCGATATCCATTGCGCGCGATCGCTCACGCCAGCCAATCCATGCGGGCATATATAGCGGCCGTATATACAGAAAACGGTGGGTCTTCGGCCCAGAAGGTGGTCATTGGTTTTGGATTACAGGGTCAGATGGGACAATTAATGCCAACCTAACGTTAAAACTCTCGTATAAGGAGAGTCTTGGATATACGATGTGTAATGTCAAGCGTTTGTTCCATAGAACTCTGTTGCCGGAAAAGTCTCACAGCTTTCGCTTGTTGGTATGGGATAGGCGCCTTTTGTTCACATTGGATCGTGCTGCTCATGCAGTGGCTGTTGCTTTCTGTGTGCCTTCATAGTCACTGATGGCAATGTTGGGATGGCGTCTCTTTCGTGTCTACTATTTAGCTAGGACGTCTCTCGTTCGTGCGGTTCCTTCTGTCCGGTCGTTCAGTACGAGTGGTTCATACACAGTGGTTGCAGTACTTAAATGTGCTTAGCATGCCTAGTGCGCTGCGGATGCAGTCGCACTGTGCTGTGTATATGTATATCAAGAAAGAGAATGCAACAGCTATTCAGACCAGCGAGGCTAACCGGAGCGGATATATACCGTCGCTAAATGGACAGTAGTGAAAGGTGCACGCAGCATGCATTGGATGCAGTTCAGGGTCTTTCTCTTTCGCCTAAGCTTCACATTTTTCCTGTGATTTTCGCGTTAAAAGCTGAGCAGGTTAGTCGGATAATTGCATACCGGGTAAGGCGTTGCAGCGATCATCTCAGCTGATGTCAGACCGCCAGTTTAACACCACACTCTGAGTTTCAAAATCATAACGCAGACTGAACACGCACAACAAATTACACGTTTCTCGCTTTTGTCTGAACAGTGCAGGCACTCCTCACCGCTCTCGTGCAGTTTTTAAGGCAGCCTGATTAAATAAGCCGACTCGCCCCGCGCCAGCCTTGGAATGTCCTTCCAGCAGGCCCGGCCTTCACGCCTCTCTCCCTCGCTCGGCACCCGAAATAATTAACGCGCCGCGATTTAGCGCCCGCTCAACGTTTCCCCTTTCTTTTCTTTTTCATATATATACATATATAGTCACGTACAACTCTCCTACCGCCACCGCCGCCGCGTTACACAGGCGCGCGCGCACACACGCACGCACTGACGACGCAGCGAACACGAACATGCGTCGCACGGGCGAGTAGCGAAGCCAACCTCGGCTGCTGCACCCCTTATATCCCCCTTCCGTCGACGCGGCAGCCGTGTCCCAAATTCGAAGATACGGCATGCGAGCGCGTGCTGCTTCAGCGGCAGCGGCGGCGGTTGCGGCTCTCCGTAGTACAAAGGCCACGCAATGTGTGGAAAGGAGCGGTTCTACCTCTTCCTCCTCCGGCAGAGTCTCCACAGAGCGGAGTGCACGGAGTAGGTCCTCCTTTCACCCCGCAGCGAGCCCCGCTTATCTCTGGGCGGCGATCTGCATTCCCAACACGTGCAGCTCAGCAGAGAGCCAGGCCTCTACAGTACCAGCGCGGCCCCGCAGGCTTGATGCCGAAGCAAGGGAGCTCAGGCAGGCACGCACTCCCGCTCAGCGCTCGAGGCACCGGCAGGCAGCGAGCGCCTCTCTTCATTTTTTTTTTCTTTCTTTTTCGCTTCCGCGAACGCGTGTAGCACAACTCCTTTGGCAAAGCCTGGCGCGCGCGTGGTGGATGGAGATCGGCGAAGCCGGCTCAAACTTGGGGCAGGAAAAAAAAGCAGTGCCGGCGCGGTCTCCATGGCTACGGCTGGGGAGACCCGAACCGGCGCGTCCTTCCATTACGGTATAAATGTCTCTTCCCTTCCTGTCTCTCTCTCGCGCGGCCCGCGGCTATTAATTTGGCAGTGCGCCGCCCTCGCGCTTTTCATCCTCCTCTCCCGGAACGTAGGTTTCGCCCCCCGCACACGTCGAAGCGGGAGAGGGCTTTCGGAAGGCACAAGACGCCAGCGAGAGAGGAAAGGCGAGGGGTATGACGACGGCGGGTCGATCGCTGGGCTGCTGGCTGTCAAGCCGGGCTTGGCCGCCGGGGTCTTTCCCCGACCGGGAGACGAGGCGCGTTGAGGTCCCCCGGTCGATTCCGTTTTTCCGCGCGCCTCCATTACGGGCTCGGGTGCCCGTCAGTCGCGCGTGGGCAACCCCCGCTTCGGAAAGAGGGGAGGATGAAGAAGAAAGCCTGGGCTCTCGCTTCCCTGTCTCTCCGCAGGGACGACGACGATTGCGTGCGCAAGATTGCGCTAATGAGCTTTTGAGGGGGAGCCCGGCTCGGCGCCGCATTACATATTGCTCATCCCAGCAGCGCGCGCGCACAACACGTATGCCGAAGGGCGATCGCGTTTCTCTTGAGTGAGTAGGTGGGATGGGCGGTTGGCTCTGACACCGTCGAAAAGGGCGCTGGTACTTTCAAAAAGCACCGTGGTGTCGCGTGACATAATAACGCCCTGCAATTTGGCGAACGTCCGCACCCCTTCAAGTACGACGCTCCGTCCTTCGAGAAAGCGGCCTCCGAGAAAGCGACCTTCGGAAACCGTGGCGCATCTCTTCCTTTCCTGCTCCGCCCTCTCCACCCACCGCGAAGCGCTCGCTCGTGCCTTCAAGCAGCTGGGACTTCCGTCTGCCACGGTAGATGACATTCTGCACCCGGTAGGATCAGCCCATCGCGTGCGCCCTGCCCTGCGCGCGGTCCTCAACTACATCGAAGCCGCGCAACTGGCCGACCGTCTTCTCTGAACCACGCCGACCAAGCCCCCAACAAACGGAACTTCCGTGTTTTTTTTTTCCCAGTCATGTGTTTATCGCGTGTGTCCCCCCCCCTTTTTTTTTCTTTTTCCCCCTCTCCCCCCAGTGATGTGTTTAACTCCCCCAGGCCTCCTCCTCCACTATAACTCTAACTTCTCCTATACTTTTCTCCCCTTTCCCCCAGGTGTCGCGGTTGTGGTGTCCTCGCCTGAGAGACAGTTACTGCGTCCCTCACCCCCACTATTCACCTAATTTTCCCAAATAAAGAATCTCTTTCTCTCTTTGCGGCGTTTCTTGTTACACCGTCTTGAGTTAATCCGTGTGTGCCTTTGTAGGAGAAACTGGCTTCTAGCCGGCCGTTGTACGTGCTCGCGTTTGCTTATTTATTTATTTATTTATTTATTTATTTATTTCTTTATTTATTTATTTATTTATTTATTTATTTCCTTGTTATCGTGTATTTGGCAAGTTTTGATGAGACTTGACTTGTTAAAATATTACAGGCGAAGTCTTCGTGAAATCCGTGCTCCTGACCATGGACGGACGTATGTTTAACTTGAATCCGAAGTTTGAAACCGGAGTTGAAAGCTCAATACAATGTAGAGCCTTTAAATGTCTTCGTTAAGAGCGAGAAGGGAGAGAGAGTTAAAGCGGTTCTGTTTCACTTACGCGTTCTAGTCGGTATATATATAGCGACTAGAAAGCGTATTGTACGTGTATTTCTGAATCAATAATTATTATGCCAAAGGGCAGATTTTCGAAAAATCCCACCATCTTCCGCTAAAGGGGACCATGAGGCGATGCGAAGCAGCGTTTCGGTGTTTCGGCATGTCGAACCCGCGTTTCAGAGGGGGGGCGAGAAGAGGAGTGGAGAAGGGTAAAGGGGAAGTAGAGAGGGAATGTGGAGAGGGGAGGGGAGAGCCGACGTGGAGAGGGGGAAAGGGAGTGGAGAGGGGAAGGTGAGAGAGGAAGTGTGGGGAGAGGGTTTGCGCATGCGCTGTAAGGGTGGTCACGCCGCAAACCACCACCACCGGATTGAACTCCGCCATAAGATGCTTCGCATCTCAAAAACGCCAGGCCTGCGCGGAAAGCGCAGCGCAGTCACAGCGAAAGCTAAAAGAGCGGAATTTCTAGAGCCCGTTATAATCTCGTGGCTACTAATACAAGTACATTAGCAACGTACCCACTACGCCACAGATCATAATTTTTGGGAAGTTGGGAAGCAGCCACCACGTCATTATTCGTTATTCTGCGGAGATGCGAGGTACCATCTGTGAGGCATTATGTGCACTTTGTTATTGCGGTGGTTGATGACGATGAAGAATTATGGCTGAGCCCTTTGTAATGGGTTGGAAGCATTCAACAACCCACTCGTTGCGCAATTTGCATTGTGTGACGCCCGGTTACAGAACTCGCGTTTGTGTGACGCCTGGTTGTTATTTTACTCTTCTACCAAAATACATTACATATGTTCATGTGGTTCCTTCCCGAGATGAAGCCTGTATAGGGTCTTTTTGCAACGCAGTTTCAAGCACCGGCATGGCCCTGAGGTAGAACACTGGGCTCCCACGCAGAGGACCCAGGGTCGAACCTCGTTCCATCCTGGAAATTTTTTCTTATTTCCGTTTTTTTTTTTCTTATTTCGTGCGATAGCGGTTACGGATACCGGGCGGCGGCGGCGGCAGACACGGCGCCAAAAACGGCCGCTGAAATGATCTCATAACAGCTTTCGCTGTAAAAAATATACATATATTGAGTGAAATAAGTAAATATTGACTGAGTGAATGACCATTCTCCACTACTAACTGGTGGGTAATAAGCGATAAATATCTGTGGTTTCTTGCATTCACTGTGCGAAAATCCACAAGGAACGGCTAAACCGGCCTATTTATTTTGAGGCTGAAAGGAAGGTATTACAAGTGCATAACAACAGCCATCCACTCACCATTTCCTAGACGTCGCGATTTATTCTTTTAGAACGGCCATACCGATAAAATGTGAATGTTTATTCATCAGCAATGTCTGGCATTAAACAGTTGCGGCGACCAGGACTGAAAACAAACATGCTTTAGGGCGCTGGCCGCAAATCTGCAGTCTTCCATACAATCAAACGCTTTCGCTGAACGAACACGACTACAGTTGAAACTCGATCTATCGAAACACGATTTTACGAAGTTCTCAATCTAACAAAGGAATTTCCATTCCCCAGCAGGTACCCATAGGGTTCAATGTTGTTGTCATTCCGAAGTAACGAAACCAACTTGGCACCAAAACCTCTTTAACGAAGCTTTTTCTGAAATAATTTAGCAAAAAAAGCGGTGATTTCTTTCTAATTTTGACACAAACGGGTTTTTTAACGAGTGTGCGTGCTCACGCTATCGTGGTAAAACATGTGGCCACCAGATTCAGGACCCTAGCTTTATTTTGGCGAGGCTGCACGCCGCGCCCATGCACGGAGCTATGGACTTAGCAGTCGGTAGCGCTCCTATTTACCAGGTCCTATAGGGGCGGTGGTTGTTTATTATCCCTGTAAATGCTCCCAGAACACAGCGCGGTGCTTGGTTTCGTCATTTCATTGTTTATCCGACAAATGGTCTCCTCGCAACTTTCTTGCTCGGCCTGCTCGCACAATCACAGCATTTTATTATTATTATTATTATTATTATTATTATTATTATTATTATTATTATTATTATTATTATTATTATTATTGTTATTATTATTATTATATTATTATTATTATTATTATTATTATTATTATTATTACTTGCATTCGTCCCCCCCCCCTGCGCATATCGGCAGCCTGTCGTAGATTCACGTGACGATCTACCTGACCTGCACTATACTCGGACATAAGAGGCTCCATCTTCGGACCGTCCTCACAGACTTTCCACACGCTCAGGAACGGGTTAGCGGCAAGCACAATGTCGCGGTAGCTTTCTGCGGTCGCTATACATTACAATTTTATATTTCGAAGGACCGAAAATTCCTTTCTCGTTTATACGAACATCCCGATTTAACGAAATTATTCGAGCGTCGTCATCACTTTCGTTAAATCGAGTTTGAACTGTATATCCAACGCCGCAAACTCGCAGTCGGAAAGTTCGTCATATCGAAAACTTCGTTAAGCCGAGTGAGGTAGCAACATTTCCAACCGCAAAAATAGTCTATATAGATCCCGACGGCCGCATTTTATGGCTCACTATGGCCGCGTTCATAGACAATACAATGTTTCTCATGATAGTCGCACGACCTCAGTATCATCAGTATCGCCCTCAGTCTGCACTGCGGGACGAATAAGTCCTCTACTAATGATCTCCAGTTCACCCTATCCTGCGCGAGCTGATTCAATTTTATACCTGCGAATTTCTCATAATTCCATCATTTCCGCTAACTACCTGGCGTCCTTGGCTACGTTTGCCATCCTTGCATGGTATCCAATGCGTCGCTCTTATACTGACCACCGGTTTTCGGTTTTGCGCACTATGTGCACCAGCCCAGGTCCATTTCTCCCCCGCTTAATGTTGACTGGAATACTTACTGGTTTTTGTTCTCTGAGCCATTCTGCTATCTTCCGATCTATACCACTTACGCCAATCGATTTCCCGTTCCATCGCACGCTGCGCGGTCCTTTGCTTTTCTGTGGGGTTTCCATATGCTCAGAGTTTCAGACGCTGACGTTAGTACGGGAGATATGCAATGATTGTACACTTCTTCGCTTTAGGGACAGTATAGTATAAATGGCCCGTCATGGTTTCGTAATGTCTGCCCTATGTGCTCCAACCAATTCTTAATTATTCTTCAGCGAGTTTTCATTTTCATGAGTATACGCTCCCTTGTTATAATGAAGGCACATTGCTAGTCGTTAACTCTTGTTCTTTCGCCTCCAGGCTCGTAGAATCTGAGATTACGTAGCAGAACCACAGCCATTTGATATAGAATAATATCAAACAACTCTGACAGAACTTATCGACCCGAAGGTCTTGATACTTTATAGTAATACATATATATGGTTTTTCAATTGGGGCGGGTTGGTAACCTGTGGCGATGCATGCTGTTTTCGTGGTGTCTGCCTAATCTGTTGTTTATTATTCAGTCACTGATGCCAAATCACCACGGCAAGTTGCACGATTGAGCAGCGCGTCCTGATGATAAAACTTGATCATCAAAATGGCTGTCCATTAGTGCAAACGTTGTAGGCATTACGCCCATTTTATGGCAGACGCGGTGGCACTCAATGTCGACGTTTGGTGGCTTCGAAGCGTTTTAAAGAGGGCCGCAATTTTGGCCGACAAATCATCTTACGAGGCGCATTTTTGGATGAATGGCTGTTAACTTGCCGTACAGGACGACGCCAAACCATATGAAGTTTACTATAGGTGAAAATGCATCCAGAAAAAGTTGCCGTTTGGTGCGATTTTTGGGCCAGCGGCAACCGTACATTTTTGAAAACGGCGTTGGTGATGCCGTCGCCGTCAATGGCGAGCGCTACAGAACGATGGTAATCGATTTCCTTTTGCCCAAATCGAGCGATATGGACGCATACACTATAGACGACATGTTCCACACAGCGGACACCACGGTGGACATTCTGCACGAAAAATTTGAGGGTATACGGTTCTCTCTCGTAGAGGTGACGTGAATCGGCCACCAGGATCGTGCGTTTATATCTCGCTAGACTTGAAGTCGCAGGTCTATGCCAATTAGCCGCAATCGACCAATGCCCTTAAAATCAGCAAAACTCAGACCATCGCTCAAGTTCAGCCGGATCTATGCGGTGAAAATTGGACAACTGGGATCCGTGATACCGCGAGAAGCCACGGCGGACATTTGAACGATGTTATATTCCCTCATAATGACATACACGGGCCTTTCAAATAAAAAAAAGGGGAAATTTGCTAATATCTCGCGCACAGCTTATTTTATTCCATTTCAACATCGACCCTACATTATTGAAAAAGCCCTACATAAGAGTTATTAACGAATATAGAATAGAATATAGAAGCCTCTGAAGTTTACGATGTGGAAGCGTATCTCGACAAGTCGTACTCACACAGTGATTTATAGTTTGACGGACGCGGCTACAACTGCGTACGCAAGACGCCAGGGAATTCCGGACGCATCAAAACTCGTCAGACCACTGTTATATAGTATATATGCTGCACATCTTGTATGCGGATGACAATGTGGGAGACTCAGGAAATTAATCTTTTGTCTTGCTTTAGCATGTTTCGCACCTTCAAAACTGCATGCATGCGCTCACACCGCTCGCATTCGCCAACCCTTCAACCCGCGAGTTTTTAAACCCTCTATTTAATCCTTATCAATCTCCATATCCCGCGCGGGAGCATGAGATTCGTGTACGCAACGCTTTCGCGCATATGTGCAATCCGCGGATACATTCTACACGCGTGAGAACCGTTTATACAAAAACGCCATGTGCTATATCGGCGCAAAATGAAACCCGAACAGCGGCAAGCATTAGAAATGGTGCGCCCCGTCCAGTCATCACCATTCACAGGCGCGCAACTCTCCGGTTTGGCAGCACTGCGCATGACCATGCATGGTGATGACTGGACGGCACGCACTATGCCATTGCTGACGCTTGCCGATGTTCGGGTTTCATTTGACGTCGATAGTGCGTGTCCTGCTCTCGTCATTTCTCGCAAAAATACGGCACCTCGATAGAGGCTTGAGCAAACGATAGGATACTTAACTGGACAAAGTCCATCGTTAATCCCCCTGTCATTTTTGTATTCCCTCCTTCCACTCCCCCTCTCTCGACATAAAACTAAATTAATTTTCACCGGGAAAGCTTCTGCTCTTATGTGTAGTTAATGCACGCAGTTGAAAGTTCCATTTTAAAGTCGCCTCGAATAATGCGGCGTATGGCAAGCGCTAAGCCCAACGCTGCAACCGCTCACAATTTAGTGTTTGCGACGGTCGCCCTATACAGTATAACATACACAGGTACGCGCATTTCATGACGCGTGTGCTATTTTGGCCGAAAGACACGCCACCGTGGGTTACCTGAAACACATCTTAGACAACATCATGCGCGCAAAACACTCGGCGCCGGAAAAGGACGTATCCGGTCGACGCCGAAGAACTATACACATGAAAGGTTTGTTTCTTGTCGCTTAAATTACGTAACATTTTGTTTTATTATTATGACCAACTATATAACGTATATATAGGTATATATACCTATACGCGTTATATAGTGCTTGCTACGCATGTGCTGTGCTATCTCACTATGTGAGATATCATATATAGCACATGCCCACGACGCAAATTCCGGTGCGTGGTGTAGACGATTTTGCGTAAGACACACGGCGCCGCCACCATGGGCTGTTAAATGGCCTCTAAACAGCCCCTGAAAGTAGAAAAAACGAGCGCGTTATTCTCTCCTGGCGTTTTTCGTCGTTTCGGCGCACTTCGTGGCGCCAGAAGGGTGATTCACGTGACGGAAGTATAAGGCACAAAATGTCGATTGGTCCTGTATACATCAGTTGTGAATTGTCTCCTACCCTGCATGCGTTGCCATATATATATATATATATATATATATATATATATATATATATATATATATATATATATATATATATATATATATATATATATATATATATATATATATATATATATATATATATAATTGTCTCCTACCCTGCATGCGTTGCCATATATATATATATATATATATATATATATATATATATATATATATATATATATATATATATATATATATATATATATATATATAGTGAACGTCTGTTGGGCAGATAAGTGGGCCGACACTCAATGCGATGTGCGTGCGTGTGCGCACTTATTAGGATTTTCTTGATGGTCATTATGGAAACGAAATTTGCATGTCGTGTCCAGAAAAAAATAGGAAGCGCGAATACTTGAGGATTTCAAATATTGAATTCGATTCGGACTTCCTGTCAAGTAGCTGTTTCAGTATTCGATTTTCGTTTATTCGTTATATTTCGTTATTCGTTTCAGTATATATATATATATATATATATATATATATATATATATATATATATATATATATATATATATATATATATATATATATATATATATATATATATAGTTCTGTGTTACATTTACTCACAGTGGAGCAGAGCCTCCGGGCTCTTCCACTCGATTTATTGTCACAGAAACTTGCCCACAAATGCATTGTGTAGAAAAAGAACAGTAAATGTTAAGAGCCCGTAATCCATGCATCGCAGTAAGTCCTGAGATGTAGAGCATGCAACGCCATCGGAACACGATTATCAGAACAGAGATTGTATATTCAGTGTTTAAAGTATATCGTTCAGTAGTCTTTGAAATAGAAGGTGTGTCCGAAGCTTGCAACACGTTTAGCAATGCGTATGCAAACGATGTGTGAACACAGAGTCATGTTGCAAGAGTATATGTATAGCTGTTTGCTGCATGTATTAGTGTATACGTTCGTGTTTTTGAAATCTCTGCTACCTACATGTGTGCAGATCCGTTCAGAATTTGATGCCAATTGAAAGCCGCGAAGCGTCATTATTGTATACCTCCGCCCTTTCCGCTATATAACCCGCCAAGATAGCTCAGAGGCTGCAGCTTTGTTCTATATATACCATAAGCACGACGTCGCAGCCGTCACCACGGCCGCGACGGCCGCATTCCGGTGGTGGAGGGCGCCATGCAAAAGCGCTCACACATACTGCACGGACATATACTGTATGGTGCACGTTAAACTGCAGGTGGTCAAAATTATTCGGGATTCCTACACCACAGCGTGCCTCATAATCAGATTGTAGATCAGCATAGTGTCCAATCCCAGAACTTAAGTAATAATATTTTAGGCTATAGCAGCCACCATCAGGCCGCCTATCCATTCGAAGCATCACTCTCACAATATGGCGAAGAAAAGGGAAACTTTTGACCGGCACCAACTTGTGTCTGCATTGCATGCGCGGCTGACTGCCCGACGCGCTAACCGCTGAAAGATGTCCTCTCGAAAGCTGTGTTCTCTCCCGTCGACAACAGCGTTCATCACCTCCATTGCTAATAAACCGTGGTATATCGGATAAACTAAAATTATGCGGTGTAATGCGAAACAATAGACGCGTGCGAAACCTTACGTCGAGGGTGTAATACCATTGCCTCAGGTTTTCGAGAAAGTCGACTCTTAATTCAGTTGAGTCACGTATACTGCACTACCACTGTCAATGAAAAATGAATGCATTTAACGCCCATTTCAAATGGAACAAGACCACGATAATCCGGGACAACGACTGTTCCCTGGGAACTGCAATGTGATACTATAGAGTACAAATGAAGGGGATTTGATAGTATAAGAAGGGGATTGATACTAAGCCTGAATCTGTATGTTTATGAAAACAAAACGTGCGTTTTATTGAAGTGGAGAAATGAAGTCTATCCGTGCATTCACGTGCAGACGCTGATATATACGAACACACGCCCGTGCAACCTAATCAGCAAAGTACTTAATTTAGAAATGTAACATATTGGTCGACAGTAAGAACAGACTTTAATAGACGTTGCATCACTGGGATGTTGCTGGGTCTCACGAGTATAAGCCTGTCGCTCAGCGTTCGCGTTCTCAATTATCTGGGAATCTTATGCGCCAAGGCAAGCTGCTGGGCGTCACTGCATATATACGCGTACATGTGACGAAGGGGGCCGTGTGGACAGAGCAGAGAGAGAAAGAATGAAAGGCAAAGACGTTAATTAAGAACGCGTCCGGTCTTTTACACTGTGGGGAATAGCAAGGGTTCGGAAAGGAAGATAAGAGGAGAGCCGCGGTGTGCGCACGCCCGACAAAACCTTAATTTACTGACGTATACATTGAAGCGCTCACATGCCTCTGCAGGAAGTGCGTCAGCGTTTGGTGGCCATGTGCTTTGGACATCATTTTCTATTGCTGTGAGATCCAGCTATGTGAGCCACAATAAGATATATCAGAAAAGCTTAAATGAAATATGCTCATTGGTTCGCAACATGAATGGATACCAGGAAGCTCTATAGGCCGATTGCTCTCTACACCAAAGTTCTTCGGTTAAGGCCCAAAAATGTTTGCTTCCGAGTATGGTCTGTTCTACACGCAGCTAATTCTATACATAGTTCCCAGGGCATATCGCCAACAAACAAGTTATTGTGAAGTGCCTCATGCAGCAGCTGTCGTATGATGAACGAGTTTCGAGCCGGAAATATCGCGGGTGAATTGCTGCTGTGTTTTTTTTTTTTAGTCTGCAACTAAAGTGTTCGCAGTAAACACTACAACAGGTAATAAAAAAAAAAAAGGTAATAGCCGGTGCCGCCAAAGACGCCAACGGTGACTATATAGACGTCTTTTTACTATGGGGTGTGCGAATATTCGAAAATTTCGAATAACGAATCGAATACTATATATTAGAAATAGCGAATATTTTTCGAATCATATGCACCGATGGAAAAATTCACCGATGATTACGATACTACCTAATGCAAATTCTGAGCGGAGCTTCGTGTTGAGGCAAGGCCAACTGTGTCTGAAGTTTTGGCTTTCCGCTACGTATCGACTACGCCATAAATCATAATTTTTGTGAAGTAGGACAGCACCCACTACGCCATTATTCGTCTTTCTGCGGATAAGCGAGGTGCCCGCTACACATCTGTGGACTTTGTTGATGCTGCATGTGGCTGATGTCGATGAATTATGGCTGAGCTCTTTGCAGTAGGTGGGAAGCAT
This sequence comes from Rhipicephalus sanguineus, assembly GCF_013339695.2. NCBI lineage: Eukaryota > Metazoa > Arthropoda > Arachnida > Ixodida > Ixodidae > Rhipicephalus > Rhipicephalus sanguineus. The sequence goes on from NC_051178.1 coordinate 125,437,322, forward strand.
TAAACCACACATTCGTTGCGCAATTAGCATTGTGTGATGGCTGCTTGTTATTTTACTGTTCTGCCACTCTATATTACATAAATTAACGCGATTCCTTGCCCGACACGGCGCCTGCATATAGGGTCTTTTTGCAAAAGAGTTTCAAGCACCAGCATGTCTCGGTGGTAGAATACTCGACTGCCACGCAGAGGGCCCGGGTTCATATACCATTCGATCCTGGGTATCTTCTTCTCATTTTATTTCTTCATGTCTATCGGTTACGCCACCGACGGCAACGCCTTTCAACGAAGGAGCAGCGCTCTATAAAACCTCAAAGGAACGAAACGTTGGAACAGAGAGGCGTAACGTTTTTTGCTTTGATCATCGAATTGCCAAGGCGTATGCAGCCCAAGGTTGTACGGGACTATCCACGCTTTATTCATTGTAGGATGAAGGCGTTTTTGCTTAAAACTCCAGTGTCGCCAAAGTGATAGAGTCATCAATCCACTATCTTCATCTTGACATTCACAGTGATGTTGACTCTTGAATGTTGTTTAATATTTATATATAACTTTTATTTAAAAGCAGTTGACAAAGTGCCCCCTTGAATACTGCACTCACTCCTATATTTCAACCTTCTTCTAAGGCTTACCACAGTTTATGAAATAGTGGTATTTGTTTGTCGGGTAAAAGTAATCGTATTGTTACTTTTGTTAAAGCTAGGGAATATTTGTTTCACATTAAATGTTGTGGAATTCTTTACCTGTTTCGCAAATGGTTAAATTACTATTGCTCGTTAAATGGTTAAATTGGTTAAATTGGTTAAAATGGTTTAAAATGGTTAAATTATCATTACTATAGCTGCTGCTGTACATGGTCTTGCCTCAGTTTACAAAATCGTGGTATTTCTTTTTGTCGGTTAAAAGTAAAAGCAATGTTCCTTCGTTCATGCGCGTGAATATCGGTTTCACATAAAATGGCGTAGAATTCTTGGGCTGTTTCGTAAATGGTTACATTGCAATTCTGTGGCTGCTTTGAAAGTGATTTCCTTACTAATCGAAAACTATTCGAGTTGTATTCTATATTAGTATTTGTATTCGATTCAGTGGCATGGCTATTCGATTCGTATTCGATTCGGTTCTGAAATTCACTATTCGTGTACTCCTACTTTTTACCAAACAATAACAAAAAAATAGTGACCTCAATATGCAGGGCGTCCCAACTATCGCGCAGCACGATGTAAAAAAGGAGTGACGGTGTTATGCAAAGCAAACCCAGCTTATATTGTACACTGGAGCAAGTACTAATATTGTTTTCATTAATGATGTTTAATTAATTAGTCATAACTGTTTAATATTTACATACAGGGTACTTGTGACTCGACAAGTACTCAACTAGTTATTTTTTTTATTTGGTTTGAATACATAGAAAACACGAAGACACAGAGGAAATATAGGGAGGGAACAGGCTGACAACTGCCACCTAAAGGGGCACAACGCCTGCCTGCTCATTTGGGAAAGGGGAAACATTGGGGAAAGGAAGATAGGGGGAAAGAAAAAGGAAAGAAAATAGGTAAGAAAAAAATCAAAATGTAAATGAGGCATGTGTAGGCATCTTCAAAGGACATATAACTGCGCTATTTTCAACAACGTACTAATTGCGCGCTCATTTTTTTTCCGGTTGATGAAGAAAGCCCGCGAAATCTGAAAAGTGACACGTGACTAGACTGTTGCGCGCATCAGTAAGCTGCGCCCTCAAAAAGTCTCACTGTGAGGTAGCCAGTATAAAGAGGAAGGAAATATTGATCGCGCTATCTGCCATTCCCCGGCCGAAGAAACGCGCCGTCTTACAGAGTCAAGCCGTAATTATAATTACGGCTACCGCGTTATCATTGATAACAGTCGGCCGTGTGATCTAGATAATGATAGTGGCGTACAATCGAGTGGAATGAATCCCTGCTATATAGATTGCGACGCACGTTGGTGCCCGACCTGTAACCTTGCCAAAGTACGAAACGCTGCCTATATAACGGACAACAGGCAAAGCGGTTGCTTGCAGATAAGCTTATTTGGGGGTGCTGCTTTCTTTTGCGGGTGGGAGCGTAGTCACGTGTTATTGTTCGTATTTCGCGGGCTTTGTTTATCAGCCGCAAAAAAAATGAGCACGCAATTAGTACGTTGTTAAAAATAGCGCACTTGATGTCATTTGAACATGCCTACATGTATTTTGATAATTACGTGAGTACTTGTCGAGTTACCAGTATAATTATTGCTAATTAATTAAACCTCATTAACGAAAAATTAGGGATGGCTACCGCAGTCTATTGAGAACAAAATGCACTAAGTTTGCTTCGCGTAACGCTGTTCCTCTTTTTTGAAATCATGCTGCGTGATAGTTGGGACGCCCTGTATATGTATAACGCATCTGTCATTGATGTATATCTGTACAGACTCATGCAAACAGGTGCGCTTGCGACAAAGCGATATATAATGCATCGAAAAAAAAAAAAAGATCGATGACGCCTTGTTTGTTCCTTTACAACAAAGCTGCATTATTAAACGTATTCGCGCATAATACTCCCAAACACAATGCGTATATTTACGTATTATACTCCTGTAGCCGAAGTGCCTTTTTATTGTTCTGTCTTTTTTTATTTATATAAAATTAACTCGCTGAACACACAGCGTGCGCCGCTTCCGCACTCTTGTCAACTAAATACACGATGCCATTCACATGACTGCAGTATATTTCACCTCGAACGCGACGCTCACGAGAACGAAACTTACGCGGAAACAATGACGTACTTGCATACACGCATGATTTCAGCTTCACTGGTGTGTCATCCGAGCCATGCAGTTAGTTGCACTTAATGCCTATAATGCCGTCGAAGTAATTTAATAACTGTGCTAACGACAGTGTACGGGACGGAGTCTTTAGAGTGTGTGTTCGTATGTATACAGCTGATCGAAACACTGGAGTTCGGTCCGCCTTATATACATACCGATTATGTATGCTATTCGTGTTTACAAAAAAGCTTATTACCGCATTTCATGCAAAAAGAAAATTCGCTTATGCAGTTATATCGTGTGTTCACCTGCGGATATATCATGCGAAATGTGATGGAATACCGTAGCTCAATGCATGAAAATATGGAAAACACATGGAATGTGTTTCATCTTCTTCATCTTCTGCTTCGCTCCCATAGCACGTCTGCCTATTTATCCGGCGTTGGACGCAATAACTTTGGTGGGCGAGAGAATGAGCATACAGCGAGAGAGAAAAGAAAGAGAGAACGAAAGAGATAAATTCTTGGCGAGAAACGTTTCTTGGCGGGGCGGGATTCGAACCCGCGTACCCACGATCCAAAGGTGAGCGTCGTAAACACTCGTCTATATACAGGCACGCTCGCAGAGCATAGCATTGCCTTGTATAGTGCAGTACAGCAGGGGGGTGGGAAAGGATAATAATAATAATAATATCTGGGGTTTAACGTCCCAAAACCACGATATGATTATGAGAGACGCCGTAGTGGAGGCCTCCGGAAATTTCGACCACCTGGGGTTCTTTAACGTGCACCTAAATCTAAGGCGGGCCTCTAACATTTTCGCCTCCATCGAAAATGCAGTCGCCGCGGCCGGGATTCGATCCCGCGACTTTCGGGTCAGCAGTCGAGCGCCATAACCACTAGACCAGCGTGGCGGGGCGGGGGTGGGAAAGGAAAGTGAGGGCGAGGGAAAATAGAAAGGGCGAGAGTAAATCCTAGCATAGAAAGAAAGAGAAAGAGATGAATAGAGAGAAAGAAAGGGAAGGAAGACAGAAAGAAAAGAAAGAGATAGACTAAAAGAAAGGGAAAGAAAGATAGAAACAGAGAGAGAAGAAAGAGAAATAAACAGAGAGTAAAAGAAACAGAAAAAACAGAGAGAAGAGACGAAGAGAAATAAAGAGAAAGACAGAAGGCCGCCCAGCAGCGCACTTTCTTCAGGCTCGGCACCGCGAAGCTCCCTTAATTTTCTTTTTTCTTTGACAACAGCGTACAAAGACAGAGACATAGGATAAATGCTATGTGGAAGGCAGGGAGGTTAACAGCGACAAGACACAGAGGCTAAGAAGGCCACGCGACAAACGCAAAACCTGTGACGATCCTACAGTTGCGCATTGCTTCCTTCTTTTTCGTTGTTGTGTTCAAATAGGGGAATATATATGACCCCCCGATTCTCCTCGACAGCATCAAATAGTGCGAGAGCCTGACGGGGGGATACGTACCTCGGGGCTGCAGGAGGATGTCACGTAAACGGGTTCAGCACAAGGAGGCAGGTATCGGCTGTGCGTCGATAAACTCGAACGCTCTCCGCGTCGTGCTGCAGGTTTATATATGTGCTACACGTCTGACCCGCGATAACCTCACATTGCAAAACATTCCTGCCAACAGTGAGAACAACACTTCGCTTTCGTGGAGTGTTTTGCTGCGTATACGTATACATATACACACTTGCCTCCTTTCCGTTCCCCCCTTTTGTCTTTCTCTCGCTTCTCAAATATTTAGCTTTCACTTTTGTTTTTGGTTTATCTGTAGACCTCTGTCACTATCGAATATATTGCCGCGTGCCGTGCGATAGCTCACTTGCTTCAAGGACTGTTTCGTTTCTAAATGACTCAGCAACAATAAGAAAATTGCGACTGTGTAGACTATTTTACGGATGGGTCTATAGGAGCCGCCATATTGGGCCGTTAATTTTGCCGTTTTGTATGTTTAAGAACTAAACGAGCACTGCTATACGGTAGAGACATACGCTTGAAAACGGTTGGGTTGGCGCATTCGACGTTTCATGGCCTTATTATAATTCACGTCGCGATAACGAAAATTAGAAAACATTCGTTTAACAGCCCGAGGTGGCGGCGCCCGTGTGCCTTGTGTAAAATCGTCTATATTGGCTGAGTGAATCTAGGCGCGTTTACAGTGTCCAGCGGAAATTCGTGAGAAACGAAGCCTTTTCTTACACCAAACATCGTATGTGACGCGCGCCGTCTCGGCGCCTGCAGAGACCTCACGTGGCTTCGAATATGAGCGCTGAGAAAAGTTCAAGAGGGAGATTCGATAACTTGGGACGTTTCGCGAAATTAGCGAACAATGCTACTATCGTGGACACCTTGATTGTTAGGTGACTATACTAATCGTGGTGTCCCACCGCATCGTCATGACTCATTTTCGACTTACAAACTGTGAAATCAGGTGCATGTGTACACCATGTTTTGTGTACTCGGTGATGTCGCAATGCGACGTCGGTGACAGACGCGCAACTTGTCATTTTTTTTAAGCAACACTGATCAGTGATGTCGCATTTATATCTCAATACTATATAGGGGTGTGCGAATATTCGAAAATTTCGAATAACGATTAGAATAGCGTTCTATTCTATTCGGTACTCGAATCGAATATTGCATATTGGAAATACCGAACATTTTTCGAATATTTTTCGAGTAATAAGCACCGATGGAAAAAAAAAAGAAACTCAAAGGAACGAAACGTTGGAACAGAAAGGGCTAACGTTTCTTGTTTTAAATGTCGAATTGCCAAGATGATTGCAGCCCAAAGGTTCACGGGACTATGGGCGCTATATTTATTACAGGATGAATACGTTTTTGCTTAAAACTCCAGTGTAGCCGAGGCGACAGTGTCATCAATCCACTATTTTAATTCATCATGAGATTCATGATGACGTTGACTCACGACCACTGTTTATTTATATATCACTTTTTATTTAAAAGCTGCTGACAAAGTGACACCTTGAATACTATATAGTCACTCCTGTATTTCAACCTGCAGTTACAAAATATTTCGAAAATTAGCTGCTGTACGACCTTGCCTCAGTTTACAAAATTGTGTTGTTTTTTTGTCGGTTAAAAGTAAAAGCAATCTTCTTTTGTTAGTGCTCGTGAATATTGGTTTCACATAAAATGTCGTAGAATTCTTGAGCTGTTTCGAAAATGGTTACATTACAATTATATGGCTGCTTTGAAAATGATTGCCTTACTATTCGAGAACCATTCGAATAGTACTCGATTCGTATTCGATTAGATTCTAAAATTCAATATTCGCACCCCCCTACTCCGTGCATCCTGTTTTTTTTTTTTTTTTTGTAAGTGTCGGAACGTAAAAAGAGCACTAATTCGAGTAGCACTAATTTGCATCGACTCGAAAATGCGCAACCAAACCTTATTTATTTTTTTCAATAATTTCTAGACTCCGCTTCGCCCGCTTATGTTTGAAGACATTCAAGACAATAATAATTTTTTTAATTAAAAAAAAAATATGCGTATACGCGTATACGCGTATACGCATGCATGCACGAGCGGGAATACCGAGACGGCATTGTACACCCATCTCCTTATCCTACTTATCTGACTTGAATGTGCCTTTTTTTTATATATATTGTAGAATATATATTTGGCGATACAGTTTTTAACAGCAAAGCTGTTTAATCTGGCCGTTATTTGTGCGGCCTTTCAGAAAAGTGTCATCATCAAAGGGGTATGTGCCACAGAAATTGGGCAGATCCCACTATTCAGTTAATGACATAAAAGAGATAAAAAGATAGAAACACAGGTAGATGAAGGTGTAGAAAGAGAAAGATAGAAGGGGAACCACGGAAAGAGCGAGAAAGAAGCAGAGAGAGAAAGAGATAGACAAAAATGGAAAGATCAAGAGAGAAAGAACTAGCGATAAAAAGCAGTGAGAAAGAAAGGGATGAAAGGAGAAATAAAGATAAAAGGAGCGAGAAAGAGAAAGAAATAGAAAGAAACACACACAAAATAGGGATACAAGAAGCAAAGATAAAGAGAAAGAAATAGAAGAAAGAAATAATGAGAAACAAAGAAGGTCACCCAGCTGCGCTCTTCCTTCAGGCTTGGCACAACGCGAAGCTGTGCTATTGGGGACGGGAAAGGCAACGGCGGTTGCGAGAGGAGCCCGGAGCGATGGAAGCCCTACGCCAACGACGACGGGCCCGTACATATATATGAGAGGTGCGAACGCTCGGTTCTGGAGTTGGGGCTTCCGCGTCGGGACTAACCTATAGAGCTAAAGCCTCAACAACCTATAGAAGCAACCAGATTATAGACTTCAGAATCGTCCACTTTCGCTGTTTCAAACCTTGCGCGACTTAATAATAATAATAATAATAATAATAATAATAATAATAATAATAATAATAATAATAATAATAATAATAATAATAATTATTATTATTATTATTATTATTATTATAATAATACCTTTTATTTCTTTTTTTTTGTTATCTCTCTCTCTTCAGTGCCCTTTTAGGGATTACACGAAACACGCATATACGAAGCTCTCTTTACGTGCTGCAAAACATCTCGAATTACGCGACGACTTCGCAACTTTGAGCGACGTTCCTGCAGAACCGGACAAGCTGTCACGCGTGTGCGTGGCGATTCGCGTGTTTGCAGTTCTTGTCAGCGTTTTCCGAGAATTGATACAGCGACGCTCCCTGGTCCTATCATTGCCTGAGCTGCCGCGATCTTGTTTGTTTCGGTTTTCCTTTGTTCTCATAAACACAAGCTGCGTCTCATCCAGGAAGAGGATATGTGTGTGGGAAAGTATGCGATATGCCGGCAACTTCTTTAAGTATTTTTTTTAAATTATTATTGTCTCGAATGTCTTCAAACATAAGCGGACGAAGCGGAGTCTAGAAATTATTGCAGCTTCGAAAGAAGACAAACAAAATAATAATAAAGTTTGGTTGCGCAGTGTCGAGTCGGTGCAAATTAGTGCTACTTGAATTTCATGCGCCTATGTAGCCTTACTAACATGCTCGCATGCACGAACACGCACGCAGGGAGACTTGCGCGTACGCATGCGCGAGCACACTGGCACCCGCACAAAGACTGGCTTTCAACTCTTAACTGAAACATGGACAAATGTATACGGTCTCTGGTTCTCAAGTATCGAATGACGTGCAACATGGAAGAAACGCCGTATAAATACTTTAGCCTGTTCAATGTTTTTATGCGTTCTATATGTATAGTCCGTATATGTCGCGCCCTGTGCTTAATAATCAGTGCATTCTTAATATACCAAGCCAATCTGTCTGCTTGAAGCAAGTTAACCTCTTCTGTACTCATTAAAGACCATACATCTTGCTTGTCAATTCAGAAACCGTATAGCGTGTTTTCAGGGTCCTGCGTCGCCAGCAGAGCCTCCCGCTGGCCTTCGCATTCTTCATCTGGATCCGCTCCTTAACTCCACTTAATGAGTGAAATAACTTATCAGGGCGAATTAATGGCTCGTACTAATGAGAGTATCAACAAATTCTTCAATAACAGCATGAGGTCACTCTCATTCGCGGCGCCTGCCCCAATGTATACGTGTATACATGGCTTCGCGCTGAAACAATGCCCCTCGTCGAGCGCCCGTTCTTTTAACGCAGGCAGGAATGAAATAAAGAAATTGCGAACAAACAAACAGAAAACGCGTCCCGACCGTTGTTCATCGGGATAGACGCGGGGCGCTTCCGTTAAATGGGTCCCCGACTATCTGGGCAAACGCTCTCACTATATAAACACATCCCCGCGACACGCACGCACGCACGCGCAGACGTTCGCAATCAGCGCGTTGCTGCTGCGGTCACACACACACACACACACACACACACACACACACACACACACACACACACACACACCACACACACACACACACACACCAAGAGAGCGATGTCAACGCAGGCGTCACCGTTATCTGACGCGGGCGACGGCGGCGGCGGCGGCTGGGCGACTGTCACCTGAGCTGCCGCGCTGTCGCCGAGGGACACCGCGAGTGGCAAGGCCGGATAACGGAGGGGCCGCATTGCAGAGGCGATGGAGGGTATACTGGCTTCAGAGGCGTCGCGGGAAATTGGCGAGAACGGCCGCATTTTGTACCGAATTGAGACGGCCGGGCGCTTGTCATTTTGTGATTGTGACGGCAGTCCGCATGACGCTACACATTTTCTCTGGAGTCATCTGGAGAGGTGAAAAAAGGCATAAGAGAGGTATTGCGTGCGTGCGTGCGTGTGTGTGTATGTGTGTGTGTTTAAATTTTACGGGAACCTCCTTCTCTTGAGCCTCCTGCTCCCTCTCTGGTTTATTTCTTCCTCCATGACGATATAGGTCAGTAAAAGTAGAGAGAAAAAGAGAAAAGGAAAATAAAGGAGTGAGGCAGGAATATTAATAATAGAAAATTCGTGCGCACGCTTTCACTACGTGTACAGGTGCCCACAAAGTAATTCGGAGTGCCGAACGGGTGGTAGCTCGTCGGCGGAGCACACCCGCGGAAAAATACAGCCATGATCTGCGCGTGCGCGGCATCCCCAGCAAGCAGGCCTCGCTCCATATAGTGTATCTAGATATGCGTTGCCTTGCGTTAAGAAAACCTGCAGTTTGTCGCTGTTAGCGTTGCGATAACACATCGGGGGGGGGGGGGGGAGAATAGGGCCTGTGGGCTACAGCGTGCTCGCGCACTTTGCAGCGTAACCTCTAAACGCACGCGTAATCCTTGTGGCGTGACCTTAATTAACTATGAATTATGAGCTCTTAATTAGTCTCAATTTCGCGTGACCAGTCCTATCATGGAGTCTCGAATTGATGTTATGTAGCCTCTTCTACTGTTCGAAAACATTAATTACTTTTAATTAATAGTAATTACGTTTATTTGCTTAGACCTCCGCTTTAACACGCTTTATTGAAGCTGTCCAGTGATGTCCATGTGTTGGGCTTCTTAATTACCCCAATTACTCTTAATTAGCATTGGCAATCCTGAATTACTCTTAGTTACTTTATGCTTAATTCGACTTTACATGCTTTATCGAACGGTAGAGTTGTATCGTGCCGCTTACTGATTTTTGGCATCGCAAGTACTGTCGACGACGGGATGGTCACATTCCGCGAATAATGAGCCATTTGAGCCTTTCTCTTTCAAAGGTAAGCGCGCGCTTTCGCCACCGCGTGCACACGCGCGCGCGGAGCGTTTTAGAGAACGCATCGGCAGAGCCCCGCTGTGAAACGCTAAAAGGCGCCCACCTCTATTCTTTTGGAGCGAGGCAACACCTATTTTGGATCCACTGGGGAAAGAGGCGAGCTACCGCGCATGCGCAGACTCTGGCACTACTTCACCGGCGTGCTCCACGGCGACGAGCGGCCACCGGTCCGGCGCTCCGAATTATTTTACAGCGAAAGCTGTTATGAGATCATTTCACCGGGCTGTTTTTGGCGCCGTAGTTGTCCGCCGCCGCCGCCGCCGGTGTCCGTAACCAGTATCGCTCGAAATAAGAAAAAAAACGAGACAAGAAAAAAATTCCAGTATGGAACGAGGTTCGAACCTGGGCCCTCTGCGTGGGAGCCCAGTATTCAACCTCTGAGCCATGCCAGTGCTTGAAATTGCTTTGCAAAAAGGTCCTATACAGGCTTCATGTCGGGAACGAACCACATTAGCATATGCAATATAGCGTGGTAGAAGAGTAAAATAAGCACCAAGCGTCGCACAACGCGAATTCTGTAACCAGGCGTCACACAATGCGAATTGCGCAGCGAGTAGGTTGTTGAATGCTTCCAACCCATTACAAAGGGCTCTGCCATAATTCTTGATCGTCATCAGGCACAGCATCAACAAAGTGCGCATAATGCCTTACATGCGTTTAGCAGGTACGACGGTTCTCCGCAGAATGACGAAAAATGACACGGTGCCTGCTACCCCACTTCTAAAAAATTAGAATGATTTATAGCGCAGTGGGTTCCTCGGAAGTGCACTTGTATTGGTTGCCAAGGAAGCCCATAAGCGCTTGATCCATTTCCTCGGGGTCTCAGTAAAATTACAATGACTTAGAGCGTACTGTGTTCCTCGCAAGTGCACTTGTATTGGTTGCCAAGGAAGCCCATAAGCGCATGATCCATTTCCTCGGGGTCTCAGTAGAGTTCTTCGCCCCCCCCCCCCCCCGTCTCTCTCCCACGTCAACGTATGTTATACAGCATGACGGGAGAGGGAAATAGCGACCGGGCGTCACCCAATGCAAATTACATAACTGGTGGGCCGTTTAAAGATTCCAACCCATTACAAAGGGCTGAGCCATAATTCTTCATCGTTATCAGTAGTCGCGTCTACAAAGTGCACATAATGCCTTACAGACGTGTATATAGCTGGTGCCTCGCTTCTCCGCAGAATGACGAACAATGGCTTAGTAGGTGCTTCCCAACTTCACGAAAATTGTGATTTATGGCATAGTGGGTACCTTAGTGTACTTGTATTAGTAGCCCCAAGAGAGTTTAGAAGGGCTCTATAGAAACGCCGCTCTTCCAGCTTTCGCTGTGACTGTGCTGCGGTTTCAGCGCAGGCCTGGCGTTTTTTTTGGGTGCACGTGTATACAGGGATGATGAAAAGCTCCCTGGCCGCGCTGGCATATGAACACATGTGGTGGCGGCTTGGGAACTTTTAACTACCCTTTATACGCAGGAGGCGTTACAAAGGTAACGAAAGAGAGAGGGCGAGAGCACATGCATGTAATAACAAAAAGAACGCGAGGAGTATATTGTTGATGCTTTATCCATCTATAAAATTACAACGAGATATGTCTTTCAGCGATCTGTGGCTCGGATGTCAGATAGGAAGAAACAAAACAAGAGTCCGACACAACCTATTACTTTCAACGTTATAGTAAAGTGCGATTTTCGTTATGGAAGCGTATACTTGCAAACAGTTTATAAATAAAAATATTAAATAAAAAATAAACTAAAACGAGCGCCTAAAGCTCCCGCAGAGTTTCGAGAATTTGAGAGAAGTTAACGTCTCCTATATACCCACGGTCTATAGGTCTGCAACAATAGACTTAGTCTTTTATCTCATTGTTCTTGCTTTCATTATTTTCCTCGAGAGATATTTGACAAATGCGTGCATAGCTGTTATATGTCAATTCATAGGAGGAATAACCCTTTATGAAGCGTCCATATTCTTCTTATTATTATAATTTTCTTTTTAATAAAAATGGAGCGCCGTGCGTAAACAAAGACTGACTTCGTATATTGTTTGTCTCGCCGCATACGCAGGATATGTGCGCCTGCAGGCGTCTATATACAGGTGGTAAGAACAGCTTTAATATGTACGTGTGTCATTGCTATAACTCAAGCTCATTTAGATACAAAGGCTTCTCGCTGAGAAAGTCAGCGCATAAACATTTGACCAGAGCATTGTTTCTAGTGCACGCTCTATAGACTGCATATGAGTTTGCTCAAACACATTATTTGTGGCGCAATGCAGGAAACATGAACATATGGCAGCAGGAAAAAGAGACAGCTATATAAAGGAGCGCTTGGCGCTCCTCCGTCCCTTTTCCCTGTCCTGTCTTGTCCCTTGTCCTGTCTTGTCCTTTCCCTGTCCTGTCTATATATATATATATATATATATATATATATATATATATATATATATATATATAATATATATATAATATATAATATATATATATATATATATATATATATATATATATATATATATATATATATATATATATATATATATATATATATATATAATATATAGTGGATATACGAGGTTGAATGCAGTGCTATATTCTCGTATGGCTTTTAACCACCGTGCTTTTAGCCTCTTAAGAGCGCGCACATTCAACCCGTTGCTCTTACCGCCTCGTATTTAGCCTGCACCTTCACGAAATCACCAAATATGTTACGCAGAAAAATGGGGCATGCACTGGAATGTTACGTTTAAAGCTTCGTATGCATGCACATATACGCCCGGTGAACAGGTCGCGCCAGGTCCTCAGGTCGTTCTGCTCGTGTTCTCAATCATGAGTGATATCCGCCGCTGTGGTGTATACAGTGGTTACGGTGCTCGTCTGCTGACCCGAAGGTCGTTGGTTCGATCCCGTCCTCGGCGGTCGCATTTCGATGGAGGCGAAGGCCCGTGTACATACGTATGAGATGTCAGTTCTCGTTAAAGAACACCAAATGGTAGAAATTTCCGGAGCACTCCACCGCGGCGTGCCTCGTAATAATATCTTGGTTATAGCACGTAAAATCCCAGTTGTTATGTGATAAATAATGGTTTCCGAGTCTTTGGTCAAGCCCCGCCACGGTGGTCTAGTGGTTATGGCGCTCGACTGCTGACCCGAAGGTCGCGGGATCGAATCCCGGCCGCGGCGGCTGCATTTTCGATGGAGGCGAAAATGTTTGAGGCCCGTGTACTTAGATTTAGGTGCACGTTAAAGAACCCCAGGTGGTCGAAATTTCCGGAGCCCTCCACTACGGCGTCTCTCATAATCATATTGTGGTTTTGGGACGTTAAACCCCAGATATTATTATTAGTCTTTGGTCAATGGAAATATAGCTGTTAATGTATGGGTATACGACACACACACGCACACACGTATATACGCACACATATTCACGAAAAATCGATAAGCAGCACCTATATTCTACAGCTGTAATGGTGGGATATTCTGTATCTCTATCTTTCCTATTTATTTCGGGCACATGCATCTCCTGAGGATAATATCGCCCGTCATTCAGTTCCCGGATCCGATTCTTATATACTATATGTGTATGTGCGATCTCTCGGGTTGACCGGCCGACTGGGGGGAAACCCTCGGACCACAACACGCGGGAAAGTCCGTGTCTTCTCTTCAACGACCATCTGCCACAACGAAGCGTGTTTTCATTGGAAGGTATAAGCTTTCGATAGATAGCGCAGTAAAAACGGAAGGTACGGAGACGAAGGACCAAGCGCTGAGCTTCATGATAACGTTTTATTTTCAGGGCTCTTCTATTCTCGGTCCCCTCTGCTTTCATTACGCTTTCTGTATACATGCTCAATCATACGCGGTTCTGAATTTCGTTGGAAGCATGAGCATGGGGACGAAAACCTGGCGGATATATATTAACCGTGCAGGAGAGGTTAGCGTCAGCTGTGATGCCTGCTTCTTTTTCTCATTCTGCAGGCTTGCCGTGAATAGCAAATATGTAGTCCGTTTCTACACAGGAAATATTCACACATTATCAAGCACACAAACAGACAAGATAAAAGAGAAAGGAGGCAGACATGCACAAACACATAGTTCGCATAACTTTGTCTTTGAATCTATAGCTTGTTCGGAAATAATGCAGTGGTTGTTGTGTTGTGGGGTTACAGCTTGGCTTATATACATGCAGAGCCGCGGTGGTTTTCCCGCCTATGTGTCATGCGTTCGTGTATATATATATATATATATATATATATATATATATATATATATATATATATATATATATATATATATATATATATATATATATATATATTGTTTGTGTTACCAGCGTTAGAAAATACATTATATGTGAGCCAGATGATTGTGCATAGTACGGCTAAACGACTTCTGCATGAGCTTTATGCACATATAGTAAGTTTTCTCTAACAACGAAATACGATTGATGCATGTTTAATGGAATAAAACAGCGCTTTGTACAGGACGAAGTGAAGTCTGTATAGTAGTGATGCAGAACTATCGGTAAATTGACTATCGATAGCATCGATAGTTTTTTTTTAACTATCGATAGACAAACTATCGATAGTACTACTATCGACAAACTATCGATAGTGCAATCGGTAGTACCATGGTTAATATTACTAGCGATATTACTGCCACGCGTGTGTATTGATTTGTTTTGCTGTATTCGGGCTTCACCCAGAAAGACTGTTAGGAACGTTTGATGCAGATCGAGCCGTAATGTCAGCGAAGCTTCACGATTGTTTGAGATCATTCTATTAAGACTACGCGCCGAACGCGGAAAGTCAATTTTATTCGAGAGCTTACGCGAACGCCAGCGATAACGTTGGAAGATTCGATGGCTGTATAAAAGGCGACGCGTTCCACCGATGATCAGATTACTCGACGGCCGACGACTGTTCTCGCCGCTATCAGTGCGCAGCCTGTACCGCTTGTATTTTTAGTTTTAATTTTGTTGGCACAAGATTGCCCAAATAAAGAGCTCCGTATTTCCCAGTCTTGTTGCAACATTCTTCACCGTCACAACCACGTGACAGTACTATTTATAGTTGTGTGAATAATGATGCTGTTGCGGGCCGGCCTTATTGCCAAAATATTTGCGATAGCCTACTATCAGCTTCGCTTAATTTATGAGCAATATTCGGCGAAAGAAATGAATTATTTCCGCAGTGAAAATAGCGGACTATGTCCATAAATAAATAAATAAATAAATAAATAAATAAATAAATAAATAAATAAATAAATAAATAAATAAATAAATAAATTCACATCCAAAAAGCAGCCAGTTGCACCTTGCACTTATTTTTATTTTGAAATCATAGAATGCAATATCAATTTAAAGCCGCGCAGTTTCACTGCATGTAACGCCTTCCTTCCTGCTACACCTGAATAGCTTGACTTTATGACCATGTGTCAGCGAAGCACTCAGGTGAAGAACAGAAGCATGTCCACTTCAGCCTGCGCCTCCGGCTCGCACGTGTGCGGGGAACCAAGTTTATTCTGCAATGAGTTTGTGATGTTGATTTTTTACTATCGATAGTACCATCAAATTTTTTTACTATCGATAGCACTATCGATAGTATTGTTTACTATCGATAGTTCTATAGTGACTCGGCTATCGATAGTATCGATAGTACCATCGATAGTTCTGCATCACTACTGTATAGACACGGCGAAGTCTTCACTTCGTCCTGTCCACAGCGCTCTTTTATTCCTTTCCATAATGCTCCGACCAGCCCAGTAAAGAACACTGCTGCGATGCAATGAATGCGATGCAATGGATGCTGAATGCTTCGCAGAGGCGAAGTAATGAATGCTATACGAAGTAAGGAGCAGTAACTCTTTTGGATCCGATCTCGCGTAACTCTACAAAACGCTGGTTAAAGCGACTGTAGCCGCACCATGGGAGCGAAGCTGATTTCGTGCTGTTTGTCGCCTCAACACAAAGCTGTCAGAGCCACACCACGTATGCCGCCACGTTTAGGGATGTCTATCGAGATAGCGCGAGCGACCACGCTCTTATGATCAAAGTTCTCAGTTGCTGCTCGAGCGACGCGTCCCCCCCCCCCTTTTTAGCGGCACCGAAAGACGGGCGGGGCGTTTCCTCTCTGCTTGACGAGCCACCGACACAGGCCTCGCATACTGGACCATGCTATCGCATGTGCCCTTCGTGCGACGGAGATGGCCGGCTCTTTTCGTTTCTGCTTCAGCTGCGCTCGTCCCCATCGCTCGTGCGCTTTTAGTATAGCGCGTAGAGCATATATACGATGCGCGGGGCGATGTTGTCGATTTGAACTTAATTCGGAGAATGACTACAACGGTCGCCAATGGCGACGGCAAAAACCCGCCGGGAGTGTCCATATAATTGCTATAGTAATAATAATAACAAACAGCGAAACGCTTTTTCACTTCGTGAAAGTAATAATCTGCCACGGCAACACACACACGCATGTACGTGAATATACGTATTTCACGTCTCCACAAGGCAGCCAATTCATCTTCGCGACCTTTCCGATACCCTTGAGCGCCATCGCTCATCGCCGTGACAGAGACACATGTGTGCAGCATATTGAGAGCGGATTCATCCGGCATGCCACTGGGTGCGGCGCGCTCTGTATACAGCAGCAGCTTGTGTGCGTACACTCTAAATATTTTCACGCGTAGTAAGCGTGAAACGCGCCCCTCGGCCTCCTAAAATTCGTTTTATGTACCACGTGACTCAAAATACGCGTTGTTTTCCTCCACCCAAGCGTGACGCCGGTCGAGGACACGCACATTCGCTGTATTTTACGCGTGATGCGGGATTCTACGCGTGAGAACCGGAATACTCACGCTGAGGAAAAGTTTGCGACGCCGATCGCGCTTCTCCTCATCACGCGTATATATATCCTGATACAATCGCCAAGACAGCCGTGCATGCGACGTCGCCGTTACTCGCCTCTGATTTGCTGCTGCGATTTGCGCCTGCTTTCGTTTATTTTTGTTTTTCACGCGAATGCCTTGAAAGGTGGCGCTTGCTTCGATGTATACTTTCGGCGGGAAAACGGGGTTAGAGTCGTTGGAGTCATTGACTTAGCAAGCTATTCGTGCATCGTCTCTGCCTACCCTTCGAGCATGTACTGTGCGGAGGGTTCGCTTTGTGTTGTTGAAAAGTGGTGAAGTCATGAATAACTCGACATCGATTGACCTGCGTGGTGTGCTGCGCGGTAGATGCAAGAACACCGAATGCGACTGCCCGGAGTTCTCGCGCGACACGGCGCGACTCGCTGCGAACTCTGCTATCCCGGCCGGATGGTGTGCATACTGCGGGCACCCGCCTGCCATTCACGGCCGCTTGGAATACCTGGGTAAGCAAATATTTCGAAATGTGTTTGCTCATTATATATTTTACAATTATTTTCCCAACAGTGACGTTTCTTCCTATTGACCTCTGAACTTTACATTAGTATCAGGCCAAGTTCTCTGTGTACAGTATGACGGACAGAAACGCGAAAATTTAGGGCTATGTATTTCACGTACTTTCATTTTCAACATCTCCATTTCGTGTCATAGCGGCGTAATTTTAGCTAGAACACTTACATCAGACCCAACATTAACTTTAGATGGCGGATTCGTAGCGACGTGACGTGGTTACCTTGAGTAATTGCTCATGAAAGTATTAGTAGTAAAGAAAGTGATGTCGCATTCAGTCCGAGAGTTTCTGTTTCACTCGGGTCGTGCTATCGACCGGGAAGGATGACAAGAAAGAAGGAAGGGGTGTTGCTTTCGGTGCCGTGGCTGTGAGCCGTTTCTCCTACGCCGTCGGTTATCAGCCGGTCCCCGCGTCGCGCTCGTTAGCTTTGGCTTGTCGGCGCCAAGTTTCGTGGCCGCGTCGCGTTTCGCGGCGGTGGCCATTTTCGGGCCAGGAGGCGGAACGCCGGTAAAGGGGCCGCCTGGCGCCTCGCGCGGTGAATAAACAGCGCCTGCTTCCTCCGTCCTCTGCAGAGCGCCTCGAAAATGACCAAAAATATATTGTATGCCGTAAATTCATGTAGTCGATGCGTACATTACGAAGCGTTAAAATTGTGCCATATCCTGCAAAACAAGCGCGTTAAGGCCGCAGTAAAATTGTGTGTTTTTGCTGCACATCAAGGCTGAAGTTCACTTTTTTATGTGAGTGCGCAACGCATGAGTCCATAAGTATTATTTGAAGCCGCTATTGCCAAGAGACCGCTCTGGTTACAGGCGAACTATTTATGCCGCAACCTAGCCTTTTATAGTCAGATACGATTGCGTCACCTTCAGGAATTTCAGGCTACTGGGTGAAGTCGCACTTGTGTGCAATTAACAGGGAGTTTTCGAATAGTGGCCCCAAACGTTCGGGGCCCCAAAGCTTCTTGCGTGGGCTCGCTTTGGGTCAAGCAGGAGTTATAGAGTTTTCGAATAGGGTCTGCGGCGATTTGGGCACTCCCCCTATTCTAGGTCACTGTGGTCTTGGCTGAGAGCTGTCGCTTCGAAGTGAGTGCCGTCATGTTTATTTGACGCAAAGCGTTTGGGGCAGGCTTTGGGGCTCCCGCTAAATTCGCGAAATAGCGTCCCCAACGCAAAACCCGAAGCTGTTTCGGTCTCGCGCATGCGCAGCGGCCTCGACGCTATTCCTTTGGGGCCTCTATTCGAAAACTCCCTAATATTTGCGTTACCGTAAGGTAGCATAAACAGTTTACCTTACGGTCCACTACGTGGAGCCAGTGCCTCGGCGGTCGGTAAGCTAGCTGTCGCGGCAGCAAGAATGGAGCTCTGGTGCAGTCATGTTGTGATCTTATAGCAAAATTATACGGAATTACAGAAAAGCTGTTTTTGTAAGCGCCTCAGGTAGAGCATACGTGTCAAAACAGTCAATTCGAGCTTGCACCTTTTACTGTAAAAGCCCAAAATTGTCGCGAGCACAAAAATGAAGTGCTTCGTATGGTACTCACTGGTGTAACTAATAGCTGATATTTTGAATGCCGTTTTCTGAAATTCGCAGTGAAATGTGGTCAGTATACGATCCCCAGGTTAACGGTTTTCTTTCTAATGGATGAATATGTCTGAGATACCACGATGAGTGCACGTGTTCACAGTCGAGTTGAGTTCTACTTCCACAAACACTATAATTGCGAAAGAGTGCTTAGCTCACCCGGCTGCCAACCGACAAGACAGCGGTTCGATTCCCACCGCGGGCAGAAATCTTTTTTTTCCTGCAGCTGTTCCTCTCTATGGATGAACGGTTGCACCACAATGTTCCTTCTTTGGGCTTACAGTTGCGTCATACTGGATGTCAAACATACGGTTAACCTCTCTGCATTTAGTCTCGAGAAGGACTAACGGTTCTGCCAGCGCAGTTCGTTTGTCAAGGGAAGAACTTTTGATTGAAAAGCTCGCAAGGTCTGTTGGAGTGTATGGGGTTCAGAAAGAGGCAATCGTCTTACTTCCACAATTATATTTATCGCTGTGAAATTTATATTTGTTGATCTGTGCAGACAATAGATGAAGAAGGACATTCTGAAAGCGGAATAGATGCACCCCGCGTGAAGGCACTTTTAAAAGCATCCTTTATCCAGAGGGCACGTCACCAGTGGCGGTATTACCGGCTTATCTCCTAAACGAAGAACTGGTAAGACAGTCCTGTACCTTCTTATGTCCCTCTTTATTTCTTCAGATTGCCATATTTCAGAAGATTTTATTGGCGCCCAGTGTAATCTGGAGCACTCACTTTTTTTTTTAATTCGTGCTCAAACAGATTGCCGCTGTACGCATTATACTTGACTTTGCGACTTCAAAACTCCTTTGTACTGTTCTTGCTGACCCCCAATGCCGCTATAATGAAATCAACAAAGAGCCACGAAGTTTGTCTGATTGTGCGCTGTATTCTGTGTTCATGATGTTTAATTCCACGTTTTCTCTTTCAGTTTGCCTTTGAAAGTGAACTGAGATTTTTAAGCACTATCGAGGAGAACGTCAAAAGCCTCAGCAAAATTCTGCCTGCAGTGGCGACAGTGTCATCCTTAGCAGACCCATCGTACACAGAGATGAATGCGTACCTGAGGCCAAGGCTCGCGAAAATGGCCCTAATTTCAGAGGTGAGTAAAATAGTTTTTTAAGAGCCAAAGTTTCAGAAGCAATTCATAACGTCATCATTCTTCTGACACTATACTCAGTTTTCAGCAGTGTATCAGAAGATTTAACGCCGCAGTCGCAATGTGAGCTTTGTCGACAAAGTCATTTTCATAAATTCATAGTTCTGTACCAAGTGAAATTGGACAACGGTTCATTCCATGAGGTACCAAATTATTTTTTGCTTTTTATCTTTGCCAGGTTTCACCCGTAGACATTATTGGCCCGTGCATTGTGTGGGGCGACATGAAGGAGTTTGTATGCGGCAAAGAGCCCAGCGAAACCATGAAGCTACAGCCGAACACGTTGCTGGAAAAAGCACTGGTGCTTTGTTTGTGTGGGTACTACGTCAAGGACCTTGCGTATCCGGCTGCTTTTGGCCAGATGCTTGGCTTCGTTCAAGCAGTCGTTAAATGTGCCGTCATCGACGAAATTCCATGGGTGCAGAAAAGGCTACGTGATTTGTTCACGAAACTACACTTCGTTTGAGATAAGTACACATCAAAGTTTATGTGCTGCTTAAAGAGACATTCAAAATTCATGTAGCGCCTATTTTACAGTTCCTGTGTGTTTTTTCTTGGATTGCTCTTCCATAAAAAGAAGCGTTTTTGTAAGCTATGGTCAATAAAAGTTTTACTCAAATTTAAATTCTTGTAAATATTTCGTTCTACTTAACCCCGGCTTCAGGACTCTTAATAAAGTTTTGTGAATGAATGAACCCCTTATCTTTGATTCAAGATGTAAAGTGTTAGAGCACTCCGCGCAAGATTCCTCACTCAAATTTCTGGACTACCGTATATATAAGTAATCGCCTCGAAAGGATGCATGCACATCAGAGGCTTAATTGTAGGATTCGCCAGATGCACCTGTGGAAGATGCTTTATGAAAGTTTGAGACAATTGAGAACGCCTTCATTCTGCTAACACTACTAAATTTTGAACGGTGTATAACGAAGATCTAACGCCGCAATCGCGATGTGAGGCTTGTCGATCCGTGACGGGAGGCCTTCCTAATGCTTAGTTAAGGTGTAAGAGAGGATTTTTACTTACTTGATGCGGGATTCTCCTGCTCTATAAAATGTGTTTCTGACTGTCAGAAAGTGTTTAAAAATAAATTTGAGAGAAGATAATATTTGTTGTGCTGTATTTGTTGATGCTTGGCGGCTCTTTGGCGGGTATATATGCTGGTTGGCCGGCATTAAATGGCTAATTACAAAAATCAAGTTTCAATTTTCATATTGGGCACGGGAACATTCTATTGGTTCTGCATAACACGAGCTTGCTAGCTGCACCGTAAATACAAACCGCACTGCCGATGTTGAGCTGTGCGTATATATGTACCGTTGGGTACAACATGGAAAGAGTAGCCAGTGAAATAATGAAAGCTTGTCTCTTATTTCTAGCCTACTCTTTGTACTATAAACCGAAATCCATACTTATGTTTCAGCCAACAAGCTCATTTTACCCTCTGGCAGTGTCGCGTTCTACAGTTTGCACATGTGCAAGATGAAAAGGAAAAATTAATTTTTGTAATGCGCTAATTATTGCCGGGCATATGTATACACTTCAAGAAGCCGCCAAGCCCATACAGCACAACAAATATTATCTTCTTTCAGCTTTCTTTTTGGATGATTTCTGACAGTCAGAAAGGCATTTCAAGGAGCGAGAGAACGACGCATTAAGTAAGTAAAACTCCTCTCTTACACCTTCTCTAAGCGTTAAAAAGGTTGGCAGTCACGGTCAGCAAGCGTGGTGCGCTTAGCGTGAAAGCGCACCACGCTTAGTACAAGCGTGCAAAAAATCGCCCCCACTCACGCTTCGCAAGCGTTATGCATCCCGCAAGTCACGCTTAGGTAGCGTGATTTTTTCAGCGTGAAAGCACACCACGCATAGAACAAGCGTGCAAAAACACGCCCCCCTCTCACGCTTGCTACGCGTGAAAATATTTAGAGTGTATACGCGCGCAGAGGCGGGCGTGCTATCGCACAGAGACAAGGACGCTGCCGCGGCAGCGCGGCGCAATTGCGTGCATGAAGAAACACGTACATATGTATTTATACATCGACAGCCGTTGGCTGATGAGTATATATATATATACATATATATATATATATATATATATATATATATATATATATATATATATATATATATATATATATATATATATATATATATATATATATATAATATATATATATATATATATATATATATATATATATATATATATATATATATATATATATACCTCCGAGCAAAATGTATACGTGCGTTAAGCTGCTTTCACTATTCTATATACTGGCACGATAACAGTGCACGCGTATGAAATTCGGTGTACAGAAGCATGTATACTTTTCAAAAATGTGTTTGGTATAAAATGATATGTATACAGTTTGTGTCAAACGTTTAGAGACCACGAGTAACAATAAAAAAGTTTAACATTCCCGCTGCTTTCTTGGCAGGCAGCTTTGACTATAGATTTCCGGCCTGTTCTAAAATGCACTGACATGTTGTGCACGTTCAACTGAATAACCACAAGTTGCTGTAAATGTTGAAGTTTTTGGAATTTTGAGTTTAGAGACCATTATAATGGTCTCTAAACTTTTAACGCCGACTGTACTTGTTTGTGCGTGGTCGCTCTACGTGATTTTCTTCGTTATATGCTTTGAGTTGTGTGCGTCTAGAGGATGTACTCAGGTGCCGGCTGTTTGAAAGCTTGAATACGTGCGTATGTATACAACGACGGGTCGGCGGTCGTAAATTACGGACAACCGGCCTCGTCACTTACAAGGTTCATTCACACCGGCTGTACTTTCAGAGATCACTACAGTTGGTCGCAGAACGACCAGTCGCAAATAGTCGAAAAGCGAGTGTTTTCTAATTCAATCAATTCTTGCTCTATTTATCAATGACCACAAAGCTTACGAACCGTTCATGTGTTCCCACACAGGAAATCTGCTTGCTATTTTACCAGGCGATGACGGTGCCGTGCGAGCAGACGTAAACGTGCACGGTATGACGGTCTGGCCGCACTTGCACGTGTGAGCATCGGCCTCCTTAATTGGGTTGTTGCTTAATAGTACGTCAGCAGCTCGCAATCGGTCGGATGACTTCTGTCTATTTTTATAAGAGTGAATGGGCAATGGCCGCGCTTATAGGTGACGGCGCAAATGCTCCGTATTGATGCTGAATATGTCGTATACACGCACAATTGCACGCATTTTATTTGTGATTGTATATAGCGTGGTTATCAATTGCTCGCCATCGAATGATCGCGCGTGGTATGAAAAATTTGCCAGTAATGTTGATGACTACTCTGTTGGTAGTTGGAGGCTATACATCATGCAGTAGTATATAATATATATATCGAGATTCAATCGAATGAGAACAGGTCGCGAACAAGCGCGTTGTTGCGCTGTTTTATTTGTTGTTGCAATTATCGCATAAACGTGCAAAGGCCGTGCTTATATATACAGAACAGCTGTAGAGCGATTTCGCGCCATATATATATTTGTGCCTAACAAAAGATGGGCCCCTCGATCCATCCTACTTGTTTCGTTTTTCATGAGGATGAAAGCATCTTACATGAGACTTGTATAGGGAGTAGAAGTATGAAACACATGTATTTAAGTACGTTTAGGCATTATTTTTCATATGCAGTGCAGGCGTATCGAATATACGGCCAATACAATCGGGATCGCAGCCAGGGGCGTGTATATCGAAAGGCTAAATCAACGCAAATGTAGTAAATGCGAACAATAGGATGAATATAGCGGTCTGTTCCACGAAGAGGGCGCGCGGTGTGCTTAAAGGGACAGTCTACCGTTCTTCATCGCTTTTCTGTTTTGTATCGCAATAGAAAGCGTATGTATACTGTCTGAAGTGTCCAACCTTGCAGCGGTTTCTCTGGAAAGTGAGTAGAAATTTTTAAAGCAAAAATTTTCGATTTGCGCTTGGTTTCTTCCATTGGTGTATAGGGATGCCCTCAACACTGGTTGGTGGACGCGATGACGATTGTAGTGCCTGTAAAATTAAAAACCGAAATCACATGCGATTTCTGCAGGATTACTTTATTTGCGCCGAACACTAATGTAATGAATGTAACAGTGGTTTTCAGCACGCTATCGGTTAAATGAAGCCTTGTTATACAATTCAGAACACGTGTTGTGCTGTAAACGCAGTCTATGGGTTTATTTTAGCACATGCTGCCGCGATCCAAGCCAAGTTGATGAAACGCAATCAAAGGCACACGATGAAACGAAACGCTTGCACTGGCGGTGTGGCGGTGAATGCACACCTTACAGCGCATCACGTGCGGGACATCCTAAAAACAATAGGGCGTCACGATACGACCAGCGCGGAGGGCCGCATGATTTGAACGCTAGCGGTCATTTTAACAGTGTGGTTTTCCAGGCCAGTTGGCACATGATGACAAGTGAATGGTTCCAACAAGTTTCAAACGCGAGCAAAAGAAGAAAAAAAGGTAACGCTGCAGGACAATTGCATGGTCCTGTGCGTCCTGTGGCTAGTCCTGTGCGGACCATCATTGTCCTGTGCGTTTTCCTTTTTTCTTCTTGCGCTCGCGTTTGAAACTTGCCGGAACCCTTCGCTAGCGGTCATTATTTCACGATTTTAGCACGGAATTAAAAATATAATTCCTTTTTTATGGGACAAAAGCATGCTCGTTGCCGCCGATGTGACAAACAATCTCCTCATTATCACAACAACAATAAAAAAAAATTCTGAGCGGTAGACAATCCCTTTGATTTCGTTAAACACAATTCCATTGTAAATGCGAGTCGCACAAAGAACGCACAAAGGCTAGTACAAAGCGATGAATCACGTCGGAGAATTTCAGTAGGTGTCAGGACAATGCAGTATTCCATGCACGGGAATGCAGAGCTCTGTGAATCGGGAGCGGGATAACGCATGTAAACAATAACATTGCTCTTTCACTGCATGTGTGCATGTATAAGTGGTATATTACCAGAAGAATTGACATTTGGGCAAGTTGATGTTGACTGAACATCTTGTATACATATAAGAGCGCAAAAGGTCTTGCTCGTGTTTCTCGTTTTCTGTTGCGATAGTCTATATCAAGAAAGTGGTATATATAGATTAAATGTCCGCCTTGCTCGCGGTTGAAGACCGCCCACTCCTGAGAATGATTTACTCCGTAAACTTGCCTCTTACGCAACAGTCTATATTACTTAGTTTTTCTGTACGGAACCGCATATAAAACTCAAATTTATCCAGTCCGAGTGAAAACGGAAAATTCGAACCATTATTTTCAGTTGCAACCTGCGTATACAGTATACATATACGATTACATTAATACAGTATTTACTAGGGGTGTGCGAATAGTGAAATTTTACCAGGAATCGAATTCGAATCGAATAGTGCCGAATAGTGGCCAGAAATACAAAAGATGTTATTGAAAATTGAAACAAGGAACAAAAAAAATAAATGAGTGAAAGCTATGGAAGACTTCAAACTGTCATGCAGAAACACAAGCTGTTCCACATGACCTGGCTTCAGGCTTTCTCGCCGTATACTGTTACGGTGTTTACGGCTTATCTGACAACGGTAATGTTGTGCTTCATCGTCATGGGCGCACCGGGCCGAAAAATCTTCGGGCGCCCGCAGAAGTGTTTTAACTGCGCGCCGGAACGATGGGCGTTTCTGAACGAGTGGTGCCTTGCGGCAGTGGCGACTGCACAGCGTGAACAAGTTTTCACAGGTGAAGCCAATCACCGAAGGTATCGCTGGCCTAATTCGACACGTTTTCCGGCGCTTGCAACTATATGCAAGAAAGTCCGTGCCTTCGTTTCGGAAGCGAAGTTGCGAAAGGCCCGACGGTTTTCTCGTGTGTGTGTGTGTGTGTGTGTGTGTGTGTGTGTGTGTGTGTGTGTGTGTGTGTGTGTGTGTGTGTGTGTGTGTGTGTGTGTGTGTGTGTGTGTGTGTGTGTGTGTGTGGTGTGTGTGAGAGAGAGAGAGAGAGAGAGAGAGAGAGAGAGAGAGAGAGAGAGAGAGAGAGAGAGAGGTTTGCCTCTTTGGGCTCCCGACTGCACACTCCCGGGAGGGAAAGCTTTCCTGATAGCACCGGTTCAGACATAACACGTTACACTCTCGTATCAAATATACTCTCCTCGGAAATGTCTTTCCGGTGAAATGCAGCGGTGAGTAACTGCGTGGAACATCAATGGTATTTTGCGTCAGATAAAAAGACAGTTGCATTCGGTTTATGATTTCCAGTGCAAGTGCACTATACCTTCTTTTCAGGGCCGATACAACGCTTCGTTCTTCAATTCTCGTGCGAAACAAATGAATTGCTATATCACGTATTTAAATGTATATATAGATGCTGGATATTTTATAGCATATTTCCGCTTGCAGGGGCGTAGCCATGGGAGGTGTTTCGGTGTCAGAACAACCCCCGATTGCAATTTTCTGAGCGCTGCGTATATCCGCGTCCTCCTTTTTACTCGAATTTTTACGTACATAAAATAGTACGAAACAGCTAACCCTTCGCCGTTTTCTGTGTGCAGAAAGATGACCGAGATATTTCTTTAACGCAGGCTCTTTCTCTCTTTATTTTTTGTTTCCGACGACGTCACCCATAGAAAAAATATTTCTGACTACGCCACCGCCTGCTTGCACCGCGAGACACCCATCCGCTGTGCTGCTTGTACGAAGAATTCGTAGGCAGCTGTCATTGGTCGCCGAAGGGAGCATGCGTTCCTCTCTTCTATATATATATATATTGGCGGCGGCGGCGGTCGCACGCACGTCCCTTGATTTACGAGCGCAGCGCAGCATGCGTGAATGGCTTCGGAGGATGTCAATGCACTTGGAGATATGAATGGGGGTGTTGGTCGATGTCTCGTGCATGTAAATACGAATGCGTTCCTCATCTCGCGGGTTCAAGTCGACAACGGTGAAGCTATAGTAAAAAGCATGTATACTTTTCACCTTTTCGTGCATGGCAGTTCATCGCCGAGAACATACGGATGCACTGCATGCAGAAGGCGATGCAGAGGGAGTGAAGCGTTTATGCCTAGTTTCGGGCACGCATTTTAGATATTTACGCGAGTCGACTTTTCTTTTTCAGTTTCAGTTTGACCCTCTTATTCGCTCAACATACAGTGACTCCATTACATGTGAATTACAAGATAATAATAACTGTTGGGATTTAACGTCCCAAAACCACGATATGATTATAAGGAAAGCCGTGGTTCGGAAATTTAGACCACCTGGGGTTCTTGAACGTGCACCTATAAATCTAAGTATACGGGCCTCTATAGCATTTCGGCTCCGTCGAAATGTAGCCGCCGCGGCCGGGATTCGACCCCGCGACCTTCGGGTCAGCAGTCGAGCCCGTAACCACTATAGATCATCGTGGCGGGTAAGTTATAAGATACGAGGGCCGCTAGGTCAGAGATTGGTTATGGCAAGACCCTCGGCTTACAATAAAGATGTTGTGAAGTTCGGTTTAGTGTGAACAGACTATTCACGATACCCGCGCAGACCACCACCTTGTCAGCGGCAGTCTGCAGGGTCTCCCGAATGTGATCGTCGGCGCTTCCTGTCATCCAGAGTGTAATATCGTCAGCATAAAGTGAACATTTAAGATCCGGGACGTACCTGTTCTAGCCAGCGGCATCATGGATATAGTGAAGAGGAGGGCGGATACGACTGATCCTAGCTCCCTAAGGAGTATACAGGGGCAACAATACTCGGACCCAATGTGAATAGTGGCAGGTATACGGTCCGGAAGGTGGATATGTAATTATGAACGTTTTGGCCAACGCCTACAGCGTTCAGTTCAGTCAAGATGGCGGCGTGGCTGACGTTGTTGAGATCTTCATGGAGGTCGAGACTGAGAATTGCTTGAGTGCCTACAGGCTAGAGTTTGGGATAATGATGTCATGCTTCAGGTGAAGCAGGACATCTTGGCTGGAGAGGAACTTACGAAATGCCTATCATTTCGTAAGGGTATAAGTTGTTATTTTATGAATTTGTTAAGGCTGTTGAGAATGACGCGTTCAAGTGCCTTGCCTATGCATGAAGTGAGGAAAATCGGGCGTAGGTTGGCTGTGTTTACGGGCTGAACAGGCTATAGACCTTTTCACAGGAGCAGCCTCGAACCAGTCAGCTGCAGGGGTAGAGGGTATGCTCTCAGTGTTGCCACCCTGCATTGGGCTGCGCCACTGCCGTGTTTGTGTTGCTTTGGTACGCGTTTGTGTGACTGTGTTGTGCGCCCGTCTCCGATTCGAAGTGACTACCATGGCAGAAAATTTACTGCATTCGCATAGCAAGTCATCTGGCCATCACTGTGTCGTGTACGAGTGAACGAACAAGCACCAGAAGAGCGATATTTTAGGTGCAATCGTGTGTCCGCAGCACAGTAAGCCACGCGATGAGTGCAAGTGTGGCATGTTCGCGCTGCATCGTTTTCCTTCGTCGCCTGAATTGCGGCAGCAGTGGGTGGCTTCAGTAAATCGGAAGAACTTCCGCATGTCGCCATCGTCACGCCTCCCTTCCCGGTATTTCGTTGGCGGCAAGAAAACCGACGAGAACAACGTTCCCGTGCAGCACCTTGGATAGGAGGGTACGCAAGCCACTGATGACTCACCTAGTAACTCGTAAGAATGTTACGGATTCGTACTTCATATCGTCCATAATAAAGCGGCCGACACGGCTGCAAACTCCGCCTTGTCCGGTTACGCATGTGCAGCCTGCGCGCGCCGTACTTCACCGGAGGGCCTCGCAGCAACCCACGCGCGATGGATACTGTTCACGGCTTGCGACGGTGTCACATTCCCCTTCACCAGCACGACTTTTTCCTTCACATTGGGCTCCAGTGACTGACCCACCCAGCCATACTGCACGTAGTTGTACGACTCCAGTGCCTCGTATACAGTTGCACACCTGGCAAAGACCCCACACATTCGCCTCAACGATATATTAACAATGTTCACTCGCCGTATTCCTGGCCACTCACACGTGTCCTCGACCTAGTCTTTGACGTCGTTGGGGTGAATGTAGGTCAAGGTATCCATGAAGAAGAAGGATTGTGCAGGGTTTACAGTTTACAGCTGAACAAACGCGCCGCGAGCGAGTATGCGCGGAGGTTGAAACTGATGAATGATCCGTAGACGTTTAGTACGCCAATAAAGGAAATCGGTAGACAGCTGCAAGAGCATTCTAGTTACCGATTATTAACACTTAACGCCGTGATCGACCTTCTACTACGCTTGTTGCTACTGGTACCGACGACGAAGCACTGTCGTTCGCAGACGCGGAGCTCATTCTTGCGTTGCAAGCGCGAATGCGCGCCGCTGAACGGTTCAGATAGCGACGAATCGGTCAGTGGCAGCGACGATATCAAACAAAACAGTCTAAAGAAACGAAAAATCAGCAAACACAGGCTTTAGCAGAGATCTCACACCATTGGATAGCGCGCCGGTTCGAGTACGCGCAGCCCAAGATGGCGATTTCGCCAATCTTGCACGTTAGGCGGCGCGCATTTCAATATGGCGCCCCCCTGGCGTGAGAATTTGAAAAGGTGTATTGGTACATGAAGATAACTCTGGCGTCCGCAGCCGGTAGGATACAGGTGTCAAGGCAGTGGTTGAAAAATTGGTGAGGGCTGAACCACACCGACAGCGGTGCCGGGAGTATATCGAGCAGAGCTCCCCGAAGTATATACATTTTACGGGAATCACACGTGCCACGTTGCAGGGGGAATACTCGACACTCTTGAGGGACACATGCAGGGAGAAAGCTTTCTTCTGGCGAGAAATCTTAGAAATACCTCAGCGGAGGCGGTGCTCGCCGTTCTGCTCCTGCCTATTGCCCAGCGCCGTTTGTCTCTCTTCTTGGTATCCGTCTCTTTCTTCCGTTTGTGGCAACTTTTCGAGGTGGGCCTCCGGTAAAACTGCTGCAGAGCGGTGACAAATGATGTGCGAAGGGCTGGCTGGACGGGCGTAGAAGATCAACGACCGCGTGTCTCTAGCCGTGCACGCATGATTTCGGTCGTTCCCGTGCTCCCTTCGCCGAGACGCGCTCCCTTACGGGCTGCGGAAGACAGCGCCCACTTTTTTCCCCTAACAAAAAACTTTCCTCAGTTTGGCAACACGCTTTGTGGTGACCGGCAGTCCCAAGAAGAGCTTCAGCAAAAAGAGCGAAGGGAGGGGTGCAGGTATACTCGCACAGTTCCTCTTGACACGCGCTTCTCTTCTAGAAACGGAAAGGAATCCGGAAAAGAGGCTCTTGCTCGAGTATTGGCACATTCAGCGCAAACCTGCAGCAAACGTGAGCCGCTCGCTAGGAACAATGCCCCCAGTATACGTTCACGGCCTCCGAAACGTGAGGGAAAGGGAAGGCCGGAGCCGTGCGGGGAGAACAAGACGCGGCGATGCCCGCGATGCTTTTTTATGACCAACACAGTCAGCCCCTGAGGAAGGGACCGAAGCTGTCCCGAAAACGCCGGGCTGTCTTCAAACTGTGCCTGGAACCATTTCATCTTCCTAAATCTTCTACCCAGCCAGACAGATTTCTGTCGAAATGTTTACATTTCAATTGAGAGCATATACACCGAGACGCGCCCAAGACCGCGGCCTTGGGTGCAGTGATCCTTGTCGGAAAGGATAGGGGGTTAATTGACATCGGTTTTCGTTATGATTTTCGTCGTTCTGCATGGGAACGCATACAAGTTCATGCGAATGATCTACGAATGGATGGATGCTATCAGCCTCCTCATTATAAGTGGCCATGTGACTTGTGCGCCACCAACCTAATTCCCTGTCCAGATGAAATAAGTTTTTATTCCTATAGAAAAAAAAAAGAAGCATTAAATTCATAGCTTACCTTTCGGTGTTTTGCGGTGGAGTATAACCGGGGTTTTCAGGCTATTTATTTTTGTCATTTCCCCGTACTTTTTCGTCCCACCAATCCTTCAACCGTCGTTTACTTGTCTCTATCTTGCCAAGGTGGCAACCTTGGCACGTTGGTAGTCGATTTTTAAGAACGATAAAAACGCACTGTATACGGCGACGCAAAGAAGGAACACACAGGCGCACACAGAGCGCTACTTTTCGACAGTTTATTTTGTGATCCGTACACTGCTTATATAGAAAAACATGAGCGCATCCGCTGCGCAGGAGTAACAAAACATTACAAATTTGCAAGGTATACGTTGTAATGATTTTTCTTGCTGTCAGTTATATCAGTTATAAAGAATAGCGCTCTCAATGGACAGCGCTATTCTTTATTATAGCTCTTTTTCATTATCATGGAGGGGAGGCCATGTGCGGGGAGTTGAGGGCGAGCCCATTCGCAAAGATAAGCTTGCACTATATAGCGTATGATGTTTCTCTTGTGATTCATCGCAAAGGAGAATTTCGCAAGAAGATGCTCGAAAGAACACTCATCCATGTGTATATATAGTCACGACATTTACTTCCCGGCTGTGTCGCGATTCCAGTTGGCGTATACGGTTCAATAACATCGCGTGGTGAGTATATGAACGTGGATACACACGTTATTAAAAAAAACAACAAAAAACATGGCTGATCCCTCCGTCATAGGAATCGGTATAACACGAAAGTGAAACGTGTCTTCACAGAAGTAGTGCTTATTGTGAAGTTATATATGAGAGCTTGTACAATGTCTATTCGTGTTTGGCAGTTTGACGTGGATGCACCCATGTTGACAGCATGTCTCTATCGCGACGACTAACGCCCATGATGATGATTAAACCGTTGTGGTAGCTGACGGTGTGAACATATATTTGGACACAGCGAATCGTGAATCCCGCGTAAGGATGATATCAACAAGCTCATAAACAACACTGGTACCCGGTATGCACTTCTTCAAAGCGTTGTCAATTAAGGAGAGAAACGGCGTGCACGGTCGCAGGCGCTGCTCTCGCTCCATAGGCACGACATTTGCCCGTCGAAATCGCGTCCTTTCTGCAACGCATATTGCAGCAGTTTTGTTAGTCGGTGCTCTCGCAATTGAAGCAGTCGGC
This sequence comes from Rhipicephalus sanguineus, assembly GCF_013339695.2. Lineage (NCBI taxonomy): Eukaryota > Metazoa > Arthropoda > Arachnida > Ixodida > Ixodidae > Rhipicephalus > Rhipicephalus sanguineus. The sequence goes on from NC_051178.1 coordinate 125,469,516, forward strand.
CGCGGAGAAATCCCGTTGGTGCACGTGGAAGCTGCACTACTCAGATGAGCCAACGCACGCTAACACGAAGCCAAAGGCAAAGAACGTAACTGCGTCAAGGGTGCCTCGGCGACGCCAGCGCGGCCAGTCTACTTCTCTGGTATCGAGACGCTTTAACCGCTTTAACCATGACCTCCGATATCGCGTGCAATCTCGGAGTAAGTGCTAGTAAGTGTCGATCGTGAAGCATTACTTCTTTACACATCTCACAGACGGCGGCACCGTCCCGCTCCGCATATAGCTCCACTCGCCACGAAAGAGAATGTGTGAAAGATATAAGGCGCGTTCGCGCCGTGTCTAGCATCTCCCGAGTTAGCTTAGTCCTTTATTACTTACTTTTGCACCTCATACAATAATATTACAGTGCATAAACAGTACATACAGAGGTAAAGACCGGAGTGGTTACATAGTGACTAAAGTCCTTTATACGGATAAGTGGCTCAAGATGTTCGAGCCACTCTGGAATTGGGTCTTTAGTTTTACACTCTTCAATAAACTTCGTGATCATTTGGCGGAAATATTCGCGAATGGGGCAGTGTATTGATGTCGGCTTAGTCGGTGGGTGTCGGGCGCTTGCCGTCGCGGCCGCAACGACGTGGGTTCGATTCCCAGCAGACTATCTCTTTCTTGTTCTTTTTTTTTGCTTTCTCACCCGTTGGCGTCCATTTTATCAACGTCATATCCGTGACGGATGTACTTGGTGGACCCCGGCATAAAACACTTTCGTGTTAAAAGAACACACAAAAAAGCACCAGCGCATCCTTGTAGTAACGCTATATATACCTGTATGCTTTACATTCGCATTGTCTAATGCAAACTGCCACGCTCACGAAATAAGGTGGTGTATGTAGATATGCAGACATAAAGGCAGCGGTCGATTATCCTTCCGCAGCCTTATGTACCGCATCCTTATGTATGTATGTACATACACTCTTCGGGACGTTCTATACAGCTTAGAATGCGCGCGTGTAACGTAGCTGACGTTCAGTTAATGCAATGTGCCACTCCGCGCACATTCTTGCCCTTTCAGTTGGTCGCTTCGAATCCCGCTGACGCTTCAAATCGCTCTAAGCGTGCAGAGAGTATACGAGAGGTATTGAAAAGACGATAGCAAGGGCACCACTCCGACACCCCCGAATCCAGTGAGTAAACAATACCGGAACTTCCATTCCTGAAGTATACCATTAGAGAGTTTTAATTTCACGTATACGTGGATGTTTTGCGTGCGCAAACGTGACTTAGGCGCACCATTGCGAAGCGTGCAGTTTTGTTTACAAATAGCGACACCGTCTATACGCTCACATTTAGCGCCCTTGGTGAATACACTTGAAGTTCAAAATTACATGCACGCATTACAAAATTATATAGCTCAATCTTTCACTTAAATGGACACTAAAGGCAGATAACAATTTATGCCAGAGTGAAATGTTTGGGAATGCCTAAAACGTCAGTATTATAAAGAGCAGTGCTTTATACTAATCGAAAAATCAAGGTAAATATAGGACACGATATGCGCTATACCAGTGGAACATCTTGGATGATGACAAGAGTCACGAGTAAAATTAATCACTAGTTCTCAAATTACTTATAATAATAAAAAAGCAACATTCCGTACATTAAAAGACGTAATAAAATGCTGCTTGTGCGTTTATGTTTCATTCAAGGGAAAAAGAACTTGGCGTTACCAAGGAGAACTGCGCGAGTGGTTCAAAAGTTCCGTTTTCGCTGGGCTGCTCTCCGCTCGTGCGGTCGGTTCTCAGTGGGCTGTTTCGTATCGCGTACTGTTGCGTGTGCGCTTTGCACGCTCATGAAAGTCTCTCTAACCAAAAGTTCGACAAAATGCCGCGTCCCTGTTATGTTGCCGGGTGCCTGAATGGTGTGCGCCGTTTGAGTAACAGCAGCTGCACCAAAGGAACCGACGTGACTTCCCAATGGGTGCCGCAAATAAACCCCTATACGCCGAAGTGGCCGAGTCTCTGCGGCAGTGTGTTAAACAACCAAGAAATCTGCGTGTGTGATCGCTGCACTTTCGTGCAGAGGATAAACCGCAACTTGGGCAAGGCTTGTAATGTGCCATTCAAAGCAGAAACCGCAGCGGTCGGCTCCGGGCAGTCAAGGCGGGCAACGTTGGGCGTGAGAGGCCCTTTCCAGGCGGGCGATTCGAAGTGCGCTATAACGCCGTGCGGACCACTAAAATGTGATTTTTTTCAAAATAAGTATTTTCTTGGCACGAAACAAGCACCACGAGGTTTCTGGAACGTTATTTCAGCAAGAAATGTCGACTTACCATTTGCCTTTAGTGTCCCTTTAAGGGTTTACCAACGCAACGATACTTGGATGCTAAAAGAGGCATGCCACATTGAAGTGTTCCTGAGCATAACAGAAAGAAGCATAAAATACTGGAAGATCAAAAGAAAAAATAAGCGGGATTGCATGAGCGCATACAGATGAAAAAGCGAACGCAGTAGCAACTTTCTCGCCAACGTTGACGGACGAGAAAAGATCTGTATGTATACAAGAGGGGTGGGCAGAAAAACGGGCTCTTTCATCGGAGGGATAGCATACGTGAAAAGAAAAGAAAGTGAAAGAAAAACAAAGGCTACTTCTATAAGCGCGGTCGCAACAATGACGCGCACAAAGGGCAGCGACGGCGAGCTCAGGTGTATTGTCTTTTCAACGCAAGAGCGCAGCCGGTGGCGCACTAATTGCGTGCGCTCCGTCAAGCCGTCGCCTGTCGGGTAACAACCTTCGAGCGAGCTCCCTCGCGGCCCTTGCCGACAGCCACCAAAATAAATAACAAAGAGAGCGCGCGCGACGCGGGGGAGCGAGCGATACGAAAACAGCGCAATGCAGAAAACATAAAAAAAGAAAGAGAGAACCGGCACACTCGAGCGGCGGCGGCGAAGGGGCCCGCAACCTCTCCATGGAGGACGCAGACAAGCAGGGCTGCATGCAGCAGCCAGCATCAGCAGCAGCAGCAGCGTACACAGTAGAAGCCGGCCAGCAAAGCCGGCAGAGCGAGCCTGCAACCCAGCGCGCGGCTCGGCTAGCCCGACGGGGCAAGCAGGAACGCGGCCGAGCGCAAATGCCATTAGCGTCCGCCGAAGTCGCGCAGGGGGTTCTCCCGCGCGCTCCCATTTGCTGACGCGCTCCGAACAAAAGCCATCCGGGCAGGGCATCACGTGACGCCGGCGGGCCAATCGGCGCTCGCTGGCGGTGCTTCTCGTTCGCGCGGCGGGGAGAACTGTTCGGCCGCAGCCTCGCACACCAGTTTCCTCTGGAGCCGCGTCGGTTGCATCTCCTGGCGGTGCTGTTGGATATTCGACCCCGCGTTTGAACCGCTTCCGGCCGTTCCTCATCGGATCCAACGGTGAGTGCAGAATCTGCACGCTTTGACGATTGCGCTGCTGCATGCGGCATGTCGCTGCGACGCCGCGTTCTCGAGCTACGAGCGATTTCTGGAGCGTCGTCTGCGCGACCGGTCGTCTCCGAGAGAGCCAATATGGCGACTCGGGAAAGGTGCGGCGCTCCTCTGCGCTCCCCGGTTTTTCGCGGGGCTCGCGCGGCTGCCTTCGTCGGCGCCCGTCGCTGGCTGTTGGCGGTTGCTCTGAGGCTCCCGGAGCGTGCTGGAAACGCTGGTTAGCACGCCGACGTCGTGGTTTTGCTCATACAGCCCGATTCTGGGAGGTATACTGTCGAGCTGTCACCCGCCACCGCTTCGCTTGCCATCTCGGCGTCGGAGCTCCCCGCTCCAACGGCCGTGGCCTCGACACCGATGCCTCTAGCGTCGATCCGATTGTTGGAATAGATTGCCTGATGTCCAAGGTTATTGGCAATACGTCTTTTATGGCGGTGACGCGTTTATTTTTGTCGTATTCGACTCGAGTATGCGTGCCTCCTGCCTTCTACTTCGCGGCGCTGTGTGTGGGGGGCGTGGGTACCTCTAAAAAAGCAAGTTTTTTCCTTATAGTCGTGACAGCTGGCACTATTATTGGCTATTCGGCGCTTAGTGTACACTTCAGTGATCACGTCAACACTGTCAGCTTGGCGGCTAGTCACACTGTCGCCGAACAGCGAACTTGATTTCGGCGTCGTACCGCGTGCGCTGCGCTCCATCTTCACGTGGGGGTGCGGAGTGTTAGGCCTAACGACTGAAAGCGGCCGCTGGCCGGGTTCTGGGGGCCCGGGGAGCTCTGTTGGGGCCACGATTTCGGCTCCAGGTCTGGTTTTCGTTTCTCCAAAGGTACCGGAGAGCCTAGAAAGAGAGATTTTAACATGATTTCTGACCTTACCCTGTCCTTTTGGCGTGTTTTGCGGCGGTTCCGCATTGGCAGGCGCACATCTTGAAGCGGCACTGTAGGGTTCGCGCCCTGGGTTACAGGTTAACCTTAGGGCCTTAACACACATTTGTGGAAGTCAAAAACCAAAAGGACGACGCAGATTTCGCGTGTCGCTGCTCGTTACCTATCCGTTTGGACGCAGAACGACGCTTTCTGCGGGCTCTCGGCCGAGGCCGTCCCAATGGCGGGGTATCGCTGTCGATCGCTGTCTTCGCCCCGGTTTCGGCCCAGGCTCGTCAGCCTTGCCGAATTTATTACGTCCTTTTCGTCCTTTATCGACCTGCGTACGATTCGTAGTGGGGGATTATTATTTCCCGCATTTCTGGCACCCTGTTTCTGTCCTTGCGGCTTCGGGGTCGAAACCCCCTCTAATTTGGCACTCTAAATTCCTGCCAAATGCCTAAAAGCATCCAAAAATTATACCTCTCTGCAGTATAGACTACGTATTTTCTCTGTTTGACCAGCTATATAAATAACGCTTTTCAATCTCGCATGCGTGGTTGATGTTCTCGATGGTGGGAAGATGTCGTTGACCTCTTGCGTTGAGTATCGGTTTCGCGCGCCTGAAGTCGCGACCGACGGTACTTGTTTCTACACTGTAAAAAAAAATTACTCCCAGGTGGGAGTAAAATGCTTGCCCTCTAGCGACCCCCCCATTCGGAGTTTTTTATACTCCGGACTTCCGGAGTAAAGCATTTACTCCGGCTGGCCGGAGTTATTGCGTGGCGCCTCCGGAGTGTTTCTGCCGCTCCTTCACTCCGGCTGGCCGGAGTTATTGCGTGGCATCTTCGGAGTATTTTTCACTGTTCTTTTACTCCGGCTGGCCGGAGTTTTTGCGCGGCACCTCCGGAATATTTTTTGCCGTTCTTTCACTCCGGCTGGCCGGAGTGACTGCGTGGCACCTTCGGAGTATTTTTCGCCGTTGTTTCACTCCGGCTATCCGGAGTTTTTTCGTGTCACCTCCGGAGTATTTTACGAATCTCCTTACTCCGTCCGGACGGAATTTCAGTGAGATGCATCGGGAGTATCCTTCTCTTTGCTTCGCTGCTATAGTTTCTTCACTCTATGCTGATCGTGTCACGCGTTGGTTACATAAAGGAATTATCATCAAACACTGCAGAGTCACTGTGTACTTTTATCCACAGACCTCTAGCAGATGAAAGTCAAGAGAACACGTGAGTTCTTATTATTTCATTTATTAACAATAAGCTGCAGTTTTCTGTTCATGAGCCAGCATTTGGGAAAGCAATACAAGAAACAAATATGCAAAAGGCCACCAAAAAACAAAGCAGAAGTCAGATCACGTGAAACCAACAGCGCTCAAGTTTTAAGCGCAGCGTGTCGAAATGAAGCCCAGAATGCTGCAAAAGGATGCACAACAAACGAAGGAAGCGTATTCGCCGGAAACCATCCACGACGGACCATCCATCAGATTCATTGACGACGCAAAGATTCAGCTGATTTCTTCCTGCATAATTTAGCAAGAAAGTAGTACATGAGAACTAAGTCATGCCACAAACACGAAAACTGAGGACACTGAAGCCACAGATACTCATTAAATTACATACAGGGTGGCAGTCCATGAGAACACCCAGGTTCTTACAGCATAGTCAATACTAAAATTAACGACAAAGTTTGACAGAGCAGCACTAATTAAACGGACCACACAAAGTACACAATATCACAAAGAAGTCAATATAAAGAAGCACATCCCACGTACTCTGGTGTCAGCCAGCCGCTCTATGATAAAAACACACCTCCGCGCCGCGAACAAAGTGCAAAACGCGCGAAACTTTTCCATACAATTAAAAATCGATACCTCTACTTCTGCTCAGTCTTTCAAAGCTTTCTTTTTCACTAAAATGAGCGAATTTCAGTACTCGCTGACTTGCTAATTTTATAAAATGTCATTACTGGTTATTACAGTTGCATTTCAATCTGTTCTTATCGTCCTACTTCCCGCATATTAGGCGCTTCCAGTTTTTATGCTTACGACCGCTCCATAAGAAAAGCGTTCCTCTATTCTGCTTTCCAAAACAGGCTTCGAGGCAAGTTGGCGTTGTACCCTTCTTTCTTAATTTGCTGCGCCCGCCCTGTCATGAAACTTTTCGTAACGGACATTTTTCAAAATAGTTATTGCCTGGTAAGACGACGATGTGTACACATCTACTGCACTTAGAAAAACACGTCGATCCACCTCGTAACGCTTGGCCCAACAGACAAAAAAAAAAATGCAGCCTCGCTCACTGCTTCGCATGAAACCGATTCCCACAAGGCGTGGAATCTGCCGAATATTTAATACCTTGTTATTCTGTCTACATGTTAACATTGTCTCCCAACATTTGAAAAGGATACCCGACGTCTCTTATTCGATCTTCGGCTTTCTTTACGCAATGCTTCGCCGATCGCACATGTTGTTCCTCCGGTGTACATCGTGCAAACTCCTGTTCCCGTTCTGCATTCATTTTCTTTTCGATGCGTCGCGGATTCTAATATTTCAACAGCTATCTTCAGTCTATGTATTTCATGTAGCTTGATGCAACGAGGGCCGTCGTTGGCGGCCGGTGCGTGAAGAAGGCCGTCGGCGACGGCGATTGCAGACGGGAACCGATGGAACTGGATCTACTCCCCAGCTTTATCCCTATTTGCATAGCTGTTTGTGCCGCGTGCAGTTCAGCCTGACTGCTCGGGCTTGGTTCCCGGGGCCTTTCGGCAGCGCAGGACACAAGCGACGAGAGCACAATGAAGCGCAGCCAACATCCAGCACCGCGTCCCCGCAGCAAGCGCCTGCTCCTTTCTGGCACTCACATGCCATTAGTCCGCGCCTCCACCCCCAACCCGTTTCTGTGCCAAGCGACCCCTGCCTTCCTTTCGCATTCCCCGTCACCCACAAACTGGTCTCGACACCCCTCTCTCCCTTTCTTTTATGGACGGACCACATTCTCCGAAGTGTCAATTACATTTCTACATTGATATTTCGGATGCTTCTTATCATATGAAATAATTTTTTTCGCCAAAATGAGCACGTATATGCGTTCTAAAAATCTGTACCAAACACATTTCTCTAGCTCAATTCGCTAAATATATAAAAAATTAATACTGGTTTCAGTTTTTCATGTCCTATTAGTTCCGTTTATATGAAAGATCAAGAATATTAACACTTAATGATAGACCCCGACCTGGCGTATAATAATATCGAAAGCGGACAAAAATTACCTTTTATTTATACTAACCAGGCCAACAATATCTCTTTACCAATTAGATTTACTTATCATTTAATAACTCTTTATTGAATTAACCCACAACTATGATGTTTTCCATGAATGCATATCGCTAGGGTCACTCCGCGCTCCGAATATTACAGTGCTGTGTTTAAGTTACCGCAGTTATCCATATTAAAAAAAAGAACACCTGGTCCAAACAACGCGTTTTCTAAATTTCCGCTGGATTTTTTTACTGCCATCCTCTAATGCCAACCTAGTCTTCGTAATCTCTTTGGTTATCAACATAACAGTACCCAATTTTAGCACTTTTCGAGAAAAATGACGCAGATAATTCAACAAGAGCTGACTCACCAGGTTTGCGCCGCACCCGCGACCGTCCGCTTGTTCGCCACTCGCGAGATCACAATGTGTCGTTTGCTGCACGGCACCATCACGCGATTAGGGCACCGCAACTTGCTGCTGTCGATGAGATGACAACCTTCGTTGACGCTTGTAGTCGCTTGTAATGTCCGCAAGGTGCATGGAACGATTTCCTTTTTCCGAACGCAGCCGAAGGCTTCGGACAATCCTCGCTGCACTATGACGCGGACACACGCGCTTCAGGCAGGGCCAGTGGGGAGACAGGGGATTGGAATGCAAGGCAAGCGAACTCGTCGGACGGGTTGGACGGCCGGCGGCTTGTGTCGTCAAATTCTTGCTCGCAGGCCTGAAAACCTGTCTAGGAGGTGTTGGTGGAAACCGGTCGGCCGGCGAGGCTGCCTACGTCACTCCTCCAGCAGCCAATGCAAAGCCGCTGAGCGATGCTCCGGAGTATTCGCGGCACGAGCTCCGGAGTATAATCAGGGAAAGGGCGCCCTTTTCCTCCCTCCATCGGCCGCGGGAGGAGAACGGCGGTGAATGAACGTATATACTCCGGCAAATTCCGATGTGTTCGAGTTGGGGAGAGGTCACCGGAGTTAGGCGGGAGCATCATCCCCCAACACCTCCCAGCTGGGTACATTTTCGTTTACAGTGTAGCTAACTAACAAACGTACTGTACGCATACGACAAACGCCGCAGTGTTCGTGCGTTCACTCATAATGAACAGCACCATCTCGACTAGTTATTATAACGTCATTCCTGCGCCTGCAGTAAATGAAATAGTGACGTATACGCGTAACATGATGATGCGAATAAGCTGCGCAGCAGTTATCAGCAAACAAGAAGAGGGTTGAAGAGGCCACGATTTCAGCTGAGGTCGCCCAACTTCCCAAGTTATGTATCCCGTTTTGCGTTTGTGTATATATTGTGTTTGTGCACGTATACAAGGGCCACAGGAATTGAGCCGTTCATGCAAGAACGGCTCCTCATACCCAAGGACAAGGCGACGAAGACGGCGGAACGATGACATTTAGTTGACAACTGAAAGACCGTGATGCAAAAGACGTCATGGACCCATCGCAGCGGTTTTCGGTCGGGAAAAAGAAGGGGGGGGGGGGCTAGCAGTAAGTGGTTATTCTTTTAGGCAATAAGGCGCGGCGCTATTCTTTCATTCCCCGTCCCTGTGACGTTTTGCCGTGCGCCCTGACAAGGGAGCAGCGCAAAATGCCACAGGGAAGGGGAATGAAAGAACAGCGGGGAGAGGGTTTTCGCCAGGGAAGATATACGATTTCTGGCGTCAGAGGGAGAAAGAATATAGGAAAGGCAGAAACGGTACACAGGTGCGTTGTCAATGCACACTATATAGTTCTTGCGCGAAAAATTTTTTAGACAAAGGACGAACAGACACGGACTGAACAGACAGCCTAGAGGCAGCAAAGTCGGGCACGCCGGTGGTCACGTATATTCGGGGGTCGCGCATATTTGCAACTGCCCAGAGGAGATAACGGCGGCACCTTCATAAGAAAGTTCCCTACAGGGGAGGCGCTTTAGCGCGTCCATGCATGTGTTCTGCGAACGCCTCATTTTCTTGGTATCCCATTCCCTGGCCAGCGCCTCAGGCGATGCCCGCGGCCGATGTCGGCGGTACTGAGGCGGCAAGTATAAGAGCACCGTCGCGCCCTCTGGTCAATGACGGGTGCGATGGGGCGGCTGCCTGAATAAAGCCCTTGAAAAGACTAGGAAAACTCAAGATATGTCCTTGTGAGGGGAATGCTGAGAATGACTGCGATGCCGCTGCATGCATTGCGTCCCGCAACAAGCCTTGCATGGCAAAGGCTGGTGCATGGTTGTATACTCAAACCGGGCGTTTCATATTCATGCATGGCCTTGCTTGCCACTGTTTTGGCAGTGAATGGGGCATGTCTATTGCTGCATATTTTTCGTATTGCGGGCTAATGTTTTTTTCTAGGAGCTTGAGGTCATCTATATCGTCGCCGCCGAAGTTATGAAGATGAAGGGGGTGTATTTCAAGGAATCTGAAGTCGGGTGCTCCATGCATATGGCTCCGAGATAAAGGATCGCTTGAGTCTGAGAATTTATTGACGTGGCTATCTGACTTCGGAACAACAATGACACTAAGAAATGTAGCGTTATGCCTGACTATATGGCGAAACTTGGTTCATTGGAGCGATGTATGCACCGTGCGAATTCACCGCCGTATGCATCCGACAATTCAGTCGCATGCAGCTTTGTCAAGCAGCCTGATTTACACACACACACACACACACACACACACACACACACACACACACACACACACACACACACACACACACACACACACACACACACACACACATAAGATATATATATACTATATATATATATATATATATATATATATATATATATATATATATATAAGGCTGCTTGACAAAGCTGCGACTTGACGTCCCAAAGAGTTGACATCAGGCGATGTCATGCAGTTAAGACCGCTATTGAGAACAAAAGCAGCACTTCTGCTCATGGGCGTAGGCAGGGGGGTGCAAAAGGGGCACTTGCCCCCCTCAAGCCACAACGGCACTTGCCCTCACCCTAGCTATATGCCAGCTCTCGCCCCCTCCCCCAGCTGCGATGCAGCAGGAAAAATCCTGCCGACGCCCATGCTTCTGCTGCTGGAAGGTTACATCATGTTGTTTTCTTCCAGATGGCGTCGTGGAAAAGACATGTCTTTGTGAAAGGGGGAGGCAGAAGATCGGGTTAGCATTGTTTCACGAACTGCTATAAATGTCAAGCCGTCGTCTTTGTGAGAAACCTGCTGTCTTGCGTTACATTTATACGAGGGGCCGCTTCAGAAGACGTGCGTGTGCGCGCGCGCTGGACTTGTTACGTCATCCTGCGCGGAACCGACAGGGAGTAGTACATATATGTACGCAGAGGCGCCTCCGGCACCTCGTGCACGTCTGCGCAGAAGATCTTTCGGACAAATCGAACGGCCTCAAAGAAACGCTGGGCGTTTGCGTGATGCCTGTTTGTTCATCGATGGCGCGGCACCCGTCATCCATTGAACCGGCGAATATGCGTACAGACGGGTTCACTGTTAAAGGGAACACTTGCGCGTCGGGTATGTCCGGATTTCGCTCTCCTGCAAAAGCATATGTGGCTTAGATCTGCATAACACTGGGTGTGTTCCAATACTCAGCGTAGACGGCTAGATAGACAGCTAAGTGGACAGTGGCCATCTTAAGTCCCATTCCAATTCTCATGTAGCCGGCAAAATAGACAGCTTCGAGAAATACAAAAACGATGCAGGCTACTTTGCTGTCCAAACAAGATGGCGGCTCAGCGCAATGCTCGCGTAGCTCGGATCTCGCCGGTATGGTCGTCTGTACACCAGTAGGCGCTTTTCCAGGCGCTCAATGTAAGCTACGTTAATTTTTTCATAGGTTTGAACACGAAAGAGGCTAAAGAAAGAACATTTGCGTTTGTTTTTCTCAGCTTTCTCTTCTCGACGCGAGGTGGCATCGCGTCGCGTAGACGTCTTCTGGACGCGTTCCATTTGTCGGACAACATGACCTCGATGCTGTCTTCTAAGCTGTCAGCGTAGACTGTCTACGATGCTGTCCAGAATTGGAACACAGCCTATGTTGACAGCTCTGAACCCTTATGATACACCAGTAACGTGCACGAACAATATTTGCGCATCCACTAGCCGATAGGGGGCCAACAAAATGAAAGTTGCTCATTCGAGTGTTCCCTTTAACAATGGACCGTACTGTACATTATATATTGTGGCAAATATGTTGTGCATTCGATCGAGTATTTCGCCAATATATATATATATATAACAGACGATTGCCAAACATAAACCGGGCGCTGCGAGAGTCCTTCAACTCTTCGGTGCCGCTCGTATAAGCGCATGTCCCTCGAAGCCGGCGAGACGAAGTCAGCGGCGGGCAGCGTGGAAGCAGGCGGTGTTCGGTTTCCGCACGTGATGTTCGCTGCGTTGTTCAACCGGGGGTTGCTCGACGTTCATTTTTATATCGTCCCATCGGAGCAGACTGAAGTGCGTAGATCGGCTTCGCTATAAGCTTTTCGGTGCGCCCGTCTTCACCTTTGTATATAAACGCTGTCTTGATGCATGGCCGATAAGGCTCCACACTCCACTGACGGTGACTCTCACTAATGAATTGTTATATCACGCATAAAACTTCATTTCACGGACGCACACGGCCTCACGTACGCAGCTGAGATGGACTATGCTAGCATGCGATTTAATCTGCTGGCGGTCACCTTCTTGGACGAGCAGCGTAATTTTGCACAAAATGAAAGCCACGTCTCCATTATCTGTAGGAAGCATATCTTTTAGGCAGATCGTCTGTATAAAAGTGCATATATATATATATATATATATAATATATATATATAATATATATATATATATATATATATATATATATATATATATATACACATACACATACAGTGTCTGTCCGTAAGGTAGCGAGGCTTGGGCTGGTATAAAATGAATTTATTGGGCCGTTGAGATGACTGTTTAGCATGTTGGTTAGACTATATATAAACAAAAAGCGCGCGAGACGAGGACAGAGAAGAGGTTTGAGACACGCGTGCACTAGTCAGCATTCGTGTGTCTCAAGCCTCTTGTCTGTCCTCGCCTTGTGCTCTTTCAGTTTCTTCCATTATCGCTTCGATCGGTAAACATATTGAAATTCTTTAATGTCGTTTTCTGGGGCGTTAATCCAACGCGATTCCGACGCTGCGAAGGCAACTGCCGTGACCTCCTTAAAGGGGTGGTGCCATCAAATTTCGAGGCTATAACAAGCCTGTTGTGGTTTTCCTCTGTATGCAAGGACATTCCACACGAAGGGTCGGACACAGCAAACGTTTAGAATATATTTTAATTCACTTCCAAAGTGTACCTAAATGCCCATTCTCCCGATCGAAACCCATCGCTAGCGCGCCAACACTGACGTAGATCTGTAGGATGGGCAACGAAAGTTGTAGTGACGTCACACCAAATCTGCTAGTAACGTGAGTGACCTCCGGACCTCCGCCGTTTCCGCAACGTACGTACCGTCTGTAGAATATATTCTAATTCACTACACTCTAAGCCGAAAAGGACTAAAATGGGGTATGGCATTGGTCCTTCAGGGGACTAAATGGGCTGCCACAGATTTTGAACCATTTTTGGACCAACTGCGGGAGTAACTACAGGGGTTCAACTTTTACTCTCTAGCACTTACTCCAGGTGGTTTAAACGTTGGTCCTCGTAGAATGCTCCAGAGGGACTAACAGTTGAACCGTCTGGTCTAACCGAGAAAAAAAAAAGATGGCGATTCTTCGCTATGTCGGCGTAATTCTTGGTATTTCTAACTGAATCAGCATTGAATGATGCATTATTTGCGGCACAGACATACACCACACAGACATACAACCACACACAACCATTGCAATCTAAACACTTCACATGCCTACCGCCCGCGCTACACAGCTGAAAACCAGCCATCGGCTACACACTAAACAAAAATAACCAGAAACGGGAGTAAACTGCTTGTCCTCTAGCGCACAACCTTTCCTGGGTTTTTTTTTTACACGTACCAGTCGCGGTAAAAATTTACTCTCACGCTAACCGAGTTTTTGAACGTAGGAACGGTAGTAATTATTTACCCCGCTGAGGTTTTCAGCGAGTATAGTAAGAGTAATTTTTTACTGCCTTTACAATGTTTTTCCGGTGATTTCTGAGAGTTTTTTCGCGGTCGACAGTTTCTTTTGGCTGATGTAGTAGTGTTTATTTACTCCCCTAACTCAGTTTTCGCGGCTATTTCTTGTGGTTAAAAAAAAAAAAAGGGAGCGCGATTGCACCATGATACATCGAAATTCGAATTTAATCAACGTAGAAAACACAGTATCCATGACATATATAGAGATAAACACATACACAAACACATATACATACACCCGCACACACACACAACCAATGCAGAATAAAACACCACTTCAACCGACTGCTCCGCTGTACAACCGTACTCCGGCCACCCGGTATATATAGGCACCGCATCTTGACCCGCCATGTAGCGCAGGTAGGAGACTTATGTTTTGCTTGCTTTAACAATAAAGATTCACAGCGCACGCGTAATCTTTTAAATTTGGCGGTAAGTCGCCATGAGACACACCGACCTTTTTAGTGCAAACCCGCCTTATCTCACCTTTTTGATTATCCAATTATTCGCTGGCACTCCGTGTTTGCCGCACCCGCGTTATAGTGCCGACGCACAAACCCGCAAAATATACCTAAGCACACACAAACCACGGCCACTCAACAATTTTTCCATTGCGCAGCGGTGCACAAACACAGTATCAGCACAAATCCAGGAACGCCGGCGAAGTAGAGCGGCGCCGCGCCTGTACCGGCTCCTTACCGACGGCATCGCTAGGCCTTTTCGAGGAGCACGGCTATACGATGAAAGACAGCTGGCGATTTCCTGAGCATTTTTCGTCGTTGTTATGTTAGACACAAATTAAAAATAACAGGTGACTGCTATTCGCGGTGTCTTACGGAGTGATACACTTTACAACGAACGAGACGGCTCGCAGGCCCGGTTTTCACCGTGCTCGTACTCGCAGTCCACCGCGGCCGCACGTTGGGTTCCGTCTGCCTCGTATCGGTGCTCGCCTTCACGCTAGATGTTTCACAGCGGCGGCCGCATGGAGCGAAATACACAGTTTGGAATGTACACAGTTCGGACTGTTCTGTGAAACAAAATCTATGCGACGCTGGTTTCACCTGCTCCGGCGACGCACTCACATCGGCCGCTGGCCGGCTCGGTGCCGACGACGTAGCGAAGCCTTTTTCCGATCGCTTCGAAGTTGTAGCCGGTCACCCTCTAGGAAGCAACCACGGACGATCACACGAGCTTGACTTTGTTGCCGCTGGGAGTGTTCTTCGTAGCTCTTCGCGATTCGGCACGGAAGCGAGGTATCCGCGCCGTCCAGGCTCGAAGCCTTGCACTCGTACGCGCACGGCCGCTCGATGATAGAAGAAGCACCTCAGATCCAGCCCGCTGTGCTGCAGCCGGACGGCGACGCGAGTTGAACTTGCCATCCCCACAACCAAACATAACATATACAGCGCAAGCTTCTTACACACGCCTGTCTCAAGGGCCACTAGACGACATATGCCAATGATTTGGGAAAAGCTGCAGCACGGCTTTCAAGCAGGTTTTTTTCTTCGAGCAAGTCGTTTCGTTCACAGACTGCTTTTCTCGCTCGTTGAGCTTCTGCAGCTGCAGTTCCATTACCAGCTTTGAAAAAAAAAAACTGAAAGGGACGCTCATTGGCGGACAAAAGCCGCCAAAGCGGAGGGCGCGGGGGAGCGAAGGGCGCGGGCGAGGTCACATGATAAGAAACTCTCAAACGGTGGTTAAAAATCACGTGACAGAAAACACCCCACGTAGTAAATTGGATTATGACATCCTTTACTACGTCCCTCAGAGGTGGTGGTAAAACTATGTCATGTGCCACTTTTACTCCAACACGAGGTAGTAATTTTAGGAGCGAGGGAGTTTTCAGAGGTAATGAGCCGCAAAAACCCCAATCTCGGCTAACTTTTGCTTACAGTGTATATATAGGCACAGTATCTTGACCTCCCATGTGGTGCTGGTGGCAGACTTCTGTTCGAAGTAATAAAACAATAAACATTCGCAGCGTAAGTGTAAACCTTAGTTGGCTCAATGGTAGCACCGCAACACACCGATCTTTTAATATTAATCCATCGGACGTTTAACCCTCTTTTCAGTCAGCGAATTCGAATTATCAGCTGGTACTCTATCGTGTCGGCCGAACCAGCGTCAGCAATGCTGGTGCGCAAGTCCGTAAATTGCACTTATGCACACACAAGCATAGAACCGGCACTTATATATGCAGGAACGCCGGCGAAGCAGTGAGGCGTACCGCCGATGCCGGCTTCTTGCCGACAACGTCGCTAGGCCTTTACGAGGAGCACGGCTATTAGTTAAACGACCGCTGGCGATCACAACATGCGTCTCCTGTGCAATTTTCGTTGTCGTTATTTTACATACAAACGAAAAATAGATATCCGCTGTCGGCGGCGTCTTACAGAGTGATGTAGATGTATGTATACCGACGGCGCGCAGGCACGGTTCTTTCACCGTGCTCGTAAGTCGCTCGCTGTACACCGCCGGCCGCACGTTGATTCGTATCGGCGCTCGCCTTCACGCTAGATGTTTGACAACAGTTGTCGCATGGAGAGAAAGACACAGATTGAACTGTACTTTATTTCAGAAGACATCATTCTCCGTGAAACAAATTCTACGCAAGGTTTCTTTCACCCGCACCGGCAGCGAACTCTCACCGGCCGCCGGCCGGCTTGGTGCCGACGACGTAGCGAAGCCTACATCGTATCGCTTCGTAGTTGTAGCCGCTGACTCTGCAGGAATACAACCTCTGACAAACAGCTTACTTTTGTTAGCGCTGGCAGTGTTCTTCGTAGTTCTTCCCAATTCGGTACATTGAAGCGAGTTATCCGCGGTGTCCGGGCTCGAAGGCTTGCACTTGTTTGGGTCCGGCAGCTCGCAGAGAAGAAACGTGGGTGAGCGCTCTCGCTCGCTGTGTGCGCCGGCGCGAGTTGAACTTGACTCTCATAACTGCTTCTATTCGTTGTAATAGTGCTTCGCTTTCACTCTGGCGTGTAACCGATATAACTCGTGATCGTGCTAGCCGACAGGGCCGAGAAGTGCAGCGCGGCAGCAGGCGATCGGCGCGCAGTTACACCCCCCGTTGGTCCCCTTCTTGCCGGCCGTTTGCGCACGACACGCACTGTCTCGCATTTACACCCTGTTGGACGAACCGTTGATCTTTTGGTTTAACGACTGCCGTTAGTCCAATTTTGCCCAGTTTCGGCTTAGAGTGTATAGTACCGGCAAAGCATCGGTTGCTACATCACTCGCCGAGTTTCGATCGCTTCCTGGCTAAGTGCGTCACAGCCCTGTGTGGTCACGTGACCACGCCTCCTACACTTCTACGTCAACGTTACTAGAACAAACTCAGTTTAAAAGCTCCGCCGGAGAGGCGGTCCGCGTGGCGGTCGTGAGAACTAGTGGCGCTGCAGTCACGTCTAGCTCCCGCGGCTGGCGCTTGTGATCGGCGCCGCCGATGTACGAGCGCACGTGGGTTACAGCGTCGTCTGCGCTATGTTAGCTCGTCATTTTTGCGATTGTTCTTGACCAGGCTTAGCGTCTTGTACGAAGACACGTGCATGATGTACGAAGCGTAACGAGGGCGAACAGATTCACAGTGCGGTATGCCGACTTGCTTTGCGCCGGGCTGCAAGAGCGGCTACCGCAACGACGACTCCGCTTCACGACACTTCTTCGGACCACCAAAAGACCCTACGCCATTCAAGCTTTGCATCGCAAAGATAGAAAGGTTACTGCGAAATGCAAGGTCTGTGACGTTCATTTTGAGAGTGACGACATTGTAAACCACTATCGTCGTGTCGTTGCGGGACAAGAAGTTTTGATCCCACGTGGAAAGTGGGAACTCGCGCCCGGTTCCGTGCCGCGCTTGTTCCCAGCACTTCCACCCCACATTTCAAAACCAAAATGTTCGGAGTTTAGGCGCAAATCCCCCCCAAAACGCACGGCGTCCCGCGAAAGCCCATTGCCCAATTTGGAGGAGGACCTATATACGCTCCGAGACTGAGAGTTGCATCACACTGACATTCGATCAGTTGTCAGCTGTCGCTATGCCTTCAAAGCAGTGGATTTTCGAGAGATTTTACGACGAGGTATTGAACAAGATGTGCGGAATATTTTACACTCGCCGGCTCGGGAACGGGCTGCTCAGCGCAAAAGTTTGACACGTATACACATAGAAATGACGAGGACCAGCGCTTGTCCTCTTCTTTTCTATGTGTACCGTGTCAATTTTTTTGCGCTGAGCAGCCTAATGTTGGAATACCAACTAGCCCAATCCCACACTTTGCTTCGGGAACGGAGACTTACTTGTGCAAAAGATAATTGTAGTTGAGCAGTTTAACTGCGTAGTGAACGGCTACAGCACGAAACGCAAACGGCTGTCGTACAGTGTAAGAAGTGCTGCGGGCATGGAACATCTGCTCGGTGAAGTTGAAAAACTGAAGTTGAATACTGACGACCCTTCTAGCGACAGACTACGCGCGAATAACTGCTCGGTGCTCACATCACGGCCGATCTGTTCGAATTGTTTAAGGCACCGTAGAAGGATGCCGACGTAGAAAGATGAGACACCGAAAATACAACTATCCGCTGAAAAAATTGCTCAGAGACATCTATTCAATGTAATCGCACACTGAGATTTCATTTACCGAGTTCTCGTAAAATTTTTCGATTTTGGGTCAGTATCCCTTTAACCGTCGCGAAAACGTGTCTTGTAAACATTGCAAAGCATTGGTTATGTTTTTTGAGAAAGTTTTTTTCAATAAATTGTAGAAACATGAGTACTGTTTTTCTAGGACGTTTTTGTATCTCGAGTAAGTACGCTTCTTTGTACACTATAAAGGCTTTTACAAACGTGTTGGGTTGTTCTTGGTCTAGATAAGACGGCAGCGTCTAAAATTGTGGTGGTAGTTATAAAAATTACGCTGAAAACCCTCATTCGCTTAGAAACTCCTATGCTTGGAAGTTAAGCGCATAGTAGACAGCTCAAATATTGTCACAGGGTCGTGACGTCGACGAAGGCAGCAGTCAGCAGGTCCGAGCTGAAACTCCTTATTTGGCCGAACTTGTGACCGGGAAACTGAAAGTCAAACTACAGCAATACACTGATAGCGGCGAACAGATCGTCGACCGTCGATCAACTGACAAGCGGTCAAGCGCGTCGGCTGGTGGCGGCGTTATCTCTCGACAAAGCTGGAACATTCGCGTGCAGCGCGCAATCTTACCAAAACGATCTACTACAATCGCGAAGCTTCTCGAACACTGCTTCGCGGACAGCGTCGAGCGTTGATAACCGTCCTTGCTGGTCAAACCCGAATACATCAAAATAAAACAAGTGGGCGTGGCAATATAGACCGAACATCGATTCTTAGCCAATCAATGAACAACGCACGCGGGCCACTGCATACAGACGACCTTATGCATATCCACCTAAGTATCCACCAAAGTAGTACAATAAGAAAGTTGCCGCGCAGTTGCCGCGAGCAACTGCGCGGCGGACCGCAGCGTTATGCCGTGGCAGCAGACGACGCGCCGGTAGTGGCGCAAGACGGAACTGCAGCGCCGCTAGTTCTCGCGACCGCCGTTCGGACCACCCTCATCCGCTGGCGTAGATACGGAGCTTTGAAACTGAGTTTGTTCTAGTAACGTTGCTTCTACGTCACTGCCCAACCTCGGCGCCCAGAAACCGAAACCGAAAGTTGTCAGCATCAAAAGGCGATATGAAGTTATTTAGCGAGAATACATGAATCTTGGTGCGTGCATCATGCTTCCTGGAGCTATAGGAAACGCTTACAGCAAAGAATTCCGCGCAAGCCACAAATTTGGTGGCACCAGCCCTTTAAGAGACTGTGACAGCCCTTTGGATGGCGTGAACACCGTCGAAACGGTGACTTTTCTGGCGTATAGTGAGCAGCACGTGATATTGCTTCGTTTTTATTTTGTTTTTTGTTTTTGCATCCATTGCGAAGCTTGTTTCTTAGCGGACTCGTCCAATGGGAGGTTGACTATATATATCGGTGAAACGCGGTCGTCGGGACGAGAGAAGAGAGAACACAGCTGTAACTCACGCAACTCGTTCTTGACGGATTAGATAAACTTTTTGCGGTAGTCGATTCGTGAGGGAATAAACTCCGATACTGAGATCATTCCATGAATGCTTGGAAGAGCGGATCAGGGTCCCCTTTAACCGAAGGAAGAATGAAATGAAGATCACGTGTGTATGCTTTACCTTTGGTTGCGGGAACATGCTTCTATAGGGCGTCGTGTGCGTTAAATGGACGCGAGAGAGAAAAAATGATTTCGGTTCTATTGGATAATTACCGTTCCACAATACCAGAAACGCCGCTCTTGCAGCGAGGAGGCGCGTGCTATATAGGTCAGAAAACGCACGAAAAGAAAATACAAGTGGGGACGCCAAGACCAACTCGCCATGACGTCAGGTTAATGTCTACGTAAGTCTTTGTCGGTAAAAATTGATCACGTCGCATTCTCTAGGGGAGCCACGCGCCACGGTGCTAGTGCACGGTTATGGGGCTCTACTGCTGACCCGAAGGTCGCGGGAGTGAATCCCGGCCACGGCGGCCGCATTTTCTGATGGAGACGAAAATACACGAGGCCCTTGTACTTAGATTTAGGCGCACGTCAAAGAACACCAGGTGGTCGAAATTTTTCGGAGCCTTCCACTATACGGCGTCTCTCATAATCATATCGTGCTTTTGGGACGTTGAACCCCAGCAATTATTATTATTATTATTATTATTATTATTATTATTATTATTATTATTATTATTATTATTATTATTATTATTATTATTATTCTATAGGGGAGCCACGTAATTCAAATGGTAAGCTTCAGGATCGGCGATAACATTCCGGAACTTTCGGATTAGTGAGTGATAGATGGGTAACAGTGAACCGCGAAGGAAAAAACAACAAAACAAAAAGAAAACCCGGGTCACTCCCAAAGTATGTTAGGTAGTGCATGCGTTACAAAAAGATTTGAAGTGATAGGCTGTTGGACGCGAAAAGGCTAAACTGCCGTTACTTTTTTTTATACGACGTGATTGGTTGCAAGAGCGCTTCGTCGCGCATTGGCTATCTACCTTGGCGTTAGTTTCGAGGACTGATTATTTGCATATCGTCCTATCGGTCTCCGAAACACATAACGGATGTGCATGTGCGCCCGCTGATAAACGTTTGTCCTTGCTCTTCAGTTTTCGCTTATCGGCAAGGAGAGCGAGCACGATGCATGGCGCACCGTATACATTGTGATTAGCTTATATAATAGTGCCGGTGGGGGCAAGGTGCACCCTATCCCATTTGTGTCTGCCGCATATTGCGACAGTCAGCGTAAGCGTCGCGTTCAATATATGTACAATCGAGATAGTGCACCGTTGTCGCGGCGCGCTTGAGGCGTGTATACGCGCGAAGTGTCGCCGAAATCACAGCATTGCGATATAGAATGCGTCAGTCAGCGGCGGGCAGCTCTGGGGGAGCGTTATCAAAGATAATCGTGCATGCCGCGTGCCTTGTAAACGAACGACAACGCAGTGTGGGTGTATGTTGCAATATATACGCCCCGATTGCATATCAGCCGGTGTCATTCGGCTTAAGACGCATCGGCGATGCGGTATACCTTCCAGGAATCATTTTGTTCGCATCATGCGTGGCGTTCTTGGTCGCTTTC
This sequence comes from Rhipicephalus sanguineus, assembly GCF_013339695.2. Taxonomy (NCBI): domain Eukaryota; kingdom Metazoa; phylum Arthropoda; class Arachnida; order Ixodida; family Ixodidae; genus Rhipicephalus; species Rhipicephalus sanguineus. The sequence goes on from NC_051178.1 coordinate 125,490,901, forward strand.
TTCAGCACGCGTCGCACATCACGCCCGCTGTGTTTACAAGAGCAGGCCAAGGCCTCTTGTACTGAATACAGCTCTCGTTGCTTGGCATTACGGAGTATTCGCATAATCCATCATGCAGAGAATTATTCGTGCGTATTTTGCACCCTATAGAGTCGGTTAACCCTATAGATAGGGTATGGGCATACCGTCCCAGCTAACAAGGAGGCAGATCGCAGCGCGAGGGCGAACTCGAAGCGTGCACACGGGCGCCGGATATATGACACGGAAAGTGGCATGTACTGCTATAGTATATCTCTCCTGAAAAGCGTTGGTCCCGGGTTCGAGTCCTAGACCAAGACGAATTTCTGTCCACTACGAGGCTTTATATACTTATGAGGAATGCATATGAATTTCCTTCGCTGCCTTGCAAAACAGGCGGATTACAGCCTCTTTTGGTTTTGATTTCTTGGCTCGAATGCGCGTGTGTAGGCGTTACACGCTCGCGCTAACACGGAGGCCCTTTCCAAATCTGGTGGTTCTTCTCTGGTATCGATCGGTTGTGTATACGCGATCCTCAGCGCGAGTCCTTTCTTTCTTTATTCCCATATCTATTTTATTTCCTTTTATTGCACTTTCTCTTTCTTTTTCGGATCTTCACATCCTCACGACGCTCGCCCGGGTTGTTTGTGTGCGCGGCCGTCCACTCCGGGCGGCAGCGGCGCGCCCTCGCAAGCTGCATGCCGCGGCGCGAGAGAAAAGAGCTCCTCGGCGGGGGAATGAACCGGAAAACGGCTGCAGCTTCGGTGGCCCCGGCGTCTCCCACGCGCGCGGACCGCGTGTGCGCATGATATACGCACGCGTTGAACGAGCGCGTTGCATACATGTTGAAGAAGCAAGCAAACACCGGATGACGGGCGGATAAAGGACGCGGCGCTGACCGTAAAGCCACTGTATATTGTGTTGGTGCTGCGATCGCGAACGAATGACAGCACGCAAGTGGGAACGGCGTGAAAGGCAACGCCAAAGGGACATTGAAGGGAAGAGCGATTTGTCTCGTATTATTAAAATACCCCTTGACAGTACCAATATCACGACGCTCTGTTGCGAGAAGAAGCTATGGGTAAGGGCAAAAACGCCCAAACTGAAAATGCGGGCGCGCCGACGACTCATCCAGCATCAGTCGTCGTGACATACCTTCGGCAGTCACCGAAAGATTACCGCTGTCGCGGAGCTAAACCATATGTAGAGTGAGCATCATTGTAGAGGTTCCTTTCTTCGAAAGCATAACCACGATATTGTTGCATACTTCGCTCATTTTCTGTCTGTCATTTAGCAGTAAATCCAGTTCCGGCAGGGAATTCGCTCCTCATGGACAGCTATAATACCCGGGAGTGCTGCAAATCCAAGTCTTGTCTAGAGAAACGGGCTATTCGAGGATCTATAGATATCGCAGCAAAATGCGCTCACGTGTATAGCCGGCGCAACTTACGCAGTGCGCTCTTTAACTACTTGTTGGATCTTTGATCCATGGCGGAGCTAGAATGATTAGTGATTTGTTTTCAAATCATGATAGTTGTAATAAAGGTGTAACCGGTCTGATAGCGCTAATGCGAAAACCCGCCTCGGTGGTGTATGTTATGACCAGGCCTGTAGCCAGGAATTTTATTCGGGAAGAGGGTGGGGGGGACTTGTTGAAAACCTTGACTTTTTGGAAAAAAAAAACACTTATTTTTATTATTTATTTTTAGTAAAAACACCATCCCCCCCCCCCCCCCCCCCCCCCACACACTACTGGATACGTGCCTAGGTGGTTATGACGCTCGACTGCTGACACGAAGATCACGCGTGATCCAGTCCCGGACGCGGCGGCCGCATTTCGATGGAAGCGACATGCTGGAGATACTTTTAGATTTAGGTGCACGCTAAAGAACCCCAGGTGGTCGAAATTTCCGGAGCCTTCCACTACGGCGTCTCTCATAATCATCCTGTCGTTTCGGGATGTAAAACCCCAACAATTATTATAAACAGTAATGCGACATATATGGGGGTGTGTCCAGATAAGATCGAACACGAGGTCCCGGTCACCATTCCCGATTGTGATGAAATTTACTGTGGGCCCAGGCATTACACCCAGAACAATGGTTTCGCAGTTAGTTTCGCGAAAAAAAATTTTGTTCGGCTGAAAAAAAATATACAAATTTCGGCCGCAAAAAACGCTTTTCCGCCAATTTGCGATTTCTGAATTTTGAGCGCACCTAGGGAAAAAACGGTGCACTCCTTCGTCACAATATTTATTCGTCTGAAAGAACAAGTGAAATACAATCTTATTAGTCTATTATTTCCCTTGCTTGTCGAAACACTTTTGAAGAAAAAAATCACAAACTTGGCAAATCGCACAAAATACCTGTATTTCAGGAATTTATTGCTGCAAGCAAGTTAAAGTGAAGATAATAAAAATCGGTGCATATTAACTTTGATACTTTCGCTCTCGTTTAAAGTAATTTTCGTGCTTTTATCGCGCTACGTTTTACTTGATAATTGGGCTGAAACGTAAGTGATTTACCAAAAACGCCGAACTTTGAAAATCATTTTCTCAAAAAGGCCATTTTTAATTTAAAAAAAAATCCCTCTGATTGAAGTCAAGGACGTCATCTACCATTGTGCAGAAAAAAACGTTGCATTATTTTTGTTGCTAACAAGTTATAGTGCGTCAAATGTGACCATGCCAGCCTAGCGGCCGCGTCGTTCGTTATAGGCTGAAACTCGGATATAAGTTGCTAAAAATACTTGTACGTGTCATAATCACAAATCAGCAGCTCCACACCAACAAATGCGTAGCCCGGTGTCATGGTTCAGCAAGCTTTGTCTTTTGATCAGCCGTTTGACAAACCCGCAGCAGCGGCCGCTCGATGCTGCGGGCACTACATGAGTGCCGCTTCGACTGCGAATGAGCTCCGCTTGAGCGCCAAACTACGCTCAGAGGACAAACGAGAGAATGAATGCATCACTGTGAAAGTTAAAGGCCGTTAAGTGCCAACAAATGTCATAGTATGCAACAAAAGCTCTGCCGGCAATTGAGCGCCTCCAGTAGTGCGCTCATGTGTTGCTTTCTCTCCTCTGATGGCCTAAAGATAATTAGGTTCATTCTGAGCAACATATGACACAAAAGAAAGCCATTGACATCTAAAGAAAGCTGTCATACGTGCTTCCGATGGTTGAGCAACTGGAACTGCAGTTGTTCATCTCGTGCCAGAACACTTGTGTCAGCCGGCTGTGAAAAGAAGTGTGTCCAAGTCCTTTACTTCATTAAAGAACCGCTTTTACAATACTGTATTGTTGTGCCTCCGCAGATAGAATATTCAACGCAAGTCGAGCGTTTATCACGATATTATGCGGCTTCGAGCATAACAGCAGGGGAAAAAAATACATCCGTGCTGTATTGAAGGCGCTCACTGGGAAATTGACGGCAGAGTTTTCGTTGCATATTATGTCATTTGTTGGCACTTAACGGCCTTTAACTTTCACAGTGATGCATTCATTCTCTCGTTTGTCCTCTGAGCGTAGTTTGGCGCTCAAGCGGAGCTCATTCGCAGTCGAAGCGGCACTCATGTAGTGCCCGCAGCATCGAGCGGCCGCTGCTGCGGGTTTGTCAAACGGCTGATCAAAAGACAAAGCTTGCTGAACCATGACACCGGGCTACGCATTTGTTGGTGTGGAGCTGCTGATTTGTGATTATGACACGTACAAGTATTTTTAGCAACCAGGGGCGTAGCCAAGGGGGGGGGGGTGGGGGGTTCAAACCCCCCCCCCCGAAATTTTTCAATTTTGCTTGCGTATATAGGCACGCACACATACAAACGCACGCACGAACATACATAAAGTATGGTTGAACCCCCCCCCCCCCCCCCCGAAAAAAATTTCTGGCTACGCCCCTGTTAGCAACTTATATCCGAGTTTCAGCCTATAACGAACGACGCGGCCGCTAGGCTGGCATGGTCACATTTGACGCACTATAACTTGTTAGCAACAAAAATAATGCAACGTTTTTTTCTGCACAATGGTAGATAACGTCCTTGACTTCAATCACAGGGATATAAAAAAAAAAAACTAAAAATGGCCTTTTTTGAGAAAATCATTTTCAAAGTTCGGCGTTTTTGGTAAATCACTTACGTTTCAGCCCAATTATCAAGTAAAACGGAGCGCGATAAAAGCACGAAAATTACTTTAAACGAGAGCGAAAGTATCAAAGTTAATATGTACCGATTTTTATTATCCTCACTTTAACTTGCTTGCAGCAATAAATTCCTGAAATACAGGTATTTTGTGCGATTTGCCAAGTTTGTGAATTTTTTCTTCAAAAGTGCTTCGACAAGCAAGGGAAATAATAGACTAATAAAATTGTATTTCACCTGTTCTTTAAGACGAAGAAATATTGTGACGAAGGAGTGCACCGTTTTTTCCTTACGTGCGCTCAAAATTCAGAAATCGCGAAATTGGCGGAAAAGCGTTTTTTGCGGCCAAAATGTGTATATTTTTTTTCAGGCGAACAAAATTTTTTTTTCGCAAAACTAACTGCGAAACCGTTGTTCTATGTGTAATGCCTAGGCCTACAGTAAATTTCATCACAATCATGAATGGTGACCGGGACCTCGTGTTCGATCTTATCTGGACACACCATGGTCTTTTGTGAGGAAACGTCAACGCTTCATTTGTGCGCTATATCATTTCAAAAAGGAAGAAAAGGAACTTGGACGTACAAACAACGCATGAACTCGCGGCATAGACTCGAAACTTATGTAGACATAAAGAGAACCACAGTTTAGGCCTTGCTGATTATCTTTATATGTGTACCCACATTCTTCTGAGCATGGAAAACTTCAGTGTCTTGACCACTCGATCACAGTAGCTAACAACATATCCTCGCGCGTAGTGTGCCATTGAACAATTACTCCGGCAAATTTAATAGAAAATTGAGAAACGTAAGTCAGCAGAAGACATAATGTGCGAGGCTGCTTAGAAATCTAACACGCTGATGTACTTGAATAAGCTCTTGGTTATGCTCGGAGATGTTCGGGATTCCTGAAGACGAGAGAATAATGTGGTATATTACAACGGCATGTATTTCTGCCTTTGTTTTGCTCCGTGTTTTCTTATAAATCCGATCAACACTCGCCGAAAATTTCTGACAATTCGGATTTGTCCGATTAGCTCCGATTTTAAAAGGGCATTTTCAACGTTCAAAGGGCATTTTTAAGGCTGACAATCATCAATCGAAAGGAGTGCACCTTCATCAGTGGCAGTAACCGCGTAAAGTATGTTTGCGTCTATTACAACAAGCTTTAGGGGTGTAATACGACCAAACGTAGGTGTTTTGTATTGAACTGTTCGGGATTCTATGTATATGTGTTTGGGCGTTCAAACCTTCCAGACATCTAAAATACACATATAGCGTGTTCACATATCGTTTCATCTAAGATTTCGGAGTATCGAGAATAATAATAATAAAGTAATAATAATAATAATAATAATAATAATAATAATAATAATAATAATAATAATAATAATAATAATAATAATATGTCCTTTATTTTTCATGAAGGATATGAGGGAGGCTGCGAGAAAATGCTGAAAAGCGGTATTAACAAAGTAAATGAATAGGAAGTGAGAAAAAAATGAAAGGATGAAAAAACAGGATTATCAGCAACAATGCAACGCATTTTCATTGGAAATAGAAATAATAATAAGACATTGCAACAACTTAAAATGCAAAATTAAACACCGAATTTCGGAGAATTGGAGATTTACGTGGAATAAACTCCGATAAACGCCGAATTTCCTCAAAAAGACAAACAGGTCCGAGAAACATCTTCCGAATTTCAAGAAAGATAAACTCCGAAAACACGTAGCATATAACGTAAAAGCTGTGTAACTGGGACATATAGGAGGACCTGGTGGATAGGAACGCAAATATTACGTTTGTTGTGCGCGCTGACACGACGCTACGCAACCAAGCATCCAGTATGGTTTGCACGTGGTCGAGAGCTTTATTTTTCATATGCAAAATTGTTACAGCTTGCGAATTACCGGGTTTGGTTGCTTCGGCGTGAGCGGCCGCGCGGATCAGACCAAGTGTGTATATATTCTGAAGTCGATAGTCGGACGGAAACCCGTCTGGCCGGAAAAAGGCATGAGGACAATTAAAATAGACACCGACCACGAATAAAAGCAACATCAGGCACGTAGGCAAGGGGGGGGGGGGGCGAAATTCGTCCAGCCTTCTATGTGCCTGGGCAACTTTTTTTTTTCTTTTTGCCGTGGAAAGACTTTCTTTCGAACATTTAGGCTTTGGGCCCCCCACCCCCGAAAAAAAATCCTGGCTACGTGCCTGAGCAACATAAAAGCAAGACGTTTCGCATTGTGAACAAGACGTTTCGGCTCCCGGGCGGGAGCCGAAACGTCTTGCTTTTATGTTGCTTTTATTCTAGTCGGTGTTTATTTTAATTGTGCTCAAGTGTGTATTCTGTACTTATGTGTGTAAATTTTGGGCAGCGGCGTAATCCCGAGCAACTTAATTACATTGGTAAATGCCTTTCCGTCGAGAACAATCACGGAATGGGAAAACGGGCCTAAAATAAACACAATGTTAGGCGAAGTATCTCAGCATGTTGCGATTATCGTCCGGTTATCCGGCATATATAGGCAAAATCATTTTGCGGTATACCATTGGACACACGAAAACTATCAACGTGGCTTATTTATACGCGGTGGTATCGGCTAGCGTCGGTTCCAGTAAGCCGAAATATCTCGCGAAGACACATGCGAAGAGGAAAAGCTAAAGATGAGGAAGTATTATGTCCAACATTAGAAGGAAGCATATAGGCTCGATGTTTACTTAAATGTGTGAATGTGAGTCGGTGTGAATAGAGGTTGAACAGTTCATATGCTGTATATATGCTGCGTCGTGTATGTTTTATGTATCAAGGAACAGTCAGTCTCCTGTTTTTTTTTTTTTTAATTCTATCTCACTCACACATCTGTTCGATACACTTTGACACCCGAACGGCGCGTGTGCATACGTAATTAATTGGGGCGGCATTTCTTAAAGGGCGCCGTGGATGAACTGCATGGAAGAACCTAATGATCTGCCTCCGATGGAAACGTGCGTGCTTCTATATTGCACACACTCGTACGCATGCATGCAAGCACACATAACACGGAGGAGGCGGTTCCTTTTCGTGTGCAGTTGTATATAACGACACCGCCGGCACATTGCATATATACGATCTGGGTATACATAAATCCGTGGGGTCTGCGTGTGTATCTGTCTATCTCGCTGTGCGCCGCCGCGCCATACCACTTGGTCTCGCTTGTGAAGGACGTAAATCAGGTTCATCAACCAACCCCCCTCGCCGCCGGCTTGCCTTGGAGCCGGTGTGTGTTCGGCTGGGCGCCTTTTTCTCTCTCGTTATTTTCCTCTTCTCCGTGCTCCTTGTCGCGGTGTTCGGCGCAGCTCGCTGTTTTTTCGTGACGAAACCGAGCGTAGTGATTTATTTCTCGACGTAGCGGGCGCGCGCGCGTGCGTGCTCTACTCGTTTTGTTTTTTTTTTTCTTTCTTTCTCTCTCTCTATCTTTTTTTTTTTCGTCGTTCACTGACTGCTTGGCGTGGCCCATTTGCGTCCGGCGTCTCTACATGTGCGGGTATGCAGGCACGCATTTCTGTTGTGGACTGTGTGCGGATGCACCGCGTCCGTGCTTCTGCCCCCCGTGCTTGAAGGCACGTGCAAATGTATGCGAATTCCTTTCTTTCCTTTTTTTGGTCGGCAGTGACAGTTCTCAAAAGCTCGCTGCGTGAGTCGTGGTTCATTCTGCGTTCGCTCACCTGCGACATTCTAAGCATGGCTCACATGAAACATGTGTGTATAATGTTAGTTCGATGTATATTATATTACCAAACAATTTTGCCCATGGCAGAAGCTGTCACCCAGTCTTCCTGAGAACAGCTGTAGACACGTATTGGTGGTGAATGTACTGTAGTGCTGGGTATCTCGAAAGGACGCTGTCACCCAGTCTTCCTGAGAACTGCTGCAGACACGTATTGGTGGTGAATGTACTGTAGTGCTGGGTATCTCGAAAGGATGCTGATTAACACTGCATTACGAGATCGCGGGATAGTCGAGTCCGTGTGTGCTCAGTTAGCAAGTACCATTATCTAATCGGAATTACGCAGAAACCGTTGATGATAATTGTTAAAGTAAGCGAATAGGCGACAGCTTCCGGGAATCGGCCCGATTAAAAAAAAACGAAAAAAAAAAACCGGATGCACTTGAAGGCATTCCTATTTCGCTGGGAGGAAATTTCAGGTAGCTTATTATTATTATCATTATTATTATTCGGTTCACGTAGTCATTCTGTAATGAACAACGCCGCTAACCATGTTACACCTTAGCCCCGGCTATTTGCTCACGTGCACTATACTTATACGTGTTGCGGAGGAAACGAATGAGCGTAGTTCTACACCTTCTCATTGTCACTGATTATTGGCAATCTATACTATACAGCCATCTATATATGTGTCAGACTATGCTATCTATATACTGAGCGGCACTCATTGAGCGTATGAGTGTGAGAATTGCCGGATTGTGTTTAGAGTTGTTCGACAATCCAGCTGGTGACAATGGTTATATGGCCATAGATGGATGGGTACGTGTCAGAAACATGCTGTCTATTGGCAGAAGAAATGGTTGTGCGAAGATCTCTTTTGTGTCCCGTTGTATACTGCCCAGTAAATGGTATACACGACTGAAGGGTGTAAGGGACGTCACCTCACGAATTTCACATGGTGTATACGTCATTGAAAACGGGAAAACGTGCACAATTGTTGGGGACGTTTTGAGAATCCCGTAAATGGTTTGCCAATATTGGTGAAAATTTTAGTCAGTGACATTTGAACACAATGTCAACGGCATGATTACTGTGAGTTGCTCAACAGAAATGTCGGCGACATATTAAGTTGAGCACACATCGCTTAAAATAATGTCGGCAAAAGCTCACAGATGGTGCTTTAGCATTAACTTTTTCACTCAACATTATAGTAAATGAACTATGAGACCACTGAATTTATTCCACCACATATAGTTTAGTACTCGTTGAAGAAATCAGAGACTTTGAATTGCTTTCAGTTTCTTATTTAATCTATTGCAGTAAAGTTGGTCACCCAACACACAATGTAGCGTACTTTCTTGAAACTAATTACATTTAATGGGACTTGACGATGCTTATGGGAGGTAATGACTTCTCGACTGCGTTAGTGACAGACGATTAAAGGTCAGTAATTTTCTAGATGATATTTCAAAAGAGATCGTATGACATTATCGTGGAACTGGTTTATATGCATCATCGTATGAACTGCTTTGTATGCATAAATACCGTCGGCAATTCTCAACGAATGTGGAGGTATAATTTATAGGTTGTACAAGGGTCAACAATTCCTCAACGATGTGAGAACGATAAATCAAGTCAGGAATGATGGCTTGTTCAGGGTGAGCCCATAAGTATATACGATGTGAGTGGCTGAGATTAGAACTCTCCACGGCAGTACTGCACGTTGAGATATTGGCCCGGTGCCTCTGCTTCGTGACTGAGCGATCGCTGATGATGCACTTGGCCTCACTCGTGTACTATTTCACGGTGGACCACTGCTTTGTCGTGCGTCAGACCATTTCTTTAAACTTTAAAGGAACACTAAATAGGTAAATTTTACTGCGAAAACTCTAACGTCGTTAACTTCACCATCATAGCTTCAATTAACAGAGGATAAAATCAAGGTAGAAGTCTCACATTTAAATTTCGCGCCTAAATCTCTTCCCGTGACATCACGAGTTTGCAAGCGCATCTTTTTTTTTTTTTTTCATATTTTGGCGACATTCGCTCCACGGAATTTCCTAAATTGGTATAAGTCTCTGGTCCCCTCAGGGTACAATGTATTCCATTTTTACCATTTAGGAACAACATAGGTCGTAGTAGACGCCGACAGAATCTATAACGTCAAGGCGATTGGTGCGGGAATTTAAAGTTGGCGTTGCCACCCGCGTTTTCTCGCTTACCAAAACGTCTTCGCGCGGTAGGCGCGTGGTGGTTTCGGTATTGTGAACGAGTAATTTACTAATGCGAGGAAAATTGGTTTTCTCTTCGGTGTCCTTTTGAAGCGCCCCTAAACCACACCGTGTTCAATGACGATAGTGGTTTCTTTGTCGCCTTCACTACCCTTCCTACATGCGCTATCACCTCCTCGCCACTTATTGCTTCATAAAACACGTGTACAATGCCAACAGTGAGCGTTGAGCCTATCAGAATTTCGCGCTTTCCGGCTGCACGCTGTTAACTACTCTTGCGCACTCGAAAACGCAGAAAACGAAGTGATATCAGTTGATCGCTCGCGAGAGTCATGCGAGTCAAGGCAGAACAGATGTGCGTTTGCACGGCGAAGTAGAGTAGGAAAAAATTCGCAACTAACATGTTGCTTCGTATACGGACCAATCGAGAGCTTATTTCCTCACGACTTCACGTGAACAAAACGTCAGGAGAAAATAACCGGCTCGCTCTTCGAGCATTCAGAGGTTTGTTTCGGGGCCCTGTAAATTGCCGTGCGTCTTGTGTGCCTTTCTTCCGGCTGAAAAAACAGGGACCGACGCACTTGCTTTGTTGTTGCACGCAGGTAAAGCGGTCCCCGCTCGCGTGGCGCATTTTGTATGTAATAAGGCGCGCCCTCCTCCCGACGACGGCGAGCCGGGCCTCCCCCGCGGACATAAAATCAGTTTTGCTGCTCTTCCGCCCTAGTGGCTTCGGTGCCGTAAAAATGAAGGAGAGCCGCCGCGGTTACTTTTTTTTTTTTTTTGCCTGTCTCATTTTTCTCTCGCCCTCGTACATATACACCCACCCCGCATTTTTCCGGGTGCTCCTCTATATACTATCAACCCGCGAGTGTTAACGGGAAAGAGAGAGACAAAAAACAAAAGCTACTAAATTCGGCCGCCCCCTTCACATGCTTCGTTCGGGGCGCGCCCTCCCTTCGTACGCGTATCCCTCTTGCTGGGAGTCGCGCCATTCCTCCCTCCCTCAATTTTATCTTTTATTGCTTCCCCTTTCGGCGCGCCGCTGCTTGCGCCTTTGTCGTATCGATTTTCAAACTGTGCATCACACAGTGGCGCCGCGCCCGGCGCCGCTTTCGCGTGGCCTTCGTCGAACTCCCGTGTTTTAGCGGCGTCGGCGCGCTTTCTCGTTTCCTGCTACGCAAGTGACGCTCGCGCGCTGTCTTTTTGTAGTTTTGGACACCTGTGCGTGTACATACATACGTGTCTCTGTTGGAAGCTGTTATTCCCCCCCGTGTTCATTTTCGGCGGACCTTTGACCTCGCTCGCATAGTTGATGCCTCGTTGTATTCTTCGCTCGCTTTGTGCTCTCTCTCTCTCTCTTTCACTCTCTGCGTGGCGTGCTTGAATGCTCTTGCAAGTTCCGCGTTTTGTTCTTTGCGGTGTATGGCTTCATTTTTTTTTATCAAGTAGTTGGAGAGGGGCAGTGAACATAACCAGCGACGTTGATGATATTCGCGAGTTTATAATATTGCAGCGTAGAAATATTGTAGCTACTTGTTTGGCACCGGAGAGATTAAACGAGCGCGCAGCAGATCCATAGAAATTTGCCTAATTTGATTATATTGACTTTAGGCACTCGAATTAGGCATTTTGGCACTTGCACATTGCAATATATCTACGACTTAACTGAGCATCACTCGCTGTGGCCTGCTTTCTTGGTGTTTTTGGCGCGACCTTCTTCTGGCCCTGCGGAAGCGTGTGGACACCCCGCTAAAGAGCAAACAACAAAAATCAGTCATCAGTCCTCGTTGAAAAAACCAATAAGGTCTCACGGATTCTAATACGGACACCCAATTGTGGCTGGGTTTCACCGACTTGGAACTCGATGTCAGCCGTCCGCATTGTGAATTACGACCTAAACCAATGTAAAAGCGCCACAAAAAGAGCCATTCCACTCAGTGAAAGTGGGTGACCTGCAGACTTGATGGGTGCACACCCGTCTCTGCTCTTGTCGCCGTTCTTCATATGCACACTGCTGCTCCTCGGGCGTTCTCAGTGCGCGGCCGCCCCATGTATACTTGCTATACGGACGACCGTGCCAACGCAGTGCCCAGACTCGACTGTCATGGCGAAACGCGTCCTGACGGCTTTTTTTTTTTTCCAACTTTTATGCATTAGTTTTTCCGCCGCTGCCTAGAGGGCGCCAGGGGTTTTTATCACATTTAATGCTTTGAATATATTTTTTACTCACGCGAACCCCGCAAAGAAAAAGTGGGCTCGCGCGCTGACCCCAGGGTGAGCGCCCTATGGGGTTTCTAGTAGACACGGACAGTTTGACGAACTAAGGCATCGACATCTACGCGGAACACGGAAATGAGTAGCAGACTAGTCATTGGAACAAAGAATGCAGCTCGAGCCAACGTTTCGACAAGGTCATGTGATTCCATGTGATGTAAAGGCGCGCGACCGCCGACTGGGAGCAACACGTAGCGTGGCTATACACGTAGCGTTGGTAGTAAGCGTGTTTGGCCGTTGGCAGTTCTGTATACTTGTGTTATTGTACTCGGCTGTCGAGAGTTTATTGTAATATAATTGACAGCGCAACGGGTTAAACACGGACAGAAAGAAGAAACGGACGCAGCGCTCTGTCCGTTTCTTCTTTCTGTCCGTGTTTAACCCGTTGCGCTTTCAATTATATTACGATGAACATCCACCAACTAGCCCAACTCGCGATTCTGCTTCAGTGTGTGTCGAGAGGGCACCGTGCATACGTTAGGAGCCGCCGCAGTCGCGCGCTGCTTCCAGCGCCAAAGCGGCCACGGCAACAGATCTGGCGGGATAAGGGAGCAGACAACACAGGCGGCGGCAAGCCACTGCGCCGTTATCTTTGCCGTTTTCTTCCAAAAGACGTCAAATTGTTAGCAGCTGTCCGAGAACGTAGCGTTAGCGCGGGTGCTTCTTTTCGCCAGACCTCGTGTATCCTCAGGCGAACGCGGCAACATTAAATGCATGAACTGGCGGAAGACAACGGAGGTGACGAGCCCGTTGAGCGAAACTGCGCACGTGTAACGCGGGCCGTCTCGCTCTCTAAACAATCACAGCTTATCACCCTCTGGCTAACGCGGCAGCTTGAAACTGGTGATACCAGCAATTGCACTGTCACGGCCGCTGAATGAAAAAAAAAACGCTTTCCATCGAACGGCCAGGGAACTGCATTCGCTGCGCCGACTTCGTTGTCGTGGCTCGTGTTTTGCTGCCATGGCACTGCAAAGCGTGCCAATTATTACGTTTGGATTCAGAGAGCTACGTGATATAGATAGTTTCCTCCGAGGAGCTAATCTGAAGAAGGGCAGGGACCTCCTCGAAGCGGGGCACGTTCACGGCGTCGTGGAAGAGGTGTTGCTCGGCAGATCAATAATCACGGGCATATGCAACCCCAGAAAAAAAAAATACCCCATCTATTAAAAAGACTCACTTTTGTCGTCGAACTAGTGCGATCACCGTTCACGCCGATTCCGTTCATATTCTCTAAATGGAAACCGGTAAAAACGCGTGCCCGGAGAATTCCTGTAGGTGTTATTGCACCCAACAACGCAGCAATTATTCCTGGAGTTCGGCATTCCTACGAATAGCGGAACCAGCACAAGTTGAACTGCCCGCGAAAATACCTCGCGCCGTCACAGCGGGAGCGAGTAGGGATGCAATCGCGGAGCGATGTTGTATGCTATATTATTCTTATCGTCCACCACCTGCGGCTGAGTGATCGCGTTGATAACGCGGACGTACCGTCGCTCTGGTCACTGGCCAAGCGCGAAAAGCACGAAAAGTATAGTCATCGTAAAAGGCATAGTTCCTCGACTTCACCCCATTGCGAACGCGTCAGAGCATCCCGCCAAATCTGCGCTTCTTGCCGCTAGGGACACCTTCGCTCGGGCAGCGGAGTTACGTCTGCACGGAGCCTTATAGATCCGCCTAGATGTAGGGGAAGGGCAGCCGAGTCTTCAAAAGAGCGTAGAGAGATGCCAACATTCTAAAGAACCTTTGAAGTGCGGACAAAATAGCGGGGGCGCTGCCTTAGCACCGGCCTGGTGGCGCACGTGTCACTGCACCGTAGCATCCATCCATCCGTCGGGTTGCCGGCTTGGTCGTGCGACCGCCGGCGTACGTCACTTGCCGCCAGGTGGCCTCAAAGACGGACATTCCGCCGGGCGAACGGCTCTGGTCAGAGCTTTACCACTGTGTGTTCACCCTTATGAAGTGCTTGAAATAATGTGGTTTCTTACACACCCGATTTCAGCTTACGACCGCTCATTATGATTATTATTCTGATGCGTTCAAACAATAGCTAAATCAATTTCAGCCAGTTTGACAACGTGAGAACCTCTGGACAGCGAAGCTGTAAGCGCGCCAGTGTAGGCGATTGGCTAGCGAGATGACGTGCATCATCATCATTTAGCATCACAATCGTTATTTCAACCATCATCGTCATCATATAGAGCATCATCATCATCTTTATTTACTCCCCCTCTGGTCACGTGATCAGCGGCGGCCGCAGGACGTGGCCGCCACGGGGCCCGCAGAGCACCGTATTTAGCTGTCAGGCAAGAAGCACGGTGGAGTCGCCGCCACCAGATCAAGTGACAAAGGTCTTCTTGTGGCATTTTTTTCCCCCGGGCCCTCTTCCAGCAGAAAGGGCGGCTGCTTTCTCCGTGGCCCAAGGCACACCCCGTGTCCCCTTGTTTCCTCCAGCCTGCACCGAGCGAGGCCCGTCGTCGGCGGGTGCCGCGACGCGTTAGCACCTCGGCCACACTCGCCGCTCTGCTCCCCCTCCTTTCCATCGTTATCCCGCCGCCGCAGCCGGCGGCGCTCAGCGGGCGCGACGCGGTGAGCCGTACACTGCAGCCATCTACTGCGGCTGTTGCTCCGCCGGCTGTCCCAGTGCTCGCTCCTGCTGCAGCAAACGATTCTGTCGAGAGGCGGCGAGGGAGCGAGTTGTCCAGATTACGGCTCACACTCTTTGCAACGCCACTCAATGCCCGGCTTTTCGCTTTGCCTCCTCCTCCTCCTCTACGTGATTTTTTTTTTGTCTCCTTTCTGTTCCTTCCCCGGCCCACCCCACCGCATCTCCCCCCCTCCCGCTGTGGCGCAAAGCTTCGCTCTCCCTTCGCCTCCGCGGTTCCCGTTTTGGGAGCGTGCGCACAGCTTGGCTTGCTTGAGCAGCCCAGCAAGCATCGCGGCATACCAACACGCGCGCGCTCTCGGCTTTCTCGCGTCGCGCGCTTTTCTCCCTCCTCGTCTTTCTTTTCGCGGCGCGCCGCTAGCTCCCGAGGTCTTCTAGTCTTTCTCCCGGGTCTCGCTTGCGATGCCCTTGCCGCCGCTCGTTCGCTCGCTCGCCCCCCTGGGAAAGCTTTGCCTCGCGGCTTCCTCCCTCTTTCCACTCGTCGGCCATAAATTTGGCTCTCCTCTCGTGGTGCCAGTGGGGAAGTCGGTTGGACGGTCTGCCCCGCCGGACGGACGACCTTGGCGTTTGTTTGTTTGCTTGCCTCATTATCCTGCCAACCGGTACTCAGTTCGTATATCGCCACCCGTTCCTTCCCTCCATTAGAGGGGGGGGGGGGTCGCCGCTGCTCTT
The DNA here is from genome assembly GCF_013339695.2 of Rhipicephalus sanguineus. NCBI lineage: Eukaryota > Metazoa > Arthropoda > Arachnida > Ixodida > Ixodidae > Rhipicephalus > Rhipicephalus sanguineus. Next base: position 125,506,603 of record NC_051178.1, read on the forward strand.
ATTTTATTGCTTCTTGCGTCTTGTACCCGGCGAAGACGAGCTTGAGACGCGTGGTGTGGCTGAAGACTTTTTTTCTTATTTTTTTTTTTGCTCGACCTAGGATGAGGAGGCGTTGCTTTATTTCTGCGATCGCTCGGGCGTAGAAAGGGCGAGGTGCACTGACTTCTGCGAACCAGCGAGAGAGTTAGCGCCTCTACTGTCGTCGTCCTGTGCTCCTCCTGGTCGCAGCAGCGCCAGCTTTTTATATTCCCTGCGCGCTCGGCGTAGGCTGGGTGCCTTTTTCCTCTTAATGGAGATACAAGCGCGGGACCGTCAAAGGAGACTCGCTGATAGCGGCCCTACCCGACGCGACTTTCATGATGAAGTGTGTCGATTGTGGCATCTGACATTGGGCTCCTTTAGTCTTCGGGGCCCTTTTCTTTTTTTTTTTCTTTGGAGCTGTTATTTTGGCCGGGATGCGTCGCATTCACATGGGTTTTCGGATTAAGCTTTGGGTTAGACACTTGTGTGCGCGAGAGACTTCAAAGTTGTTTCGCGTTTTTTAAAGACGATAGTCTTTCTTCGGGTACTTAAACGGAGAAATTTTGGTCTGTCTTTCTGTTTGTCGGCACGTCACTCGATTTAGCCACTCGGCCAAAGTTCAATCACTTGCCCAAGGGCCAGCCATCTTGAACAGCTGTCTAGGTTCATACTTGTGTACATTGTCGATCAAAAAGCAAACATTACGCATATCTGAGGCGCAACATCACTAGGTAAGTATTAGGTAGTGTGTTCCTTTAATAGAAAATGCATACATACGTAATTCTAAAGACCCTAGTTTCTTAAGCTGCGCTGAAAGTACGACTGCGCTGAAACTTGCCTTCCTCCGTGCCCTCTGCACGAGCTCATTGTTGTGTTTCGGTTTCGGTTCTTTATTGCACTGTACGAATGCCATGGGGCGCCGCTCTGGCATTCCTGTTTTACCCAGGCGACGTGTAAATAAAATAGTGTGTAGAGAGTACTCATTGAGTGCGGACGTTTCTTCTGCTTCAGCGCTTCGCGCCAAACCGCGTGTTCGGTCTGGCTGGCATCCCCGCCGGTCGCGTTGGTCACCGCCGGTCTACGCCTGCTACTGCGCCGGGACTACCAGCTCGCAACACAGCACTCATGTTTCCCGACGTATTGCCAGATGGCGTCCATATCTCACGCAGCGCCTCTTCTGTCATCTTTAGACGACATTTACAGCGAAGCACGCAGATACGCGGCCAATTTTTTCCTCCCTTTTTTGATGGCAGATCGGGCGTGGTTCTGATAAGTGACTGCTAGCCGATTTCAGCACGTGACTTCGTACCGCGTACCTATTAACTCTCCCAAGCTTCATTGTTTGTTTTACAATTTTAGACAATCGAGTTACCGTTCAGGTACACACTACCGCAGGCGAAATCGGTCACAGTCGCGAATGTCGCTTGAAACTAATAAAACGGTGCCTTGCACGGCCTGTTAGCTTTTACAACTTTTCTGCCGCTTCGGTGCACATACTTCTAAAGGTAAATCATCGTTGATCAAGTGCCCGTGTAACTCGCAAAGGGCTGGAAGAATGAACCAGTCAAAAGGACGAAGGGCGAAGGAGAGAAGTGGCACACACAACGACTTTTCTCACTTGTGCTTCGTCCTTTCGACTGGTTCATTCTTTCAGCGTTATGTACCAACTGACCCAGACTTCAACCTCACAAAGGGCCCTTGCTCTGATAAACTACAATTAGTGCGCCGGCGTTGGGACAGTTCGCTCCCGTCTCCCTCGATATATGAAAGCATGACGACTGGTATCAGCTGTCGGGGCCGGCTGGGCCAAGACGCCGTTTTCCAGGATTCCTCTTTGTTGGAAAGTCGGCGATGTGGCCTTTGTGCTCAGGCACAACAGCGGAGTGGGTAAAGGGAGTCACGTGCCGAGAGATGCACTCCACTTATGTTTTCGGCAGCCTTCTTATACCCATATTGCACTTGGGCGTATTGTCAGACAAAACATGTATTTATTTATAAGTATACGTTCCAATGTTAGGAAAATCGGCAATATATCGCGGGAGTGTGCATAAGTTGGGGGTGGGTGGTAGTGCTAACATATGTACTTCTGAATGTTGATGTTCTTGCTGTGTGTGCGTTCTTGCAAGCCTTGCAGAGCGCCCGTGGTATATAAGTTACAATATAGCGGCTTTTCTACGCGCTATCGTTGGAGTTTAGTTCCCAATACGTGTACGTGTCACTTTAGAATGTCATGACGCAGATAGTGCTTAACATGGCTCTACAATATGGTAACGCAAAGGTAGTGCAGCTCGCTCGGTTATCTGCTACGCGAAGCGCGGTGCCATTGAACCGAAACAGCAGCCGTGTCGAGAGACTGTTCCGCAATTTTATCGCGTGCGAACATGTACTTACAGAGGACAGATAACTATATACTTCCGTTTGCTTGACTCGGTCGATGTCGGCCACAGGTGTTAATGTATAATACGTCTCTTCGGTGCGGTTGATCTAGTGCACCGAATATGTGTTGTATACTGTGTCAGTGCCTGCTATGCAATGTTGCCATTCCGTGAATTTACAGTTATTGAGATTGCGTCAATAGTTTCGCTGAATTTGTTTTTTCTCTTCGAATAAGCAGAGGCATGTGTATCACCATCGTCAGTCTGGGTTATATCCACCGCAAGACAAAGGCGTTTCCCAGTTATCTGCACATTAGCCTCTCCTGATTTTATTTTATACCAATTTGCAGGCTTCCTCGACTCATCTGGAGTCAATTCTGAAGAAATTGTTACGTCGTTCACGTTGAAAATTTTTTTTGCATTCGGTACAAACAGCACGTGCATATATTTTATTCGTTTCGACAAACAGAGCGTCGCTGTGAAAGAATCGCGACGCCGCAAGGAGCCCGACGCGGTAGGGTTTTCATCCGGGGCCCGAAAGGCGGCAGCTCAACGCTTTTTTTTTTTATTGTTTCTTTTTCTTCCGTTTTTTACCGACCTCGAGCGAGACAATGAAGGAGATATAGAAAGATAAGAAAAAAAAGAAGAAAGGACGGGCGTGAAAAGGTTATCGAGGAAAAGCAGATTCGCGACGTGCATGCTCTGTTCTTCAACGCTGTACGAACATTTCCACTTTTCCTTTCTTTTGCGGTGTGTCGTCTTCTAACTTGGTTGGTGGTCTTCAACGCGTTCACAGTGTCGCTGTTTCCGTTTTCGCGCTTTGCGGCACGGTCTCATCTTCGCAAGCCTTTCATATTCCGGGAGCAGGCGCGGAGCTCGCGAAGCCAGAAATTTGTTTTTGATGAGAACCTTTACATTGAGAAAAGCGAGGAAAAAAAAAAGATAGAAAAGGAAATAGACCGAGTGCCGGAGAAACCTGGTCGGCGAAAGGACAAGACTGTGGTTATGTGGGCGGGCGAATGAGGGGGAGCAAGGTATATATAAGAGCAGAGGAAGGATGCGAGTTTGTCTCTATTTTTGCAGCTATATAGAGAGATTGTTCTCGCTTCTCGGCGTTGGATCGCCGCCAGCCCCCGAAAGGGTAACGCTTTTTCCCGATGCTTCAGCTTTCGGCTTCGCTGTGCTTCTTTTGCTTTTCGGTAATACCGTGGGGTTGGGCAAGGGGCGATCGACCATAACCGCCGGCCCGATAAAGTTAAGGAGGGAGGGAGGGCCGAAAGAGCTATATATATATATATATATACCGGGGTAGCTATCTTTATCCAAGAGTTAAAAAATACAATTTAGAGGCAGGCGAGTGAAATCGCGATTGCTGACAGCCACCTTGCGCATTACGCAATTTTTTGTTTTGTAATTCTCATTTGTTAATTAGGATGATTAAACAAAATTGTAGCTTAGGCGAGAAATCGGCAAACTCGAGAGCGCGAAACCCCAATTCCATCTGCGATAAAGAAAGTCTCACTTCATTTTTTCCAAGCTGCAAAGAAAGCCCGCGAAATACAAAAAGAACCACGTTTGCGCGCGCGCGCGCCGCGAGAATTGCCCTCAGCCGTGGTTTGAGCAACCGAAATCAGCTGCGGCCGCGACTCGCCGGCTGTAGCGGTACGATACGTGGGCGGTGGTTCCTTGGGGCTTGGCGCGCGGCTGCAAGGGCAAGCGCGGGCCGAAACCACCTTTAACTTAGCTACAGCTGCAACTGAGACAGCGAGTCGCGGCCGCAGTGCTCAAACCACGGTGAGGGCAGCACTCGCGGCGCGCGCGCGCCATACGTGGTTCTTTTTGTATTTCGCGCTTTCTTTGCTTGGAACGTGCATAGGCTCCTAGCGCCGCCGATAAAGGGAAGGAGGGCGCGAAGGAAATGTATCTCGAGACACGTATATATATAGTTGTCGCGTGTTGAACTCGCTGTGTATTATGCACGACGTATACCCCGCGTCCTGCCGGCCCTCGTGCATTTTGTAAAGAAACGATTCCCTCGCAGCGTCGTCGTCCCGCGCCTTGGGATGACGGTTGTCGTGGAGGCAGTGCGCTCTCGTAAGACCTTTGCAACGAGAGACGGCGGGATTCCCGTGCCATACATAGTTCCTTGTTGCGAGCACACGCAGGCACCCCGGAAAAAAAAGAAAAAGACTGCTGAAGCTGCCACGCGTGCCTTTTTATATTCTCGCGCAATGCGCTATAGGGGAAGTGCTCCGCCTTTTATCTCTCTCTCTCTGTTTCCCTCCTTGTCTTTAATGGAAAAGTTCTAATAAAGTTAACGCGCTTTTCTGATGCGTCGCAGTAATGTAGATGGGTCGTGAGGAAATCTAGGACAAAACCTCGAACTTTTGTTTTCTTTCCTTTGAAGATTCTCGTGAACTCTGCGTTGCGAGGAGCCGCAGGAGGTGCGGCTCTCGAAAAGAAGAGATATAAACATTTTAATGAAAAGCTGGAGATCTTTGCCTGGCTGTTCGCCTGACATGCTACTCCAGGAGCTGGGTGACGGTTATGATGTGTACAGTGATAAACGCATAACACATACAGCCACACAAGCTTACGAAGTTCCGTTCAGGCTCGTGGCCCGCAGGAAAGTCAACAGCGCTTTCGTGGCACGTACAGCGAAAAGAAAGTTGGTGGTTATGTGGGCGGGTGAATGGTAGGAAGCAAGTATATATATGAGATCGAAGGAAAGGTGTGAGTTTAACGAGAGTTTTATATACGTGGCATGACAAAACGGACTCGCGAAGAACAGTGCCTCCGTCATGCCAGCAGCCTTGGGGATCCGTTGCGAAAGCCGTCGCGTAATTGCGGTTTGGTTTATGCGAGCGGACAGTTTGAACGACGGTGATCTCTGCCGTGTCGCTCGTCCTCGTCGCGTGGATTTTCGCCCATATTGGGTGCTTAGTCTAGCCTCCGCCTGGGGGCTTCTTTTTGTCTTGTTGAGAAACAAAGAAGTACCTACGTGACAAAGAAAAATAGTTATGTTTTCAAATGGTGCTCTGTAAACCTTGTATGACTCTGAGGAGACATTCTTGTGAATACGGTTTTTACCTAAGCACATATTCAAGCTGACACCGACAGTACATTGGAGACAGAATGCGTACCGTGTTCCGCTGCTGGCCCTTATACACTGTTACTTTTTCCACCAAAGGCAGAGAGGGGCAGTGCAGCCGCTCTAAAACTCAATTTCACTCGCTCTAAAGATTGCTTCGAAATGACTTTAGGCAGTCGCGCTCCTGCTCGTTTTTAGTGGCGTTCCCGCGCTGCTGCCTTTTCAACCGGTCGCCGATTCGAGAGAAAAAAAAAAAAAAGAAAGAATGACAACGGCACGTTGAGTATACTTTGGCGCGCTAGGTACCTCTAATGAACCCGCGACAGAGGGCACGCTGCGGTCGGCCGCTGTTTTACGGCGGGGCTTCTTCATCCGCGCGTCGCTGCCGACGGGCCTCCTTCCCACCTTGCGGCGACCTGTCGCCTCCCCACCTCGTTTCTATCTTGCGGTCCATCGCGGCATCGGCGCACTTGTAGGTTGTGAAGATAAGCCCGCGCCGCCACGGTCGCGTGCGTGCCGCTGCGGGCCGCGCTGCTGGAGTCCGCGCTTTTGAATAGCTTCCGTCGATGTTTCGCGGGACTCCGAGGCGTGCGGAGAGAGGGCTGTGTATACGAAGAGCCTTACGTATACCCGTGTGGTCTCGGCACGACTCCGATCGAAGCGATCTTCGTGCCCCTATAATGCTGGAAAGCTTACGCGTTCGGTGAGAAGCGTATAGGTATACAAAGAAGAACCTATTAGACGAACGGAGTTGATAATCATTCATGTATATACATATATATGCTGCTGTTTAAATGGCTTCAAGCGCAATAATAAATAAGGGTAAATTGAGAGAGTCGGTATTGTTTCAACGTCAGAAATGTAGCGTTAAAAATGAGGCGATGACGAAGGGGGAGAATATACAGCACAAGCTCCAATGTTTGTGATCTCTCCTTGATTCTGTCTCGTTTTTAACGCCAACGTTTTAGCGCCAACAATGCGTCGCTTGGTACTTCGAAACCAAAATGAGCATCGCAGGCGAAACCAAACAAGCGACCGCGTCTGTGCAGTTAATGCCCCGTCCTTTCCAAAAGATAACGCGAAAACTAATTTCGCTTTGTTAGCCGCCTCATTGAAGCAGTGTTGCCGCTTGTCGCTGAAATGAGATTTCCATGAGATGAAACTTGACAGCGCCCCCCCCCCCCCTTAAAAAAAGAGAGAGAGAAAAGTGTGGTACTGGCTCGATTTGAACCCCTCCACTTTTCCCCTAGAGATTAGCGCCTTGAACCTTCATTGCTGCGGCTGCACCGACATTGTTTCCTTACTGAAGAAACGATTGTTTCTGTCTAGCGCCACTGTAAACTTAAACTGCCTGCGGTGCTCCGTCAGTCGATCCTCCGTAACGCTGATTACAAGCACAAGGACGCACTTGTGAAACTGTTGCTGTCTCATAGCCGCGTATGGCAACGACGAAGGAAAGAAAGAGAGAGGTGACTGAACAACAGGGCAACATATGCGTTGCAAAACTCCATGCATGTTGCCAAAGGCTTCTCATAACTGTGTGATTACGGAAATGGGCTTAAGTATCGCGCATGTAACGCGCCTGTGTATTTCCATTATATTCGTGCCTACATGCTGGCGTTTACCTATGCGTTTGCACAGAACTCTTCGACGGTGTATATGATGATAATGACTTTCTCTTCATATTTGTAGCGATTGATGAAACTATATGTATATATTGTACATAAATAGCCGCGATCAGGGAATGCATACTGCGCCGATACCGACTTTCTGAGCAGTGTGGGCCTTTCGTTTCCGGTTTTCACGTTTCGTGCACATTATATTTACTGTCAGCGGTGCTCTGAAAGCAAGTTACTCTCCAGTGTTTGGTTGAGGCGGGCGAAATACAACAGCCAGTGTATAAGATAAAGTGGCAGCTTCCACGGCCTTCCTTTTTGTTTCACGTAAAACATAACGTCCGCCCGCCCAGTTCATGGCTATAAGCTTACATACAAAGCTCAGATGGCGTGGCAATCGTACATGATAGCAGCCGACAGCAGCGAATCGGCCAACAGCGAATTCTGAAGAACAGGTAGTGCGAGCGTAATGTTGATGACGATGCGCCTGCACAATGAACGACGCGGTTCTCGATGAAGGGCGGTACGCAAGGACATGGAGATCCCTATAAATTATTTGGTCGCCTACGTTTTCGCGCTATCGCGTCATGGAGATATGTCGACTGAGCCATCGGTTTAAGTAATGTAGCTCGGCATGTATACGCAGTGTTCTTACCTCTCTTCAAAGTGTCGAGAACAGTAGATAGATGACCACTTAAGTGCGATGCGCGAGACTTCCGACATATTGCGCACTTCACCTTGTTCGACGCAAGGAGGAGGAACTAGTCAAATTAACGGAGCAGGGAAATAAGTGAAAAAAAAAAAGTGCGTCGCGGTTCAAATATGCAAAATAAAACGCCAGTCCAGGTGTGGCAGCAAGTGGCGTATTTTTTGCACATCGAACGGGTAATGGCGGTGTATGGAGCACTTCCATTACCAACGACGCGTGATTATTATGCCTGTCTACTTTAGTTTAGAGCAATTTCTTCCCCCTTTCTGCCGGCGAGGATGAATTGCTGCAGGATAGATGGTTGCTGCCTACGAGTGCAGCCCTTGATGGTTTCTCACTTACCGCTTTGACACCCAAGAGCCGTTTCTGGGAGTGTGACTCATAGATAAACGCCCGCGATCTCGCAACGCCTAATGAGGGAGGCAAGGACTATTTGCACTCGCCTAGATGCACATTGGGACCTCGACGGTCGCAGAGAACGGAAGACACGTCCAGCTTCCTATACTCTGATCGAATTGCGTGCTGGTTGCCGCTGGGTGCCCTTTTGAGGCAAAGAGGTGTTGTCCATCTGAGAAGCGCGTGACGGGGAGTAAGTAGAGAGCGATTGGTCTGCGGAGCCTCTAATCACATAATGAGGGATGAGCGGCGGACGCTCACCGGAGAAAGAGGAGGGGTGCCCCCCGCGGTGTAATGAGAGCGCTATTCAATTAGCACCCGCCGCGGGCAGCGCACCAAGTTCTTTCCTTCCCGGCGCACGGGTGGGCCACCAACACCCTGCGGCTCGACGGGCCCGCCGGATGGCGCCACCTGCGCAGCGCCAAGCCGACCCGCGTTTTGTGGGCCCCTGCGTTTTTTATTTAGCTTTTGTGTGCTTTCTTCTTGGCGTGGTCCACTTCGCGTGCGTGTGCGCTTGGATAAAGAAGAGCGAGAGCGTAGCAGTGGTTGTTTGTGTGTGTGGAAGTGATGGGAAGGAGGATAGAAGGGCGGTGATGGTGTTGATACCTCAGATTGCAACTGACGACCAGCAGCCTTTTCTTCTCTTTTGCGCTGGCGCGTTTCCTTATTGTTGGCATGGAGTAATGCTTCGTGTCTCCGAACATATTGCATCTTCCAGTATGTCCCAGGTCGCCGCTTTGTTCATGCGGTGTATTTGCAGTGGTGCCTACCTCAGGCGCCTGCTCCTTTCCGGAACGTTAAATCGGTTACACTTTTGTCAGAAAAGCATTTCTATCGATTGCATGCTACGGTGAATCCACATGTAATAATAGAAATGCTTTAGGTTGTACGCAGTACCTTGAACACCGGAGTGTATAGATGATTTCATTTCACGTTGGTCTTTTATACGAATGACTTATCAGGTTTGTACTTGTATTCAGCATCTTACAGATACACAAAGGTAGAGTCAACTACCCGAGATGGTGGCACTTAGCCTAATTACAATAGGTACGAATTTTCCTTGTAAATTCTCGTAAGCGTTCTCGTGAAACGAAAATCGCGCAGCTCTGCCGTAAACATCATTTGCATCACAGAAGTAGTTCGTGCTAATGAAGTGCGCTTACTGCATCTGGGGTAGGCTGGCGCCCCTTTCAGTGGACAGAGAAATGAACGTGCCACTGATGTGCCCAAGCTAAAATAGTAACGTAAAGTTCAGCCGGAGAGATAGTATGAGAGAGATAAGAGTTTCATATACTGCTTCGTGCGCACTGCTGACATGGATGAACGGTTCCATGGTATGGTCTTGCTTCAAAATGATTCTAACTGACTTACATAGTTCGCTGGTTCTTGTCGGTGTATTGATAACATTGTATCGTCCACTGCTGCTGGTACACGTCTCGTTTCGTTTTGCTTAGTGCAAGCCGTGGACTTGCGCACGTGTAGTCGCCGTTGTCTTTGTACAGTCGGAGCGGGCTATTGTTTACGCTGCACAAAGTGTGACGTATATGTAGCAGTGTGCCGAGCCTGCGCCAGCTTCCGAGTGCAGCGTCTGACCTTGGTGTCGAACAAAGCATGTGCCGCTGTTTGAACATCACGTTTATCTCTCTCTATTTCTATATATGTACGTTTGTGCACACTGAAGGCGCGTGTCATACAAACTCGGCACTTGACGTATATGCGAGGATAAATGTGTATACAGAATGTGCGCGCATGGAATATGACGCTGTTCATTCTGTTTCCTGCTGTGCAGTCGGTTGAGAAATAAAGGAATGCCGTAAACGCGTCGCTGAGCGACTGCAGCCATGCACCTGCAGTCAGACTGGAATTATGTCGCAGAAAGGCAGTACAGAAGGTTGTCTAATGTGGCTTGTCAAGGCTCACGCGAAAAGTGACCGTCGGCGGCGCCAACACGAGTGATGCGAAAAATCATGTGGCGACGTGACAGGTCGCCAAAATTTTTGACGTCATCATGCCGTCACTTAACGTAAGGTCAGATGATGACGGTCGTCGCTTGTTCAAAGGTGGGCCGATCCCGGAGGGTAAAACCAGGTAAGGAGCAGAAAGCTTCCAATACCTCCGATCCCGGAGGCAGTGCACCAAATTGTTAGTGTAACTGCGTTGCACGGCACGAGTATAAATTTCCCGACTTTTAATATGCATCGAAAGATATCCCCGCAGTGCAGCGTTGGCGTGTATACTTCGTCGGCGCGTCTTCTCCTCCCGGAATGCGCAAACGTGGGCTTTTCGATTCATTACGAGCAGATGGAAGTAATTAGTCACGGGCAAATAGACCGAGCGATTTGATAGGACACACATGGAGCGGTCCTGTCGCATTCTGGCGGAATGAATGAATGGAGTCATTCAGCAAACGGCGTTCTCCACAGCACTTTGGGCGGTATCAGTACCCTAAAACACATACCTTTACCTTGAAGCGTTGCATATATATACTGCTCCTTCCTTTCTGTATACCTAAAAGTGGAATCCATCTGCTATTCAGGTAGCATGAAAGAAACGGGAATGTGAGTTTGTCGAAGCGCTCGCTGTAATCACGGACCCGTATCGACTAAATACAGTAGATCGTTCGCAGTGTTTTTCTAAACGCATCTATCTCATCGATACTCGCGCGTCTTTGTCTGTATATCGTGTAATCATCTGACCTGCAACGTGTCGCGAACTTGGAAGCACGCGGCCGCCTCGTCCTCGGCTTCCATTATCCTGCAACACCCCTCGACGTCGTTAAACGTCACTTCTCCACCTCGTGCGTTGGTTGCATAGCCGACGCGACCGGGCGCTCGCGTTCCCTTCCTGGTCTTGTTGAATGAAATGTCAGCCCTCGCGACCTCTTTGATGCGCGCATGGGTCGCAGAGAGTGACGCCTTGGATGTGTACTGCTGAGGCAGCGAGCGAGCAAGCAAAACACCGGTCGACGACGACAAGGCGCGATCGGTATCTCGCACGGCTGCCGTATATACGGGAGGCACATCCGGCGTGAGCTGTGCCGAGAAGTGCGAGCGGTCGCGCCCAGCCGCGCACGCTTCGTTGTGGTGCTGCAGCAGCGGCAGGGCGGGGCCTGCTGCTCCCGGTCTACGCCGGGTTCCTCAGGGGTTGCACCCTCCCCCCCCCCTCCATCCTCACGCGCCTCTAATGGCTTCCACGCAGCTAGCCGGGAGATAAAGCGAGCCGGCGTGCAGAAAGGAAAAGACTCAAAGTTAGAGCAAAATCGAAGTACGCACACGAGGCCTGCGCGCTAAAGGGGGGGGGGGGGGAAAGGTCGCCGGGCCGATTTGGCGGGAGCTCGCGCTGCGGAATTCGGCATTGACGCCGTGCTCTTCTGACCGCTCCACGCGTGCGTGCCGTGCCGCTTGTGTGCGTGAATAGTGGGGAAAGCGGTGGCGCCGCCGTTTACGCTCTCATTCTTGGGTCCCCGCGGCGTGAGCCCAATTCATGAAACGAGTGTTGTCCCCTACCTCCCCGCTTTTCCAGAGCTGAGGAGACGTATACGTCGCGCGATGCGTCGAGGGTTAAACCAGCAGCCGCGCGTTTTTGTAAGGCATATCGCGCTGAGGCGGCGGTGACATTGTGAGTCCGAGATCTTGCAGTTTTAAATGCGGCAGGCAGCTTGGAGGCCAGTCACGAATTCTGGACGCCGGTTGGTATTCTGCATGCATGCTACGAGGTAGAACCGCGAGCTCATGCGTATCAATGGCTTGCATTGACGTCACTGAAGCCGCCGTGTTGGAGCACTAGCATGAAGGACGCGACGTCTGCGATCTGACATTCACGCTATAAAAAATATCACATGCAGGTTCTTTCGCTATTCACGCACTGAGGCGTTCCTGCCACGTCGTTAGCGCATTCGAGCAGGTTAACCGCAACCTTTTTTTTTTTTTTTTTGTCATCAAAGCCTCCACCGTGCAGTATACATTCAGAAGCCGCGTCCATGAGGTCACGTGCAAGCCATCTAATAGAGTTTCGGACCCACGGGTTTCTCTTATGTCGTGCCAAGCTTCCTTGTGTAGCAAATAGAGCGCGTCGCGTCTTTTGACAGTGGGAAGCATGTTTGCCTCGTTTCTGGCATTCAAGACGGCGAAGTTTACGACAACAGCTCTGTACAAAGTGGAGGATCGAGAATTTATCGGCCCGTTGTGCACGCCGTTGACCGCTAGGAATTCGGTTCGAAAATCGAGTGGCGAGAGACGTCGGGTAGAGACGTGAGCTGAAAGGACGATATATACGCTGCGCTTACGTAGGCCTCGCGAACGTCCTTTAGTGAGCATTGCGTGTAAAGGGGAGTTTATACCAGTTGAAATGAACATATATCTTTTATTTCGTTTTTTTTTTACGTGTGGCCACGAATTACAGTAGTGCATACACGACTGGCAGAGATGTACATTGTCGTCGTGTTTTTTCAGTCGTCTGTCGAAAGCTTTTTCGCGTCAGAGAAAGCTTTTGGTTGAGACGTTCTTGACGAATGCGAAGGATCGAGAACATGTTTGCGGTTCCGCCGCGGTGGCGCAGTGGATTACGCTGCTCCGCTGCTTAACCGAAAGACGCGGGTTCGACCTCGCCGCGGGCGGGCGCATTTAGAGGGAAGCGAAGCGCTATAGATGCCCGTGTACTGACATATCAGCTGCACGCCCCAGATGGTCGCAATTAATTATCCGGGGCCCTCCGCTATATGCATGGCGTGCCTCGTAACCGTGGTTTGGCACGTAAAACCCCAGAACCCCAGAAAAAGAGAGCAAGGGTTAAGGCTAACGTAGGCCATATAGATAAGATAGATACGAACTCTCTATCTGGCATCGTATCAGCACTTAGATTTTACATGTTCGCCGAGGTGTTCTGGGAGGTGTTTGTGCAAAAAACGTCAATGTCGCACAGGTGCTACGTCGGCGGGACCTCCGGTGCAACATTGGAACCTGTACCTGAAATCACTTTATAGGACATTACATTAGATCGTTACGAGAAGGCGCGCTTTTTTTTTTCTTCTTCTTTTTCACAGCTGTCTGTGTCCCGATGTATGTTCCACTGTATACTCATGCAAACGGTCCGTATGTTGCGTTGTTACATGTATGTCACTGAAGGAAGAGCATAATGGGACGAGCAAATGGTGTGCGGTCACGGCTTACTCCTCTGATGGTGGATAAATTTTCGTGACCAGCGGTCGTTTCCGACCGTGCTCACGTCAGTAGATAGGCTCACGTGAACAGTCGTGGGCTTCAATGCGCGGAACATTCCGCCTCGCGCATACGCTATATTGGTTGGGGGTACATCCATGGGTGCCCGTCATACATTCGCGCTCTAATAGTTCAGTTCGCGCTGTTTCGCATCACATATGCAACGAACGTGACACTTGGCTGGAATTTCCGTATTTAACTGTAATTATACGAACTCCATAACGCCAAGCTGCAGTTGTTGACAGTGTATACGGTGTAGCTCTTGAGTTGTACGCATGCAGTGGTATGTATTGACACCATCACACCAACGAAGACCATTATGTCGCGCGTTGTGCCTAGTGGAAATGTATCTAAAAGTGTGAATTTGTGCATTCATCCTCCGAGTATATAGGTCAACTCATTGTTGCGCGATATGCTTCGATATTCTCCGGCGCTCGTCGTGCTTATGCACTGCATGCACTTCGCTGAGGTCGCCGCATGGTTAATTAACACGTTCGTTGTATTTAACTCGTCGCCGTATAGCGAACTGACAGCCGATTACAACAATTATTGTTAGGTGGGTTTTTACGTCCCAAAACCACGATATGATTATGCGAGATGCCGTATGGGAAGGCCTCCGGAAATTTCAACCAAACTTGGGGGTTCTTTATCGTGCACCTAAATCTAAGCACACGGGTGCATCTTGCCCCCATCGAAATGCGGCCACCGATGCAGGGATTCGATCCCACGACCTGCGGGTCAGCAGTCAAGCACCATGACCACTAGAACAACGCGGCGGGTAACTGACAGCCGAGTGTGTACATGCCTATAGCGCTCGCCGCGGTCTTGTGGCGTCTGTTGCTAGCTGGCTTGCCCCCGCCTGCGCAGTTGGCTAAGCCCGGTGGCATCTTCCAACCCCTTCTTCCGACTTTTTGAAAGCGATGCATGCGAAGAGACTAGCGGCGCACCACCATCCTCGCTCCTTCTATTTCTGCGTCGGCTGGCTAGCGTGCAGGTCTGTCTGTGGTCGCCGCCCGGTTGGCTGCTGCCCAGCGTGAGCAACAGCCGCTTTCAACCCAGGCCGGCTATGTTTACTGCTGACTATGGCTGAGTCGGCAAACTGATGTGAAGTTGCTGATGCGCTGCGTCATGACTCATAGCCGGGACAACAACGCCTTTACCCTTTCTCGTGCATGCGCGCGCTCTAGGCTGCAGCGCTGCTGATAGCGACAACGGCTCCATTTTCAAGTCCGCATATTGTTATTGTGCGATTGTTAGGTCGTGCGAACTGCTTGCCTGGCCGCCCGTGATTGATCAGAGTGCCGCCTTTTGTGACGGAAGCACAATTCTGACTTAGCACGCAAAGATAGGGGCGAAGAGTTCATGCTGATGTTGCATACCTGGACGCTGTCTTATTCCGTCAGGTTTTCGAAACTATATGGGCCAATCCGAAGGTCGTAGCAGCTTATATATCGTGAGCCAATCGGAACGGATAGAATGAAGAATTTTGCAGTACAAGATGGTAATTGACCATGTTCATAATAGCACCCCAGGTTGCGCTGCGTGCTCGTTATTCTCATGTCTCCCTCTTTCCCCCAAGCTCTCTCTCTCTCTCTCTCTCTCTCTCTGTGTAGCGGGCGACGTATGCGGGGCTAACATGTGCAGTGCAAAGCGGCGATGGAATCAGTGGGGGCGCATTGGCTGACTTCAAAGAACCCGGATACGTTCCATGGGAACGAATCCGGGCTCTTCAGCTTGTTCATTTTTAAATGTTATACGACCCGTCAGCCTCATTGTCACTTAACTCGATAGACTGAGATTGACACATAAATTGCCGCAGAGATGCATGTGGCGCGCCCGCTATATATTTTAGTTACTAACTTGTGAGTACAAATACAACTGAGTGGTAGCAAGGTAGAACGAAGATTCCCACGGAATTTAACTTACGTTGTACGCAATTCCTTACGAATCACTTTAAGTCATATACGACCTAAAATGTCGCCATGTTCACGGTTGTATCCAAGTGGATCGTCGTCTTCGCACCGTATGCATACACGGAACGCCCATTCGACCCGCATTCCGTTCTATTGAGCGGTTCGTCGGCGTCCATGTCTGCGTCGCTGTGCAGATCGATAAGTGGCTGCGGAAATACCCCCTATATCTGCCGACAAGCAAGCTATAGATGCGCTTAATACGATTAGAGAGAGGAGAAAAAGCTTACGATCGCAACTATAAGCAGCCTCTATAGAATCGCTGGCTTCTCACTGCCGTCATGCAGTACGAGGTGAGCGCAATTTATTGTGTGTATTGTCAACGTTTATTGTACATGTATAACTGCGACATGCCTGTTTTCAGTACGCGAGTATAACTCTTCTTGCAATCGTTCCGCCGCAGCTGCTGCATGTTCTGCGACATTGAAGCCTCTGTTTTGCGCATACTCTACACTAGTGGGATTAAATTGTTTTCGCAACTATATACTGCTGTATGCGTGCACTTGCGCCCCCGCGGCTCCCTGCGGTTTATACACTGTACTGGAAAAGCAGCGTCGCTGCCTCCTCCCCCGTTTTTCCGACCGCGTGCGTGCCCGTTTAGCGCGTTAGATTGGCGTTCCGCACCTGCGTGTATATATATATATATATATATATATATATATATATATATATATATATATATATATATATATATATATATAATATATATATATATATATATATATATATATATATATATGAAGGCGTCGTTGGCGAGCAAAACTTTTCCTCGTGAACCGCACGCGAAACCCTCGTCGGGGAACCTTTCCGCCTCCGCGTGTATACTCCGCTGCATCGCACGTGTAACGCCGCCGAGCGCGCGAGTCAATGGTTGATGCTCTCGTGGAATGCGTAATAACTGCCTCTATTCTCCAAACTTTTCCGTAAGGTTTACGAATTTGGTGACCGCTAGTTCCGGGGGTGCAAAATTACCCCCAAAGAGCGCATTACTATTTTTCTTTAATCTTTACAAATTTAATTAAATTACACTTCCATTACTTTTGAAAAGTAGTGGAATTACCTTAACAAAAGTCAATAAAGCAAGGTTATTCAAGGCTTCGAGATCGGATGCAGCGCGACCTTTTTGTGCTCCTGCATCGCTCATACGCTTGAGGTTCGGCACTCAGATTAACTTGTCTTTGTAATTTTTCTTTCCTTTCTTGGTCAATATTTTATGCCATATTAGGGAAGATGAAATGCTATATATTTTACACAAAAGTAATTGGTAAAGTAATGAGTGATTTTCTTGAAATTACTCGCTAGAATTGATTCATTTAGTTACTCATTACAGCAAGTGACTTAATTACTGTAATTTCATTACTGCCAAGTCTGGACTTCGTTCTGAGTGAGAGAAGAGTTCAGTATAGCCGCTGTTCCGACGTAACTTGCCTCCCTTCAAAGGAATGAGGGAAGCGCTAACCCAGAACCGCGGGGTAACGTAAGGATTCCTTTCTTATCATCGACCTATCCCGGCGATAATTCATGCAAACGGAGCTTTGATCGAACCACATACGATGCACGAAGATTATGATGGATCGCTGAATGAATGTTTCGCAAGGCGATGGCTCGATTGAGTTGTTGGGTTACGTCTCATTATGCAATGTTTATCTCATCGCGCGCGCGCGCGCGTGTGTGTCGTTATGCGGAGCCCGCCGTTTAGTTTAGCGCCCCGTTCTCCGAGACAATACTTGCATGGCATATATAGGCACTTGCTGCTCTCCAACGCTATATACGTTTGTACAGGAACCACCATAATATAGAATCGACTTGTCGGCGCGAATATACAGACGGTCATCGAATTCACTTACACGCATGCAGCGGATCGCGTCGATAGATTGTCGAGGCCAATTTGTGATACCAACCACCTTGGAGAAGGTGCATGGAAACGCCATTGTGGCCAGGCCAGGGTCGTCACGGCGCACTATCCTCGAGTTCAAAGCTGTAACCGCAACCGCAAACCGTGCGCGACAACTGTATATACATGCTCCGTGACGTGTGTTCTACGCCGAGGTGAGGTTTTACTCAGCTCTCGTGCTTTTATGTAATCGAGTGAAGCGCACTGGGAGCTTGGCTTGTTAGCAGCAGCGCGATGGAGAGAGAGAGCGCGGAGCCGCGCCGTGAACGTCCGCGTAGGCGCGCCGCGGGCCCCTCTCGTGCTGCAGCTAAAACACCCCGCACGCCGGCTGCGGCCATCTGGCTGCTTGCCTCGCGCGCCGCCAGCATCGTCCGCCCTTCCCTCTCCGTCCTCATCGTTCGGCGGAATCCATGGCTGTTGTCCCCCCGCGGTACAATGGCCCAAGGCCAACCACCCCGCGGGCGCCTCCTGTATTATGCAAGGTGACAGCGGCGAGCTCGGGGTGGAGTGTCTGTGCGTGCGGATCCGCGTGGACTCCTCTCTATTATATCCCCTGCCGTATTATACTCGACGCACCGTGTTGGGCTTCCCCTCCAGTATGATATGTGTGTGGCGTGCGCGTGCGTGTGTCGTGTGCTGGCACGTCTCTTCTGCTGCAGTGCGCGCTCACCGTCGCGGATGCGGGTCAGATGGGGGCGCTTGTAAAGCGCGCGGTCGTATAATACGGAATGATAATAAAAAAAGCACGGCGAAGCACAGGAAGGAAGCTGAATACCGTCGATTTCGTGTGCGTGGGTGTAACACGCGTACGATGTCATTGTGCAGTTGTGTGTACTGGCTAAATGCTTGTCAGTCGTCACCGCGGGGGGCAGTGGGAACGTATCACTGCACTCTGTGAGGTATATATACGTGTTGTGCGCGAATCGACAGATCGGACACGTCAGTGCAAACTTGAAGACTATTCCAATTGCCTTTCTGTTATCTGTTCACCTTGTGTACAGTCTGAATCACGCTTGTCTAGGGCTGTCGAGCGCGTGGCTGCGGACGCTGGCGCCGTCCGCAGCTGCAGGCTATCTCGCGTTAGCTACAATCGTCCGTTCATGCTTGAATTATAGCGCAAGGCTCCATCATGCGACGTGACTGTGTTTGGTATCGTTATGGCGTTGGTCTGTGCATGTTTTTGGAAAATGCGGCGGCTAAAGCGGCCGACTGGCCGCTCTATAGACAAGTGTGGTTCAGGGTGTGTATGTACATTGACCTGAGCCAGGTGAAAAGGGCAGCAGCTGTTTTACCTGTGCGCTTTGGGCGTTTATGAGCTATGCGTATATAGTTCGAAATCTTAGCTTCATATGGCGCATTTTGTTAAAGTAGGGAATGTTATATACGACGTCATTCTCACTTCTGTACGTGCTTTCTGCGCGCTCGGTATATAGCTGCGGTTTGGGATTACCGCTGTTGTACGTCTGTAAAAAAATTGCGCGTATAGATGTAAGTAATTCCTGATGCTGGACATATTAGTGGACACGATCGGCTAATAGCAAAGAGAATTTATGAACAAAAATAAATCTTTGCTGACTTGGACCTCGTTCTCTGCGAAATTGAATAACGAGACAGCGCTATTTGAGTATCCTCAAAGCTTCGGTAGATAGCGCCCATAATATTTTCGATAAAGTAAATAAATTTCCAGAAGCGTTCGTCTATTAGGGATTACACTGATAAGCAGTATCACCGGTGATTTCCGTTACCTTAAGGTGATTGTTTTAAATGACCGTTGACCCACGGCATTTTTGGTCTAGCCCGTTGCTGGCCTCTATACGCCATCCGCACTGTTCTCATCCGTACTCATGTCCGCGCAATATTTACCGATGTTTATTTGGCAGAAGGCGTACTAAAATGACACTGTATTGAAATCTTCAAGTCCAATATAAGTCTTCGGAGTTTTCGTGCGGCATTTCATTCGTACGGCGTTTCGTTTGGAGTTTTCGTTCGCAGGTCAGCCAACGCTCGATGGAACTGGAGGCTTTGTTTTGAGCGGGCTTGAGCACCTTTTGTTTTGTTTTACTTTAACTATAGTACTGGTATCGATTGCCGTGCTCGGCCACCTGCTTGCTCAGTTACTTTAACGTAGTTGTGTCACAGTGAGAGAGCACCGCGGCGATATCTGAACCACGGGGTGCCTGCGCGCGCGGCGCACTCACGTCACGTGTATGCATGTGCTCATGAGGCGCCTGGGAATGGCCCGCCAAGCAACTCGCGTGCTGAGGCGAGCAATAACAGCGTCGTTCCTCGACCGCTATCTTTAGCCGACCGACTGGGAGGGCCTGTGGCGCGGCCGCCGCAAGCAGCAGCCTTCGTCGTCTTTTGGCGACACGGCGCCCGCGCGCGAAGGAAGATAATTGACCTTGCTGGGTTCGTGGACCCGGCGGCGGCGCGGTGTCGACTCACGGCCTCCCCGTCTTCGCCTATCCCTTCTACACGTTGTTGGGGCTTCTGAGCGGTCGATGAAATCTGTAGGGAAGCGCGGGCCGAAACCCTGCATCCAGCACCGAATGTTCTGGCAGCTCGGCTTTTCGGAACTCGGTGAATGCTCGGTACGTCGAATGCGTCTTGCCTTGTTTGTGAATAATCTATAGGGTCCTCTGCTGCTAGTTACGGCTTTGATATCGGGTCACTGCGTATGTGTTACGTATAACAGAAAGAGGGGGGGGGGAGGAGATTCCTGTCACACGAACCTCGAGCTTCCTCTGCCTTCTTTCTCTCTCCGTCTTAACGTTGACCAAGCTTTAGGTCTTCAATCTCGCAAAATAATCGGGAACATACTCCGACTAAGATTAAAGGCCGCAATCTCAGGTTAGAAAATTACACGTTACAGGTTTTTATCTAATCCGAAAGAGTGGTAGCTTGGGCGAGTTGGCGGTTCAATATCGACATGAGTGCACAGAGCAAATCGAACGAGGACAGAGGAGAGGACATCGCCTGTGTTGTGTCCTTTCCTCTGTCCTCGTTCCTTTTGCGCTGTGCAAACGTGTCGACATTTATCCGATCAGGTTGGTCAGGATGATTAGTCAGGTACTGCGAAACTGTCAGCTATGTTCCTTGGTGCAGACGCAGTACGAAAACGAAACATCGATAAATTTTAAGGGAGATGTCGTGTTCCTTGTTATCTGCCCATGAATTTCGTAGGGCACCCTCTTTCGAGAGGTTTGTGAAGCGGTTTGTTGTTAAGGCGTCCGCCTACCGCTCCTTGGACTCCACGCGCGCCCAGGTCCCGCCGAACGAACGTCGAACCTGTAGTTTCTCTTTATCTTATTAAGTGTTTTCACTTGTTCAGTCCCAGTCCTCGCATTTAAGAGCCTTGGAATTGTTACTGGCACTGGCATAGTTTACATGTTGTTCAAAGCATGCTTCACTAATCATCGTCACTATTGTTCTAGAATTTACGCATGCGCTTTACGGCGACTATGACTTACGTTACCTCTTACACTTTCGGGGAAGATCTCGCATCTATTTTATATAGGCAGTACGAGTACATATATGAGGCCAAAGGCCGATCCATATACCGTATCGAGTCCTCTGCTGCCCACGGTGGAACGAACAGTTTTACCAAGGTCGCTATTCAATTGGCCCTGTTTACTGTATAGATAGGTTTATTTCCATGGCCCTCCAGTCTCTTTGATGGCGCGTCATTGCGACAGGCATTTGCTGACGCGATATGGCGGGCAGACAATATGAGTTTAGCTATTGGAGGGTGCCGAGGCGTACAGCTCTGCTTGTCCTCGCAAGTGCGAAGAACAACAGAGGGATGGGAACAACACTCGCGCTGTGTTGGCGGGAAAGGCCATGCAACGTCGGGGTGGGACGACTTCCTCGTCATATCGGAGGCACCCTCCCGGAAGCACAATGAAAGAATGAAGGAGAGGAGCTTCGTTGTGGCTGCGTGTTTCTGCGAGAATGCGACCCGCAGGAGCCGCCGCCGATTCGCGGTGTTTGTGTGTGTGTGTGTGTGTTGTGTGTGTGTGTGTGTGTGTGTGTGTGTGTGTGTGTGTGTGTGTGTGTGTGTGTGTGTGTGTGTGTGTGTGTGTGTGTGTGTGTGTGTGTGTGTGTGTGTGTGTGTGTGTGTGTGTGTGTGTGTGTGTGTGTGTGTGTGTGTGTGTGTGGATATAGATGTTTCCGGCAGCAGTCTGCTAACGTGGGTATATCTACTCTAATATGACGAACACTCGTTAGCACGCACTGGCCACATTTGGCGTAACGTTGCTACGTGGAAACCTGAACGCTGACTCAGCAGGAAATCACGTGACAGCCGATACAAGAACGCCGTTGTCTTCACATTATTCCCAGACGCGGTGCGGAATATATCCGACGATGCACTGTTACCGTTATTGAAAACAACGCAACAATATCTCTATGTTGGCTAGATTTGCCTAATAATGGCAAGTAATGACTAATTAATGACTCATTTTGCCTAAATGATGGCTTGACTAAGTGGTGGCCGATATTGGCCAACTGTTGTTGGCCAATATCGGCCATTTCTGGCTGAGTGACAATGAATGTTGGCTTATGTTAGGCAATAGTTGGTAAATATGGGCAAGACCTGCCTAGTGATGGCTTGTGTTTAGGCTTATGTTTACTATGCGCTGTTATTACAGCAAAATCGTATTCTTTGAATATCAATCCGGTGATTAAATTGTCTTTCTTTTGCGATCTGGCACGACGAGCAGGGAAGGAAAAGAAATGTAATTCAGCTCACAATGAGAAATAAAACAAACGCCATCGCTGTGAGAAAAATGACTTCGCGGTGCCGCAGGCCGAGCGACGTGTAGACCATCTCGTCGTCCGCACCGCGTGGCCTATGTGCGCAGCGAGCGTTCGTGTGGTCGCGTCGCTGGCAGGGCGCAGCGAAAGGAAAAGTGGGAGAGAATCGCGGTGGCGGACGGGGAGAGAAAGAAAAACACGAAAGATGATGTCGCGCACGCACACACCGCAGTTTGTTTTGATATGCGGCGTGCGCGCGTAATTGCCCCCGGGGAATGGAGGGGAAGGATGCGCGTCCGAAAAAACTTTCCGAGCTTCACTGCGCGCTGGGCAGGCCGGCCTTGAGACGCGGTCGCATTTGTGTGCGGCGCAGTGTCGTACAGAAGAATAAGTGACTAGAAGCAGTTGGGAAAGATTCGTCGCGGCCTGCAGCCCTGCAGGTATCTTGCATGTTGCTAGGGGAGATCGCTATACGTTTAGAATCAGGGGCATAGCCAGGATGTTTTCTTGGCGTTGGGATTAGTAGTGGTAGCCCGCCCATTTATGTGTGTGCTTGTATGAGTGTGTGTATCTATATACTACATACATACTAGAAATTTCGGAAGGGGGGTGGGCGTTGAAGGTTTGATGCTTATTTGGCTTTGTCTATAGTAAAGTTTTTTTTTTTTTCCATCAAGAACAAAAGGGAGGAGTCTGCCTTATGTGAGTGCTGTTTGGAAAGCGCCTGCTGCGCATGAAACCAAACACTTTTGAAGGGTCCCAAACCACTCTGAGGTCAGAGACGAGAGGGTGGTTTCTTTCTCGCCTTCGCTAGCATTCGTACATGCGCTGTCTCCTCCTCGCCGCGTATTTCTTCATAAAACACATGGAAGATGTCAGCAATAAGCGTTGAGCCTATCAGGATTTCGCGCTTTTCGGCTACACGCTCTTATCTCTGCTTGCGCAGTCGAAAACGCACGAAACGAATTGAAATCAGTTTATCGCGCACGATATAGTCATGCGAGACAAGGCAGGACGGGCATGCGACTGCATGGCAAAGCAGGGTATAGGATACTATTCACAACTCGTACCCCACGTATGTGGACCAGTCGACAGCCTATTTCATCATGACGTCATTTCACTTGAACAGACAGACGTTCCGTTCTTTTGCGTTCATCTTCCGCCCGACCATCGCCACTGTGGGACTGGCGACAAGGATGCCCCGATATATGTATAGTTCCTAAGTTTTGGCGAAATGGTGAAAAAGCTTGACTTGATAAGGCGCGCGTGTTTGCACATGCGTGATCGTTGTCCCGATATAGTAATATAGTGTATACATGCGTGTTATACGCGGAAGTGTGGCCCGCATGCTTCGGTTACACATCTATGTGCGCTTGTTTGTCCGTGCAGGGTTGGTGGGCTGCCTCATCGAACGATGCCGGGCGCGAGGCTGGCCGACCTCAACTCGGTCATCACCTGCATGCTCTGCAACGGCTACCTGGTGGACGCCACCACGCTCGTTGAGTGCCTCCACTCCTGTGAGTGCATACACTGCTATGTACGCGCACAGCGATTGAGTGGAACCACCAATTGTCATAACGTCAATCGGTGATAACCAACGCTTCCGTGAGGCGCTAACCACCATTGTATAAGTGCTAGCCGGTTTGAAATTTGCTCATTCTTATTTTTCGTCACTGTTTTCTGTTATCTTTCTGTTTGTATTCTTACCCACTCTCCTCTGCAATGCCCTTGGCCTTGATGGTAAACAAACAAACAAACAAACAAACAAACAAACAGGTGTGGCTAGAAAGGGTCTTTAATATGAGCGAACATTACCGTGTTTTTGACGGTGCTCGTCTCGTCCGTTGATAGGCGAAGTCTTGATCCCTCATGGCGTCGCTCCGGTTTCGAAGTCGACTCGGCGACAGTGCCGAATGTATGTATTTCACACGTCAGTGAAGACACCGCAAGTTTGGTGTTTCATATGCTCGCATAGATAGTGCTCGATAACGTTTGAGCAAGTGTATATAAGGCGCGGGCCTTCTACACCTCGCGCACACCTTGCAATAAATGTAGTGATGCAGCCCGGAGCAAGACGGGTGGACGAGGAAACGAAGTGGACAGGCGCCGCAGGAAGTGCGCGTGAACACCGTCTCGAGTGCTTTGAACGCTCTGCTGCAAAACCATTGGCGCTGACACATAACTGAGACAGACAGGCCACGGTATGATACGTCGTAGCTCTCTCAGCCGAGCTTTTTTTCCTTTCTACAGTCGTTATATGATAACGGACATGAAAAACCGATTCTGCATCATCACCGGGGCAAGTGTATACATAGGCGATTTCTAGGATCAAAAGCAAAAAAAAAAAGACCTTGTCGATGAAAAAAAACTACACCGACGAAGCGGACACGGGACTCAGATAGGAAAAGACGCTGACACAACTGAAAGAACGAGCGTCTTTCCTGTCAGTCCTCTGTCCTTTCGTCGGTGTATAGTTTTTCATCGACAAGTCTTTCGCTCTTGATCCCAGAAATGCCACACCAACTACAAACCAACGGTTCATGCTTCTCTACACAGCGGATCTTTCCAATCACCTCTCTATACAGTCGCTTCGCGACTCGTCATTTAGTAATAAATTTTTGTACAAACATGGTAACTTGTCTAGGACACTGTACAAGTGTATAGATGCCATGTCTTTTTTTTTTTTTCCGCACCCATCATGGCGCAGTCTGCAAAGTATGCATCGTGCAATTCCTGAACACCAGCCTGCTGTGCCCCATCTGCGACGTTCCAGTGCACCAGACGAAGCCGCATCAGTCCATTCGGTAGGCCTTTGCTTCGTCACTGCGTGCATATATGTGTGTGGCTTCTTTTTCGCATTCAGCGTACGAATGGAGAGTGCCCCGCTTCGCGTTTTCCGGGCGTGTATGATACTTCCGGGATGTACACACATGGCAATAAAAGAGAGTTAAAAATATCGTGCGCTCGAATTAAACGCCAACAAGGAATTTTTTCACAGGGACACTAAAGAGAAGGCGATTGCCCGTGTGTTAGTACATAAGTGTATACCCTACCGTAATACCTAAAGCATAACTCTTGCCGGGAAAATGCGCTTCATAAGGCAGAAAACGCGCAAAGCACAAAGCGTAGATGGGGATGCCGCGTCGAGGTTAGGTCGCCGTGACGTCATAGATTTTGCCGCGCATGCAGTGGTCTACATACATTTGAGTTTGTAAATACGACTTGCATTGTGTTCTAAGGGTGCTTAACAGGACATGTTTAAAAAAATATATTACTTGGCCATGTGGCCAAAATACGAAGGAAAAAGAAAAGACAAATCTGTGACGTCGCGTTACGTTCAGGCGCGGGGGTATACAGGCACAAAATGTAAAACAAGACAAAAAACCGTGTTTTCCCTTCTATGAACATATATATGATCGTGAAATTAACGGCCATAGAGTTCCTCAAAAGGTAATTAATCAGTCTAAATTAATTTAGTGTTTCACTGTACCTTTTTCTCAAGTGCATTTAGAGTGGCGTGTTACTTCGCGGCTTTTATTTATTCAAAGGTAAACTATTGCGTATCGCAGAACCCTCGCGAGTTACTGCTGTTATGTATAGTATAATAACGCGACTCTTTGCCCGTCAGATATGATATAACGCTTACGTGCAAACTCGGAACACGGTGTTTGAGATATAGTGTAGTCTTGGTGGGTCGTCCGTATCACGACAACCGTGCACCGTGCAACTATGCGTGCGTAACCGACAACCATACATAGATATTCGTGTTCGCTTTGACGAGCTTCATTAACGACTTTGACGAACTTCATTTGCATATTTCGTACTGTTTTAAAACATTGCTCATTAATCA
The DNA here is from genome assembly GCF_013339695.2 of Rhipicephalus sanguineus. Lineage (NCBI taxonomy): Eukaryota > Metazoa > Arthropoda > Arachnida > Ixodida > Ixodidae > Rhipicephalus > Rhipicephalus sanguineus. The sequence goes on from NC_051178.1 coordinate 125,532,496, forward strand.
GATGTCGATGCCTCTCTCTCATGATGTTTTGTTTTTGTAAGTCCACTTTTGTAATTTTCCCTGACTTTAGTTGGTTAGCATTGGCCCATCGTTCATGCAGGTCCTCGCTCATTTCTTTACAGGCTTGACAGGACCCTCCAGGATATTGTGTACAAGGTTGTTCCTGGTCTTTACCAAAGTAAGAAAGTTACACTAATATACCAGAGTTACACATTACTATGTAAGATAGTGTGTACTTGCGAAGAAGCGCCCCTCAAAATAAAGCGAAGCGGATAGCAGCGGGATGTCACGTATAGATGGTATATATAGTGTACTATACTACAGTATAGACGCAGCGAGGTTCTGTCGCAATTATGTCGTTGCGAAAATTCAGTATGCTTGGATGCAGCCCAACAAAGTGCATGTTGTTCTACAGAGCTGTACTGTACAGTGTTGGCTCCTCCTTTAAAAGGAGTCATCACATCGCGCGATGCGCACCCGCGGCGACTTGTAAAGCGCTGAGGCTTGTTAACGTTATGATGTGCTAAGACGTGAGTATTATTTTTTGTATCATGAAAATTGTTATTCATCATGATTCGAAAAGTATAATACAAGTTGTTGGCCTCGACTCGCTTCCGGCTGCCACCATTTGTGTCGGTCTTCAGAAATTACTATATAGTTGGCTCTGCAATAGCTTTACTGCGTATTGCGCGCGGGTTAGGTTGTGGTGCGCATGCGCTGTGTAGCTTTTGGTTGTTTAAACACGTTTTTTATTTCTATCTCCATTCTTTTCTGCAGAGGAAATGAAGAAAAGACGTGACTACTACGAGAAACACCCGGAACACGGTAAGTGCACTGCTTACAGCGAAGGCTCGCGTTAGTTTTAGGAAGCGGCTGGTATAGGAGCTTCGCGGTGTGAAAGCTCGCGCTCAAATCAGCCAGAGAAGTGACATCGTAAAACATCTACGATGTTTCGCTAAGTTTTGCAACGGCCGGCTTGTGTTGAACTGCGCGAAATTGGGACTCGATCGCGTTGTCTCCAAACGGAAAGTCAAAAACAATGAAATATTAGAAATCAAAAAGAAAAATGCTTCAGAATTACTATCAAACTTTTATATAAAATTAATTGAGCGAGGAAGATAGCCGATTTTTTGTAACGATAAGTATACTTCACGACACATAAATGAGCGCATTGGTCGTCGTCACGTTTCGTTTGATGGCATTGCCTAGCTTTTTTATTTATTTATTTTTTTCTCCATTTTGTCGCAGTCGCGAGCGTGTCGTGTCCCGAGGATCGAGGAATCGTGGACGACTCCAGCAGGCTCATATTCAGCCCCGACGACAACATCAGCCTCTCGCTGGAGTACTGCGGCCCTGCAGGGTGAGCTGTGGTCATCTGCGCCGCTTCTGACCGCGAAGGCGTTTTAGACTGTAGCGAGGAATAGGTGGATGAATGTAGTGTCTGTAGTCATCAGTCTCGTTCACGCCTCGGGGCTGTGCCACTTTTAGCTCGTGCAAGTAAGTGGCGGCGATCGTAATTGTGAGCGCTGTTTATCACTTAATGAAACCAAGTTGATCGTGGACTAAACTGCAGAAGCCCGCACTATGGCTCATTGTTGGAACGCCTAAGCTTCGCCTATTTAATACGTGGTGTTATATAACGTATACGTGAAGACGGGCTATAGTTATGACTGGAGGGTTGCGACCGCGACGTGATGTTTTGAGGTCGCTCGCGCTCGGTCACTCACTTTGCCGCTCACCGACGCCCTCCCCTTGAGCGTTGTGAGCGGAAGGTGTAGTATGACGAATGAGTTTGTTCAGAAGCGCTCTAGGTCAGTCTTCACCGTGCATTAAAAAAAAGGAAAAATGATACACCTGCGCTGTGCAGTTTAGATCGCTGCTGCTTCGTTGCGAGATTGCACAATTTTTCAGGCTGCGAATATCGTTTACACAAGTGCGTTATTAATGTCATGCGTGGCGCGATAGACTGTATCGCTTGTGAAAACACAGCCTGATAAAGTTTGTAGGGTCATAGGTGCTGTTTCGTTTTATGTTATGCGCGTAACAGCAGCGAGACGCTCAATCTGAACGCGCTCGTCTATCGAGCTTCTGAGAACTAAAAACAACAGCACTAAAATCAGCAATTACGTAACGTAGCGAGCTAGAAATGCGCTAAACTCGAACTCTGTCACGGCACGCCTATGCACGTAACATACTGTAACATACTTACGCATTTATTTCGTGCTTCCTGGTCGCAGCTGTTTGCCTTCTTGTCACCACATGCAAGCGACAGCCTCAGTGTGTTAGCGCCACTCAGAATGGGGCCCGAAGCCCGCGAGGCACGTCACACGTAGAGGCGTTATTGCCGCGGTTGCGCAATGGTGCGCTGACGTCATGGAGTAGGCGGCGTGACGTTGACGTCCACATTTCATTCAATCCATCCCGCGTTCTCCCTCACAACGCGTGTGCCTCCCCCGTCCTGCGTAGCTGCCGGCGCTGCTGACGGGCGCCGACCGACTGCAGGAAGCGCGCGTTCGCGTCCTGCGCCGCAATCGATACACGCCGCGTGGCGCCCCTCCGACGGCTCTTCTCTTGCTCGGCCATCGTGCTTCTGGCCCGTTGTTCGTATCTTCATCCCCACCTCTATCTCTTCCTGCCTTTGCGCGGGCTTCCCTCCCTCCCTACGTTTCTTTCTCTCCGAAACCTCCTTGCCCGTTTGCACGGAGAGTAATCGTGGCTGCTATATAGTGTGCGTGCGTGCGTTAGCGCGCGCAGTGTGTACTCAGAGAGAAGAGAAGGGGAGGGGTGCTTGTGCGTGAGTTCGCACTTAGCCCGTTGCTATCGGCGGCGTCGACGCGCGCAGCGCCGGCGTCTCTTTATTTTGCTCGCCAGGCACGCGGCAGCGGTAACAGCGACCGCTGTTCGCTAAACGGCTAGGAGAGGGAAGGGACAGTGGGCGAACTGTTTATCTCAATTGGGCTGTGTGGCCGTATATAAAATGCGTCCTTGCGGGTGCGCTTCCTTACGTCCCCCTCGCGATGAATGCCAGCGTAGCCGTGACTGCACGCTTTCTCTCTCTCTCTCTCTCTCCCCCCCCCCCTTTTTTTTTTTTTTGGTGAAGGCATCGCGTTGGTGTTATTTCTTTCTTCTAGTGCTTCTTCTCGTCGGTGAGTCGGTGGTTTCTTCACGGTCGCCCGCGTCTTTTTGGGGTAGAAGTTCGCGACGTTGGTATTAAAGTGTAGTGTGTGGTGTGTGGTTGTAACACTTACTGCTGTCGAATCCGAGGCGCTGTTTGCTGTGACACGTAAGTGGTCCGTCTCAGCTGCCGCTGTTGAACACCGGATTAGCCCCTAAGAGTGGTTACCTAACGCCACGCCGGAAGACCGCGAGAGGCTCTGTACACAATTTCGAAAGGTGGCACTCATATGAACACAGAAAGAATACGCGCTAAAAATTGACGAGCACAGAAAGGAGAACAGACAAAGGGCCGGTGCTACTAACAACTGTTTATATTCGTCACACCCACCGAGTTTAAATACATAAAATCAATTTTTAGCGCTTATTATTTCAGTGTTCATGAGTATCCAACGAGCCCAACAGTCTGTTCTGTTAATGGCACTCATATGCATGGAAGTACCCCCCCCCCCAAGATAAAGAAAACTTCGTTTTTTTTTTTCGTTTTTTCTCTGTCCACTGAGGATAGAATGGTATCGCAGTATCACTATTCAAGGGTGCGTCGCACACACGGAAACAACAGTATTTTCGCACGGCAATAAACCCACCTCTTTTAATTACATCACATGAACGGGTTTTCGTAAAGTTGGTAACCAATTACTCCTCCTGTTTTTTCCGTACGCACCCCATTGGGATGCAGACAGGTATAAATGGACCTCTCTTTTATTTGTCTGCCTCAGATGAAAGCAAGCAGGTTCTTCTAAAGAAGGATAAATATTATTCATATCACACAGTCAGTGCATTGCATCCTAAAAAAACACTGGAGTTCCGTCATCACTTATAACTCTGGATTGTAATCTGTGTTGTTCCGTGGGTCATGAGATGGAGCAGGGAAGCGCCTGCGGCATTACTAGTTTAGCGAATGAAGAAGGGATTGCTGTTTTTCATGCAGGCGCCTGACCTTGCTGTCGTCTTTGAGCGTAGCTACGCTCGTTTTCGCATTGATGAAAACAGTATCGTAACATGCAGTCTTCCTCTAGCATACTGTAGTGAGAACTTACGCTCACCGGCACCTTTCACTGCGCTGTTGCGCGTCCTCATGGGCGTTGGGAAAGGAGCTCATAGTAGTAACACATGCAGTAAGCGGAGCCACGTTGTAACGAAGTTGCATCAGGCACTAACATGGCTTCGTTGTAAACGTACGTGCATGTGACCCATCTTTATTGTGGCGAGACAGTCGCGTGTACCTTCTTTGTACAGTCGAACGCATTTTACGAAAGAAGTGCGTGGGACCTTCAAGATAATCAGTTCGGCTGGTGACGGGGAAAGGTCGCGCACCCATATCACCTGCAATGTCGATGTGGCGGAACGTAAGGAGGCCTTCGTTATACCGGTAATTTCGTTGTACGGAGGCGTTCGACTGTATACATATGCCCCTTATATCGAAGCTCGCTCTACAGTTTTTTTGTTGCTCAGAGCGCAGTGTGGCACATCTTGCCACCCGCGTTTTCTTACTGTCGCCGTTTGCACTTTTTGTATCTTGCAGCAAGAAAGAACAGGAGGGAACTCCTCCCGCTGGCGAGAAGAGCGAAGAGAAGAAGCCTGCCGACTCTGGAAAACAAGCGGTACGGACAAGGGCTCATCCCACTCGTCGTGATCTTACTTTTAGCTTTATACTCTTGTCGAGTATTGCCCTTCCGCCTCGTGGCAGTTGAGTAATAACTAAACATTCGCGTAGAATTTCTTGGTCGGCATCATTCAGTACATTAGTGTGCAGTGTATACGTATACGGTACGCGATAAAGCCGTCGCAGAAACTGGGCAAACTGGTCGACGCTGTTATTAACAATATTGTATTTTTTAACTTAAAATATGCTACCTTTAGGTATCTAAAGGTAGCATATACAATAACGCCACATGCAACCACCATTGTAGCTTGGTATAGGTAAGGTCTCGCTATGCTACAGAGCAAGGTGCGGGTTCGAATGCTGGCCATGCACGGCGACCGCATTTCGATGGGGCACAGTGTGCAAGAAGACCATCTTATACATAGATTTAAGTGTGTGTTAAAGTACCACCGGTTAATCAAAGCTAATCCGGAGGCCCCCACTGCACGGCGTACCTCATAACCATATCGTGGTTTCGGCGTTTCATACCCCACGTACTAATTAAAAGTGCGTTGAACTGAGCTACTAGTTATAGGTACGTATTCGTTTTGTTTGCTCCGTGTAAGGGAAATCGACTGTCAGACCCGTTCAGCGTTGCATTCGCTCGGCATTTCGCCAGCTGCACGAAATTGCGCTTTTAGGCTCCACGTTGTTGATTCTCGTGCATGCCCGCAAACTGCGCCCTCCGCGTAACCGTTGCACGTGCGATGCCTCAAGTTTCGGTGTACTTTTGCGGCGCGCATTTTGTTGTTGTCGTAGCAGCTCGTGGTGTTCGCCTATGTCACTATAGCAAAGCGTGGCTGGATGCGAGGAACCCCTCCTGCCGTGTTTCGACACCGTGTATGCGCCCCGCGCGATCGATGCTCCACGGACGGAACGTCCGCACGGAAAGAAGGGGGTCGTTCGCAACGCGTGCACCGTGGGGAGGAGGGATGCGTGGTCTTTTCTTGGGAACCGTATTGGGTAGGACGAAAGTGGGAGACACTGTGCCTTGAATGCGCTGTAAGATGTCTCTCTTCGTAAGCAGCAGCAAGGCACGATTTATGGGCTTTCTGACGCTTCAGTGACGGTTCGATTTGTGTGTGCACATATATACATAGACACGTATACACGCATACCGTAAAATCCCGAGCAAGTGCCCCCATCCCTTCTGCGGGAAATTTGCAATACAGCCCTGCCCCCCCCCCCCCCCGCTTCCTTTCCCGCTATTTTCACTTTCATTCGCTGTTAGCACGCGCCCGAATTCATTCTTTATTCCAGCGGCTTTTACCGTCATCTTGAACTTTGATCCACAACCGAGCAAGCCCCCCCTCCAAATCTTGTCGGATTTTCTTTCAATGTAGGGGGGGGGGGCTTGCTCGGGATTTTGCGGTACATATATATACAGCACTCACGGATTGAAAAGCGACATCGTTTTCTGACTATAACGACTCCCATGAGCGATTCATGATATAACCGCGTCTTGTCGCTGCTAATCTGGCCGCTAAAGGTAACGTTGGCTCTGATGTAAGTGTTCGCGTTAAAATTGCGCCGATAAGACACGAGTGGCGCTCTGAAATGCCGGTCCCGTTTCAGACAAGCGCATACCGTTTCTTACGCTTTCCCGGATCATGCTGCGTTCTTTTTTCCGTGGTCTCCTATAAGAGGCGTAACAGGGTTCTAGTCTATATACATTATAGTGACACGTTGTTCTCTCGAAGTCATGGTTGCATTTTCTTGTATATTTCTCTTTTACGAGCCCTCTGTCGTATCGCACACGGAGGTGGAGGAGGGATGCAGTTCACTTCCGTATCTTAACACTTGCGCTTTTGTTGCGCCCCTCATTCATCCTCGTGCCCTTTCTGGTTCGTCCGCCCTCCTTGCTGACCGCTTCCGGTGGCGAGTAGGAAGGAGGGGTTCCGAGGCGCTTCCTCAACTGCCCGGCGGCCTTCACCATCAACCATCTGCAGAAGTTCATCCGCATGAAGTACAGCGTGGCACCTCAGTACCAGGTGGGTATTTCAGTCGCCCATGGCGGCGCTTCCCGCGCAAGCTTTACGCCCACTCCCACGGGCGCTTGCCCGTTTCTTTTTTGTTGCCGTTTTCAGTACTTTGCAGCGGTGAGATGAGTCCCCAAAGTGCATGTCATACACGGAAGCGATGCATGCTAGACTGAATGATTGATTGAACATCAGTTATGTATATGGTACACAGCGCGCACGAAGGACGTCGCAAGAAGTAAGCCAACTTGGCTTTCCAATGTATTCCTGTTAATGTAACGTGTATAAAAAAGAAAAGACGAAAGGTTGAAGAGGCCTTGTTTACATAGCATTTGTTTTAGAGAAACGAACCTCGTTACTGATTGTTGATGGTTGTTCGGAGGGAGAGTGGCCATGGTCATAGCTGTCGGCAGGGGAATTCAAAAAGGGCACTTGCCTCCCTCACCTCCCAACTCTCCCACCGCGATGCGACATTGTTTCGCACCCAGAAAATAAAATACTCCCTACGCCCATGGGCGTGGTAGTCGAGTTTGTCTAATGTGATGCGTAGAATAATCTCCACGATAAAGATAACATACCGAGTGCAAATAATCGTTGCAGCGTAAGTTGCTTTTAAATTTATACCCTTTGTAATTGGATACAGTACGACTCGAATAGCGGAGCCCTTGCAACACGCAAGGTATATATATACCAAAGGCCTGAGCGGGCGCCCCTTACTTCCTGACAGCGTGTGCCTCACTTTGATGATGCTATTTTGTTTCCTCGACTCGGACTCGTTTGCTTGCGTGCGACAGCGCTTATGTACCGCCGGAGACGCGGCCATTTCGTTCTGCCCTTCCGCGGACCGGGTGGCCGCCCGCCCGTGTCTTCTAGCAGCGAGCGCTCGCTTCCCCGCGGCGATTCGCGGTACACTGTCACCGCCGTGCGGCGACGGCGCGGGATGCGGCCAGCCGTTCCCGGCTTCATGCTTTATACGACAGCGCCAGTTCTTCGTTCGTACAAAACCTCGTGTGTGTTTCCTCGTACTTTTGTAAGGAGCAGACAAACTCGCGCCGCGTTGCCGATGAGCGCCATATGGCCTGCGTAGCGCTCGCTCGAAAGCCGCGACTGCAACGTTTTCCTCGCTCGATCCGCCTTTTACATTTTCCTGTGCTGCGCTCTGCCGTTTCGGTAGGGGCCGGGACAACCGGTATCGCCGGGACGAAAGCCTCCGAGATCAAGAGGTGTTTCGTGACTTTTCCGCTAGGGGAAGGGCGCATGCACCGTGGAAAAGTGCGTTATAGAGGACGACGGAACGCTGTCTGTGTCGTGGTCGTCGGTTTTGGACGCAGACTATTGCGAGGAAAACAGCGGCGGTGTCACATGTATGCGTTTTTAGTGGCACGAGCAACGAGCGGCACTCCTGTTCCTCTTCCGAGCACTTCCTGTTTTCCGAATATTAGGAAAGAGTGTTTTTAAAATATTAAACTGGTACGACATCGATAATTCTGGTTGAAGTTAAAGAGTTATATTGGATGCTTACGATGTCGGAGCATAACTTTGTTTATGGTAAGGGCCAAATAACTGTAATTACAATTAATGAAGTTTAATTGATTGATTCCACTCAAAGATTGTCAGCAGGCGGGAGCGTTGCGGCATCTGGCGGAGCAGGTCTCAACCACGCGCTTCTTTCTGCGTGGCCTCTGAGATCCACTTCGGCAGCGCGACGATTCACAAAGTTGACGCAAGGAATGGCACACGAACGCCGAGGCAACGTTGCGCCGAGCTGCCAGTTCCGCTACCAGGCACCTAAGTCACGGATTTGCAGTTGCATAAATCCAGAAAAATCACAAGGTGGGACAGATATATTGCCATGGCGGCCATTTAGTTTTTATTTATATACAAATTAAAACATGCTTTGAAATCAAAATTAACAAAAAAAAAAACGAGCATGGGTTCCCATGTCGTGTAATTGCATTGCTCAATTCAGTCTTCTCCGAAAGCGGTCGAGCGGCAGTTGCGATATCAATAGTCTCAAACTGCTGAGGGGTGTCGAACACAGGCCTACACTCTACAAAATAAACAGGCATGAACAAAATGCGTTGAATGCGCTGTCAAGCAATTCAAATATATGGCGTTTGAACGAAATCTGGAGGACACTTGTAAGGGGTGTGCCCACCAGCCAGAACACTAGGGGTGTCCCCGCTCCGTGATTTACGCCAGTGGGGATTAGGATCGCCTCCAATTTTTCTCTCTATTTATACGTTCATCACGTGTGACATCATTGCTCCTCGCGCATGCGCAGCACGGCTCTTGTACGCGCACGCGAAACCGCTCCGGCTCGGCCAGTGTATAGCTAACGCTACAAAATGTTCTTACCTCGCCACGATGGAAGTCGTTTTAGCATGCAGCTGCTGTACGCTTCGCGAAAGTGATAATGGAAATAAGCTCCCTTTCCTTTCTTCGCTAAACAAAGAAGAGCGTGAAAAGAGGCTGAGTATATGAAATGCGACAGGCCGCGCATGCGTGCGCGCAGAGACATCTAGTGAAGCGGCGCTTCGGGCACACTTCCACGCGTGGCGGTCCTTTTTCATTTGCGCCAAGAGTCGTCGTCGGTCGTGTATAAGAGAGGAAAGAAAAAAATGACATAAAAGGAAAGGTTGAGACGTAATAGGCCTCCGCCGGTGCTTGCTTCCTTTCATTTCTCCGTGCCCTCTTGTGTCAGCCCAGTCCCGCTGCAGATGACCCTAAAGTTCGTTTGCTCGCGCGCGTGGAGGAAAAAGGGGGGGACCGGTTTGGCGCGAAGACAATAGCACCGCCGCCGCGTTGACTGAGATATGGATGCCGACGGCGAGGGAGCGCGCGCATATAGTATGCGAGCAAGGGATCCCACGCCTGTGACGGGACTCGTTGCCCCATGGATGCCGCGGGCTGTCGCCCCGCGCATACGCCGCTTATAGTATATAATATACACCGCTATTGCGGGCCGGAGAATAACGATGCCGTCATATATACGCTCGGGAGCTCATCGTCTGCTGTGCGCGAGAATTCCGTCCGTGGGGATTTGCTCCTGGTTTTTATTGCGTTCTCTCTCTCTCTGTGTTGATACATGTGTTTTAACCGCAATACTTGATGGAGTGCCGTTGTTACATACCCCGCGTATGAACTTTCGCGCCCCATTATGTGTGCTCGCCTTACTTTATTAGGCAGTTTTAGAATAGGGTACGCAAAACTTTTGCTTTAGCGTTCGTCGTCACTGCGCATGCGTCATACGCTATCCTCCTGGGTAACCACGTTAAATTACGGAAACAGCGTATACCTTACCCAGCGAACGCTAACTCTACGAAAATATTATAAAGCTGTATATTATCTCTCAGCCACAGCTACTTAATTGGGAGACTCGCTACCGACCCATGTTTTTGTAGCGCGAAGACAGAAAAGCAACGAAGAAAACGCCACACGGACCCTGACCAGCGACTGAAAGCTTACTAGTATAAAAAAGAAACGCATATAGATAACGAACAGCTTTGCGCGTACCAACGTTAACAAGGCTCCGATGCGCCCTCAGGGAGCGTGTGGTTTTTAACAATAAACATTCAGCTGCGACTCGGCCATTGTGTCGTGCCTTCTATTCGTTGTACTTTGTAAAATTTCTTTGCTGCAATTTCTGTGAGAGGCAGATCCCGGGCGCGTGGCCCGTGCTATGCGAATCGAGTCGCGGAGTGCCCTCGCGGAGCATCGGCCGTTTCAGCAATGCATGCATGGTCGACACTGTGCATTGCGTATACCAGTAGATAATTAATAATGGCGTACAATTGTAGTATTGATAGGAGAAGGACGCGAATTAACTTGTGTGCGCGCCGCCACATCCTCTTTTATCTGGTCGGATCATAAGGTGACCACTAGGTGCATCAACGCAACAGGCACGCATCGCAGACGGCCGCAAGAAGGAAGAGGGCTGCGGGCGCCACCACGAACGGAAACCGTGGAGCGAATCCGCCGCGCATCTCTCCGTATCATTATATACTCGTCGAGTGCGTCGGTGGCTCGCACTTTACCTGCTCGTTGGCGCAACCGACGGCTATCCTCCGTCACGGACCACCGCCGCGGTATCGAAAACGTGCACACTCCGTGGCGCGGACTCGGAAACCCTTGTGCCTGTGGATCCGCGCTATACGCTGCCTGCGTCTGTATAGCTGGTGCGTCACTGCTGGCTTCTCTGTGTGTGCTATCGGAGAACTAAGCGACGATCATCCTCACTGCTTGCGCGGAGACGTATACGGGCACTGCGCCGTGGCGGCGTGCTGTGCGTATGCAGTAAATGGAGGAACGAGACGCCGCCGTTTTGTCGTCGGAGCCGAAGCGGAACAATGTTGCCCGCGCGACGTCGATCGTTCTCTTCGCGAAGGGTGAGAAGTGCGGACAACGAGGACTTCGCGTCGTCGGGTAGGCAGAACCGGCGCCTCTCTATATATACCGAATATCGTGGGTACAGCGCAACATCAGTAGGAAAAGAAAACGACACACAGGAAAGAGCGCTGACTTTCAACTAGACTTTATTGAAGGTGCTCCGGCCGCTTTTATATATATGGTGCAGGTTCCGTGCGCATGCTCGATAACACGTGTGATACTATGTATGACTACGCTAACTAAGAAAAGAATATTCTCTTTCCTGTGTGTCGTTTTCTTTTCCTACATGATGTTGCGCTGTACCCACGATATTCAGCATGAACCAACTCGCCCAAATCAAGCTCTTGTTGCCTCTATATACCAGGCGTTGGCAGATCAAAAGACGATCGATGCGGGCCGACTGAAGAGCGAAAGACAGGCCCAGAGCATGCAGACGCTCTTCTGTGCTTGGACTCGTGGCTTCGCGTCATATATATATATATATATATATATATATATATATATATATATATATATATATATATATATATATATAATATATATATATATATATATATATATATAGTCTGTTTACCCAGTGCCATCGTCGTCGTCGTCGTCGTCGTAGTAGTAGTAGTAGTAGTAGTAGTAGTAGTAGCAGTAGTAGTCACGCAGGTCACGAGAGAGAGAGAACAACCCGGCTATTCCCACGTGGGGACCGACAGGTCTAGCTTGCGGGCTGTGTAGCATGGCTTCCCATCTGGGCTTGCTGTATGTCACCAGATGGGGGAATGAACAGAGAAATAAATAAACGGAAATGATGAGGATGATCGAATTGTGTAAGGGCGCGTATTTCAAATCTAGCGGCGGATTTATGAGACCACGTGATCTCGCTAGCCAATCACACGCACTCGCGCGCTTACAGCTTCGATCTTCGACGGTTTTCACGGCTTGGAACTGTTTCGTTTAACGTCGGAGCATGCGCACCTTATGAAGTCTGGGGCATAGTCAACGGCGCTTTATTCCAACGATATTGCGTTTCAAGCGAGAAGCCGTGCATCGGAATACGAAGAGAACGGCGGCGCAGTGACGGAAGCAAAAAGACTACACATACTAAAAACACGCCGTTGACGTGCAGAGATCGAATTCCTGTGATGCCGCGCGCCTATAGAAAATAGCCTAGAAGGCGAGGATGGTATTTGTATCGGACGGAACAAGGACTTTCGATCTAGCCGCGAATGACACGAAGTGTGTGGCAGACATGTATCGCTAACGTCACTCGCAGTTTTGTGTGCAATTTAAGCTGAAATACGATCGATTGACGTCCGCCGTAAAATACATTTGACGCACGCTTCCGTGCAGTTTTAAAGGACGTTGCCCTCTTCGGTTCGTTTAACGACCCACGCCTCATCCTTCATAGAGTTTTTTTTTTGTTTGTACGTGCGCGCGTTTCGGCCATGATAGCATAAATATTAGGCAGTTTTCGAATAGCGTACGCAAAGCTTTGCGTTGGCTTTTCGCGCAACTGCGAATGCGTCGCTAACCGCTTGCGGGCTCCCGTTTAGCGGGCCGCAAACGCTAACTTAGCGTACGCTATTCGAAAGCTCCCTATTGACGTCTATTTCGCGCGTAGGTGGGTGCATGGTCCATATGATACGCAATCTATGTGCCCGAGACGCAGTGCATGGCACCGGGCATTCGGCTTGCAACGTCGCCATCTGATGCCCGCGATATCTTCACCGTTTACGTGTATTGTCTTACTGGCAACGCACAGTAGTACTCAGTGGATTTCGCATGCATCGGGCCGTGACGTCAGCTGAGCAGCCGCCTTATTGTCAGCGAAGTTGATGGAGTAGTGCCTTCTAGGAAGGAAGCTTTATAGAGACTGGGAGTTCAATAAATTTGTGCGCGCTATGTATGCATTAGCCTTTCGTAACAGTGTCTTTACTGGCGTACGCTCGACCGTTGTTTACCTTTGCGTTTTCTCATTGTTCGTGCGTTTTTGACTGCACTGTTTGATGGCTTGATAAAAGAAGATAACAAAAAGACAGGTCGGATGAAACGGTTCATCTTTATTGTACGAGCGACGCGTCGAGTATATAGAAGGTCAACGCCGGCGTGCGTTTGGCTGGCGGGAAGCAGCTTCGCCCTTTTGAACGAACGTTCTCCTCTCCTCGCGTCAAAGAACGGCAGCGATGACCGGTCAGCCATGCGTGCACTCGGTCGACGCGGCGGCACTCCAACCGCTGTTGCAGCGGCACACACACAGATCGTTTCGCTGCCGAGCATCGTCGTCCCGGTCGGTCGCCTTTGCTTCCGTGTCTTTTCTTTTGACTTGCGCCTTTTTCTTCTCCTTCTCATTCTACATCCATTCTCCTGCCTTCGACACAATGGCCGCGGTCTCTTTCGCACAGCCCGGCCCGGTCCGGGGCAGGCTTCAAGCGCGCGCGAGCCTCTCCTCTTCGCATCACGACACGCACGCACACAGACCGGTCACGATCGGCGCTGAGAGAGCCGGCCGCTTCCGATATGGCACCTCGGAGGCGTGGACTTCGCTGGCCGGTCGCCGGCGGGCCCCGCGCGCTCGCATGTTTTTTTCCACCTGCGCCGCTGCCGCCGCCACTTGCCCCGTGTGCGCGGCCGACCGAATGGCAACCACCCTCGCGCCGCCAGAACCGGTGCTGCCCCAAAGCCCCTCCCTCGCGGGGGCCCCCGTCGCGCCTTTTCCCCGAGTTCTTCCACCCCCCACCAAGACATCCTGGCTTTTTTTTTTTTTTTCGTGCCCCTTGTTTGGACCCCCCCCCCCCCAACCCTCCGCCCGGGATTTCTCGTTTCTTTTCCTTTTGCTGGGTGGTTTGGACGGTTCAGTCCGCTCGCCTTTTCTTGCGCCGTTGTGCGTGGGCTAGTGCGTTTGTTCCCAGCCCTTTCATACAACAACGGCCGCAGCGACCTACAAGGCGTTCAGCTCTGGACGCATTCGCGTCGGTAACGCACGGGCGCCTTTCTTCACAAAGGCTTCGGTTGCCTACGCCGCCGCCCCTGTATGAAAAAAGAAACGCCGTATCAGCGGCTGCGTCCAGGGGCGCTCGGATCATACGAGCCTTGTACAAACTCGGTTTTCATACTCGGTCAAAAACGATGGCTTGTTGGGCAGCTTCGTCGCTCACTCACGTGCGTGGTCCGAAACGGAAAAAGCGACGGGCTGGCGGGGAACTGGCGCCATCTGGACTGCTAGCGCGCGACTAATGCCGCCTGTCGTGGTGGTTGGGGCGGTTCAAATTGCTGCGTTTTCGGCCCTGACACCAATCGAGGTTGCGTGTTAGAAAGACAGCGGAAAGGAGTCCCGCGCTTTTGCTAATTGGCAAGTCAAGGCCCCGCTGTTCCAAATGCACTGCGAGCCAGGGCAATTGATCTCGTTTGGAATTGTTGTCAGGCACTCTGAACATGCGCTACCGAATTCCTTGAGATGGTTATACAACCTGCTGAAACGGTCATACTTATGATGCTTCACTTCTGTTTGCAGTACTTTCGTTTGTTATCACTACATTTAGAACTATGCACTCTTTTTCTTGCAGGTTGACATTCTTTACATGGATGAAGTGCTATCTCAAGAATTTGCTTTGATGGACGTTGCATATATCTACGCTTGGAAGAGGGTAAGAGGCTTTCGTGTTTGTCAGAGTTTGATGATCGTAATAAAAAAAAAATGGAATGAAGTGAGACAATGTTTCAAATTTCCTCTGGCCCCATACTTGCTGCATGCAGTGTCTTGCCTGCCAAAAAAAGTTTAATTAAATTAAATGTTATATTTCTAGTAAATCATTTTAATAATTACCACTTAAAGCTCATCATACGCAAATGATTAAGCTAATTGCACACACTTCTTTGCAGGATTCTCCCATGCGCCTCTTTTTTCGGATATGCAAAGTGCCTCCAAAGCCTTCTGCTGTCAAGGAACCTCCCATTAATGCATGCAGCGAGGTCAAACAGACGGTTGCGAATGGAACCAACAGCAGCCCAGAGAAAGAAGTAGTGAAACAACCAGCAGAAAACAAGCCTGCAGATGAGAGTCGAGCCTCTATGCCACCTCCTCGTGCTCCAGAACAAGAAAACAAGCCAGCTGTGCAAGTCGCCACCAGCACCTGCTGGTGCTGTTCCCAGAAGTGTACCTCCCAACAGTGCATCTCAGTCAGAAGAACCTAGGGAACCTGCTACTACTGCTGTTCCTGCCGCTGACCCTTCCATCGCAACTCTTGTACCTGCTGCTGAACATCATGCACTGGAAACGCCAGAAATGTGAGACATGATTGCTAGTTGTTTTACGCTTTCCTGTTCTCTTGAAGGGCACTTATCGCTATGACAACCATGTAACACAAGTTAAAAACAGTTCGGTGGCTGTCAAGTGCAGTGCTATGTTGTATCAACCTGGTGCTACTCTCTGAAATGTAGTAAGCTTTTATTACTCACTGCAACATGGTTCTGAAGAGAGACGTTGTTCTGAAGGGACGCTTTGTGACAGTGTGCATTGTGTGCTTTTCTGCAGGAAAACTGCTGCAGAGGAGGAATCTACAGCTCCCGGGAGTCCAAAGGCCATTGCTCTGGTGCAGTCAACATCCCCGCAGAGACAGAAGGCATCGGAGCCACCAGCAGAGGCCCAGTCGCCACCGCCACTGCCAAAGATCACCATAAGCACGCTGGACAAGAATAGTCACAAGATCTTGATACACACCAAGGAGGTTCCACACACTCCGGGTCAGGCCCTCTCGCCACCCCGCAATGGACAAGATTGCTCATCGCCTCCTTACGGAAAGAAGGCGAAACGCAAAGAGCAGCATGACATTGATAGGCACCATCAATCGAAACGCAAGTCGCCTGAAAAAGTGGAGAAGCGCTCTCAGTGGTGCCGGCCTCCACCGGAGGACAGCATCCCCAATAAAAAGCTCAAGCTGGATGGCTGCGACGATGCTGTGGAGGTGGACAGAAAGTCCATCAGCTCTCCCCTACAAAGGTCAGAGGGCAGCGTATCTCTCCCAGAAGCAGCCAGGCGGAAGATGCCAAAGGCTAGTGCCCATCCTGTTGAAGCCTGCGCCACCGCCTCCACCCGCCCACCCTAGGACCCCGCCCTACACCACGATGCCACCAAGCCTGCCACGTAGTGAAGAAGACACACGGCCACTTGATCTCTCTGTGACCCACCGTGGCACCATTGTGGCCGTATCCCAAGAGCCACCCCGTCGTCCGAGAGGCAGGCCTTCCGTTCCACTGCCCTCGGTCATGCCTTTGCCGTTGGTGACCAAGCGGGCTTCCCCTCCGCAGACAACCACGGTGACGACGACAACGTATAGTCCTCCTACCTCGGTGCCTACCTTCCACAAGCTGCCAGCTGCACAGCCGTCTTCTTCTCCTTCGTCACATCATCACCATCACCACCATCATCGCGGCAACAGCAAGAGCTTTCGGAAGAATGCCAATTTGACTTGCATTAACCCAGATCCTAATGCGGGTCATACCAAAATTGTCATCAGGAATATGCCTCCACACAACTCCAACAACAACAACCTCCACAGGGTGTGAGCTTGTTGGCAGTGCCCGGTAGCCAACCTTTGCTCTGGTAGACCGCAAGTTCTGTGCGGCATATTTCTAGTCTTTAGCCTCAGATGTGAAGGTTCCAGTGAAGGCAGCATACCGCTTGGATTTGGTGTGCCTGTCCTGTGTGAAAGTGTTGTGCATGTGCATTCAACAAGGCTTGCCCATTGGATTACTGGATTACATGATCAACACTGCAGGAGTGTGCTCATTTGGATACAATGGTTCTTCATCTTTGGATAAAGACATCTTATTCCATGATTCAGATAATGACAGCTTGTGTATATGTGTGAATGATGGTGTTGGCCTGTGTGACATGTGGATGGGAAACCCTATGGATACAACCCTTGGTGCATGTGTGTGTGTGTGTGTGTGTGAGGATTCAGTGAAGTCAGAGTGAATCTCTTCCCATGTGGATTGCCATTTCTCTGGCTGGTGTTATGACAGCATCAAAGGAATAATAACCATTGGATTACTATGGATTACCTGGGATTACCCTTTGAACACAGCTGGATTACAGTGGACTTCCTTTGGGTGACTATGTCCCAACAGGTACCAATCATCTCAAGTCATCAAGAAGATCTGTTAGTCGTGTAGAGAAAGTCTCTACAAACAGGTGCATGATGCACAGTGTGTCCATGACAGGGCTGCACTGTAGTCTTTCATAACAAATAGCGTTTAATTGTAAGGCTCCAGTATCGTGCAGTTAATGTCATTAAAGCTAGTGCAATAGTCTATTGGGCACATTGTGTCATCCGTGGATACTTGGTAGGCACCATACAGGGTCTTCTTCACCCATCATGCCCCTTGCAACTACGTGTATGACTGTTTTGTATGTGAAACGGCAGCTCCAACTCTTCAATACTGTTTATTTGCGGATTCTTTCATCGTCATCCCTCTGGACTTTGTATTCTTCCATGCACAACAATCTTTTATTTATGCGAGGTGGTGATCAGCACAACCGTACTAAATGATTGCTTAGTGTCAGATATTGACTGAGCAGGTGGAAATCTAGCACCTATGTATACGAAATGCTTTGGTAAAGCTATGAACAATAAGATCGTCATTGCTATCTGGCATACCTGTGTGCCACTGTAATTCATGCCGTTCTATCATCATAAAAAAGTAGAGCAGCACCAGTCAACCTGCTTCTATCTTGGCTCATTCTGTGGTCACCTACTTGTTCACTAGTAAAAATATCCTCTGTACTGAAATTTGAGTCTAGCTGATAATTTTGCATACTTTGGAGCTGACTGTTGAGCACTTTATTATGCACCTTACAGCTTGATTGTTTTAGATGAAGCCTTGTACATACTTTTTGTCTTAATGTACGTTAAGTGGGTAGACGTCGGCAAACTGGACAGTATCGACACCTTTTTATTGCATTAGTGCCCCTATCAGACGGCAAGTGCAAGCACTAATATATTGAGATGATTTTCTCCAGCTGCAGCTCTGCATTGAGGGCACAAGTTTCTATGTGCACATATACACACTTCTTCATGATAATATGAATGCCTTAAATGCATATTGTAGTGTGTCAGTCAGGTTAGTGTTGCACTCAGAAACAGACATATTAAGAACATGTAACCAAAAGGGCTGAGCTACTGTGAGGCACAGGCAGGTTGAAGCATGACGTAAGCATTCAGTTACCTTGTAATCAGTAAATAAAATCTTGGCATACCACAGCACAGCCTGCTAGAACAGTTGCAGTAATCGACCTGTAGTGCTGTATACAGGGTGTCTAAAAGCTTGGGTTGCTGCCATAACTTAGTACTGTCAAAACATTTAAGTGCCTTGAATTGATATACAACTCTTGGGTTAACCTGTCATAAAATGAACCCTGTCAGGTGAAAGTGACTGAAGATGTGCTTAACTTACAAAATACATGCTGGCACCCCTTAACTGTTTCATAATTAATGAGCCCTTCACCTGGCCTCGTTACAAACCTTCGTCTCATATGAGAAGCTGTAAAGCACCAGGTCAGTATTTTAATGAAATGGGGGTGTGTGAATAGTGATTCTTGAGACCAAATGAAATATGAATAAAGAAAGCGCCGGAAGCGAATCGAAATGGACATTAACTAGTTTATGGATATTGAACAGCAGTTTTTACCTTTAATATAAGACTTTCACATATCAGCGTTCATAATTTCAGCTTGAGAAAACAAATAGAGCATCAGGAACAAATAGTCACATTCGTTGTATGCAAAGCATTCTTTCATAGAGTGCAAATGATGGTTTTGTAGCCGGTAAAGCCGGACTACTTGAGCAACGTAGCTGGCTTCACTGCGCATGTTCTGCACCTGCACTATACCTGAATGGATTAAAGGGGCCCTGAACCACTCCTCGTACTTGTTGAGAAAACATACAGCGGAAAGCAGACACTGTCGTGAGCAGCTCAGCCAAATCTTGCAGTCCTGCATGGCGAGGAGAGTTCACAAGGCAGAGCATGAAGCTGCCACATTCCCAAGATGCCTTTTCTTCATACAGAGGTCCGTACACTCTCTTTGGAGGGCTGCCATATAGCAGATTTTTCATCGTACAACAGATAGCTGTTATTGGCCAATAGCTGGCATAAACCTAGAGCGGCGTTTGGATCAGATGCGCTTCTTGACAGTGGGGGTGCTGCCACGTGCTAGGCACCATGCTGTATAGTCTGCTAAAACTGCACAGTTGCAACACTAGCACACACCGGAATTGCACCTTGAGAGAGTGATCGCATTTCATGATGCGTGCTCAAGGTCGTGAAGCACATGTGACGTAGCTTCATTCCCTTGTGTCATCCTTCCCTGAGTAGCTTCCAGCGCACTCGTCAAGATGAAAGAAGAGAGAAAGCACTCGAAGCATGCTACACATTCCTGCAACACCACTCATTCTTTATGGATTCTGAAAATCGATTCTTGGGGCAATGAACTCCGACACTGAATTCAATCGGTGATTACTTGGAAAAGTGGTCCAGGACCCCTTTGATTTATTTTACTTTTGCATGAATTTAGGATTTGTTTAGTTGCAGTTTACATTTCGATGTGTTCAAGAATGAGAAAAATGTTCGTATCTACAAACAGCAGCTATTCAATCTGAAGAACAAATCGAATAGGAAAGTACTTGATCCAATATATGACATAGTTGAGCATTTGCACAACCCTAAGCATTCGCACAGCCCTAGGAACAGTCCTAGAAGCCTGTTCATAGACCAGTTAAAAGAAATTGAGCTGACCTCTTTATTATGCCCTTTGGAGGCAACCCATCGTCAGTGGGCACTCTCACATGTAGCTCGGCTAGCATCTGCAATTGGCATACTTTCCCTTCCGTTTTCCCGTGTATCTGGAGGAATTGACTGACAAAAACACCCCCCCCCCCCCGCCTTTTTCTTTCCCTCTGTTATGTGTTTCTTCATGGTGTATTCCTGTTCGCAGCATTGTACATTCTGCCTTAGGTGATGAACCGTAGTCCGCACTGTGCATAACGAATGACTCCGAGTTGCACTAAGCATTTCCAGCCTTCTGCTTGAAGTTGTGACCGCCTCCATGCCACTGAGTCATGTCATATTTGCTGACACCACCGCCATTGTGTGGTCTATGTGGTGCACTTGTCTGTCTGTAAAGCCCAAACCTGGTGAAGGGGCCATTTAGAGCACAATTCCTCGTTCTAAAATTACCATCTTTTCCCCCCTCATCATAATGTTTAATGTACTAGAAGGAAAGCACTCATCAAAGATACATAGCGTCACTCTGCATCCTCCCACTATTCATGTTACTATAATTCTGGAAACATGGTTAAAGCTCAGTAGTAAGGCCTGGAGAATGCCAGCTTTGTTTAGTAAGACGTTTTGCTAAATCGTTCGATGGAACCTGAAAGAACTTGAGAAGTTTGGAGGAGAGGTGCACATCTTGCATTTGTGCCTGCAGGATATTTACAAATTATTTTATGTTGGCAGATGGAAATATGTCGTTGCAAAACCACCTTGAGGGCAAGGGAAGAAGCTCTGCCTTGATGGACAAGGAAAAGGCATAGACATAAACTTGTCACAACGGCAAGGATTTGCTTTAGCAATTCGAATGCACACGTTTATTCTAAGCTGGGCACTGTGCAGTGCAGGGACACGTGTGTGTAAAGATGGCGTCGCAGCTTGAATGCCACATGAAGTCGGCCTTGAAGTACACAAAATGTCATTCGTGAATATGATTCACTAATGCATTCTTGAAACGCCGCTTACTACAAATGCAATTGTTTGTTTAGAGTGATATATACAAGTATGTGAAATGACAATGTGAGTGTCACTCACAGCCCTACAACTGGGTGTTTGTTTTTTACTTCACCTTGCATTGTTTTAATACCTCTAAAAGAATATTGAAAATGTAAAGCACATTCTGTTATGTAGAGGATTCATTTTTTATTATGCCATTCTCACCTATGTGAAAACAAATTGTGGGGACGTTCTGCTTTTGCTTTAGCATCCAGTGATTTCATTTTTTAATTGAAAATACACCAGTTGTGCAGTTGTCAAGCGTGACTGAACAAATTCGAGAAATGCAAGCAGAGCTTACCCGTGTAACTGCTTATGGATGTAAATTCGTGTTAGCAGGTTGCAGATACAGTACAAAGACAAGAAGTTGCAAAAAAATCATTTTGCCAATGTGGCTTTACTTTGTGGGATGTCGTGAGATGAATTTAGCATTATCCGGTGCGTAGTTGGTGCGTGTATTATTTTATTTCTTTCTCGCCCGACTATTAAACTTGCCGTCTGATAGATGTTTATGGTGTAGTTCTTAGAGGAAGCTTTAGGTCGGGGCGACCTCCAGTGCTGCCCATTCAAGTATGTTTGAAATGCAGATATGCCTTTAGGGTCAACCCTTGGACTGAAATTGGTGGAGTTTGTTGCATCTGCGAGAAAGACTTAAAATTCTAGTTACTCTTATAAGCAGGATATTGATTTAGCATAAAAAAAAAGGCTGAAAATTGTCTTCATCATTGGCTGATGCACGAAGTTTACAGATCTATAGCACTGCACCAAAAACAGATATTGCATTCCTGGAAACTGTCTCTTCAAGAGAATCCCAAGTGGATGAATTTGATGCCTTGAATGTACAGCTTAAATGAAACAATTGCACTGTTTTTCGAGGATCTCACAAAAGCCCCACAACCAAATTGCCGATTAATTTCAGAGTAATGTACATTATGTCAATTTTGATGCGTTGTTACATAGTTTGCAGAATCGTTATATAATCTCCTATTGCTGAGTTAAAATAGTTGTAATCTTGATATTTGAGCAGTTTTCAGCGATTTTTGTAGTAGAATAATCAAACAGAACAAAAACCCTGCTTCTTACAATCTTTTATTAGATTTTAACCTTTTACAAACCTCATCAAATTCGGTGCAATGGTTGGCTAGAGAATCGATTTGTCTCTTTCCCGTGTATTTATAAAGATAGCAGCTTCTGATCTAAAGCTTTCTCTTGTCTGTAAGAATAGTTCTGACATGCTTCTTCTTACGAAGTGTAGTGTTCTTGAACTTGAATATGAAATAAAGGAGCGTTATTCCCCAGTTTTCGAGTGCTCTGCTCATTCGAGGTATCGTACCCACACGGCACTAATGGATTTCGGCATGCTGAAATGGCCAGCTGCTGCCACACCATTGCGCTCGTTCTAGCCACATCTCTGTGCTATTTAGTAATTAACAAAGTGGGTTGGGCTAGTTGGTGCTGATGCATTTGCTGACACCCATTTACTTGCGTGAAAACTCAACAAAGGAGGTGCTCTGTCACATACCAAGCTTTTTTCCGTTGGGTCTTACCGCTGGTAAATATGTCTCGGCGAATGTGCTGTTTAGGTTGCTACGCAGACCTGTATGTGTGGGATAGAGTATAGCTATGGGGAAAGAACCAGGGCATGCTGATCGTGCTCCTTGCCCATTGGATTGTTTACCAAGTGGATGCATTGGTCATCGGATAAGTTGCTGAAGCCTCAACCTTAGTTTCTTCAACTGACAACTGGCAGCTGAATTTCCAATACCTGAACTTTCTCGTGATTTGGTTCCTTGCTCTGATGCTTAAACTCGTATTTACCTTTCAGAAGATGCATGAAGTTCAACAATGCAGTCTCCTATAGCTTGGGCTGTTGGTGTACAACTGCTGTTTTCACAGCATTCTTTGGCAATATTTTCAATTTGCTCTCCCGGACCGTGGTTTCGTTTCGAGCAGTTCTGGGCAGTCCGAAATAAAAACCGATACCTTGTGCAATGTACCCACCATGCACACCAGTATGTGATGTTCACACCACTGAACGGTTGACCTCATCTTTAGCTGTAATCATTTCTTTGTGTACGAGCTGTTGGTAAGTGCTGTAACTGATTTATGTCAGAATTATGAGTATATTAGTTTCAAGTTGCTGTGCGTTGTCCCAGTAATCCTTGCCTTTCTGCTTTTGAGCAGGTGCTTGCGCCCTCAGTTTGCGATTGCGTCTCAGTCTTGCACCTGCAAACAATGAAAGAATGGTTCGATCAATTGCTTAATATTTCCTTCGCGTTCACAGTAATACACTGATCCTGATATATGGGACCATGCACCTTTGTCGAAAAACTCGCATTGTTTTGTCCATGCGCCAGGTAAACTTCCTGATATGTTCGAATCGAAATTGTGTTAAAAAGTTTTGCCAGTAGCCCGCAGTTCATTTTCCATTTGTTTCGCCCTTTGACATTGGTCCGAATGTCGCTGCGCGGTCTCGTTGTCACTGTGATCGGGCAGTCGGAGAGATTGATGAGAAAACGCTAACGCAATGTAAAGGAACAAGGAAAAGAAACAACAATTTGAATTACTGCACGCATCACAGCCCCGTGGGTTTAGATCATAATCGACGCCGCCGGTAGCTTTATGTCTTTCAGCGTCAGTGTTCGCATTGTTTCATCGCGTGAATATCTCGAGTACACTTTGGACAATCGTTTCTACACTTTCTTACGCGCACGTAGTACGTCAGAATTCAAATAAAAGTTACATCGTTGTACGTTTTCGAAGCTCACCTAAACAACGTCACTGGTGCTGCCATCTAGTGCGCGAACGCAAAAGCGGCGTGCCGCTGTGTTTTGCTCTCGCACACTTGGTGGCTGTACGGCCGCGCTGTACAGCGATTCTTGCAGCCGTGTTGTGTCAAGTTCTGTATCCAAAATGTCTGAGCTTACTGAAGAGGATCCGCCACCGAAACAATCGCTTAAATTATGCGATCGAATCTATAAGAGCTTCCCCAGCGTCACGGAACGGTATTTCAAGCCACGGTTCCAGCTTGGTAAGTTCGCCAACCGTGTGCCAAACATCACGTGGTCGTTACCGCGATAGCATGAAGTGTCATTATTCACCACGATGTAGTAGTTGTACTGTGGTACTGCGCGAC
This sequence comes from Rhipicephalus sanguineus, assembly GCF_013339695.2. Taxonomy (NCBI): domain Eukaryota; kingdom Metazoa; phylum Arthropoda; class Arachnida; order Ixodida; family Ixodidae; genus Rhipicephalus; species Rhipicephalus sanguineus. The sequence continues at coordinate 125,556,629 of NC_051178.1, forward strand.
GGTGATGTAATGTCATTTTCACTGCAAATTGTGCCTACGCGTTTGGGTTCACTATGTGGTCAAGCCGGCATCGGCGCCCTACCGCGGACGAAAGGACAATCGCTCGAATCTGCACTGCGCGGGATCACGCGTTTCAGTTTGAAATGGCCGAGGTTGAAATGAAATTCCAAAGGGAAAAACAGAGAAGCCGCCTTTGTTCCCGCCTTATCCTGACGGCCGGATCCGTTTCGGGTGAAACCACGGAAGATTGCGTGTCACAAACGTGTTAGCGCTGCCGAGGAATACATTTTCCAGTGTATTTTTGCTCTGTACATGCCTTCACGCTTCTGCGTTTCGTCAACAGCGGTCGTGGGCGTTCATCAGATCGCGCATTGCCAATGAGAAGTTCAGGGCAACAGGGCAACTTGGAAGGAACGAAGGAGGCGGCTAGGTGTGGGTTTATCCTCGAAAAGATTTGCTTCATTTTACCGTATTTAAAGCAGCCTCTAGCTGAATTTAAAAGCCATTTTAGCAAGCTGCTCGACATCCAGGAAAACAAGGCACTCATTCTTAGTGCCGGATAGAGGCCGGCTCACTAAAAAGTAGCTTTGTCTGTCGATCTACTCCACTAAACCAAAAAGCACATGATTTGTTGTGCACAGTTGTGGGAAAACCGTCCACAAGTTCTAAGAGTCCAACCCCGAAATTCCGAAGCAAGTCTGCAGCCTAACCAGAATTCAGGCTGGAAGTGAAGGCAAGCTGGAATTGGTATTCTTGGAACACACTTGAACCTCAACAAAATATGAACTGGAAGAATTAAAAGTGGCTACCAGTATCGAAAGGAACTTGAGCAACGTAGCAATTTGGGCGAGTTGATGGAACTTCGTCACACAGTGCTTGTGTCATCAGTTTCTTTCTTTTTATCTTAGTGTGGGTGCGCCGGTTTGTGATGCAGGAAAGAGAAGTTAAAGCATTTTGGATGACACACAAGGCTACACAAAAACTGCTTTCCTTCCACAGTCGACCTCACCTCTCTTATACTCTTTTATTGTAGGCAAGGCAGTTCACGTGCACCAGTTGGGGCAAATACTACCAAAACAGCAGGCTACCAGCAAGCACACCTGCTACTCTGAACTCGTGCCATGCTAGCTGCCCTTTGCCACGGAAGCAATAGTGTAGGGGTTTCGGAGGGCCTCCTGTTTTTGAAGAAAAGCTCCACTGCAGTAGCTAGGAAATCTTTAATTAATGTATATGCACCAGGAGAAAGCAAAGAATGCATGCTGACAGATGCATTGGAGTAACCTACCAGAGGTTCGGGCTCGGGCGGGCCGACGTGTTTTCACCTCGGGCCTGGGCCGGGCTCGGGCTACTTGGAGTTTTATCGGGCCGGGCTCGGGCTCGGAGCAAAGCCCGACTCAAGCCCTAAATATAGAGAATGAGCGGGAATTGTTTTCCAGCACGCATACAGCGCCTGTTCCGCGACCGCCCTTTACCGCTTTTCTTTTCCATTCGCTACTTTAAACTAAAGGGGAGCAGGTAAAGCACTGCCTCTGTTGCACTCCGACAAACATAGAAGTAACACCGCCTGGGCTAGTGACGGCGCCACATGACTGTTCGCGTTAGATTTAAGGCCAAATCCCATATGAGTGAAAATGCACGCGACAGCGACGAACGACCCGACGCAGATCGCCTCGTGCAAGCTGACGCTTGCATGGGCATACCCCATACACGTGACGGCTTTGGCGAGCGAACTCCATTGTTGCTGGCATGAGGCCGTCTACTTGTATTTTGTAATCTGTGTAATAGAGACTGTTACTGCTGGTGTAAGTGAATGTCACTATCTCAAAAAGGCATATTGCCATCAGGGCTGGGATGATGAAATGAATCGACTTCAGTGCTGTTCCTTCTCACTTTGTCATTGATCGGAGTGGCGTTACACCACATTGTCACCAGAATTGGCCATTATTAAACGATAAAAAATATGAAATTGAGAAAAAGGAACCCTTGCTTTATGTAGACCCAGTGGTGCATGGCAGACCAACTCGGGTGCTGCAGGCAATAACATTCACTTTTATGAGGGGAGATCCTGTTGAGCTGTGGAAAATTGTTTTGAACATAAAGAAAGATGGCCGGGTGGCCCCATGCACACTGCTGTTCACCACCACACTTTATGTAACTGTTGAAAGTGACGGCGTCCTCTGTGAACAACTAGAAAATGATGGTGAGTTACTAGTCATTCCTGCAAAGCATGGTTATGTGGGGCACTTTACATGTGTAGTTGAAGCAACATCCTGTCTTTTTTTTCTTTCTTGCAAAGCACTAGTCACATGCACTTGCATTTCTTTGAAGAATGTGGTTCTTAACATCATATTCCGGCTGAGAATGGCGACAGTCCCACCAAATTGACAAGGCTGTGTGTAGGTTTCAAATGCCACTTAATATAAACACACAAAAAACACAATAGAGCGAACAATGCAAACACAGAAAAAAACAGGAACTAGCTGATGAGAATCACTGAGAATAGTCCGATAGTCTGGGCCAACATACGCACACCCATTAGAGAGTTGAACGATTTTTGGATGAGGCGAGGGGACGAGCAGTGCGAAATGACTGAAGAATTCAGTATGAGCTTGCGAAGGCTATTGAAAAGACTGGAGCCTTGATGCGAGGCATTGGAGGCTGAGAACACTAGCATCTCATGTACATGTAGCCGAGCTCTGACACTCTGGCCTGGTCACCCGACCTCCCGCCGAACACAGTCTTCCATTACCCTTTTCTTCTGCCCCAAAGCTTTCCACGTTCACGCATTTTCGAACATTCCCCAGCGTCCTTGTCTTCATCTAGCACATCACACGCAGGCACTATCACACTTTTGTACATACATCACACCATTATACCAGCAAAGACTGCATACCTTACTAGAGAATGCGAGGCATAAAATTTGTGATATTTTGTTAAGATGTGTTTGAGGATTTCTTCTTGTCGTGCGTTCTCATAAAGCATGGTTTTGCCCATGGTAATTTGGCTGTATGCTTTACCGTGTCTTTATGGATATTGCGAAATATATGTCCCTTGGGTTCAAAAGTTTTTTTTTCTGCATCATAGATATTTAGTTCCATGCTGCATGTGTAATGACTGGTATTTTATCTACATATTTTTTCAACTGTATGTGTAGTTGCCGTAAAGATGTTTGGGCATAGCCTGTCGCGTTTTGTCACTAAACTGAGATAATACATTTATGTGGGAACAATATCACCTCTAGTTTAATCATTTCTACTGGATTTCTTTATTGTATAATGGCTCACTTTCATGCTCTAATTACACATGACATTCTTAAAAAGCTAGCACAGTTTAAGAGTTGTATCAATTATTTTGCCTGGCACAGTGCTGATGTATGCTGCACACATCAGCAGAGAAGAACACTGTGTGGCAGACTAGTGTAGTTTGCAGGTATTTCAGTGTCACAATGCTTTAGGTATTCTACGAAGTAAAAAACTAAGACTAGCTGAAGTAAACAGAGAATGTGCTGGAGAAAGTAGACCTTTGATGTGTTCTTCAAGATGATGCGGGAGCAATATGAAGACAGCAGGACACATCACAATAGCTGAGCGCCTATGGTGTTGTGCGTCTGAGCACTATGTCTCAGCTTTGAGCCTGGCCCTGTTGTGATGGGGGCACGAAGTACTTTGCTTGTAGTCGTACATTGAGTGCACGCAGTCCGCACTATGGGGTACTCTCCATAATGATACCTATGTTTGAACACAATCGGATAGGTTCTAGCTGCTGATTTTGCATGATGTCAAATCAAATCAAACTTTATTTCGTCCACAAGTTTGTGTGTTGTGGAACACGAGGGCTCGAGAAAAAGTGGAACTATCCACTTGAGAAGCCTCGAGCCCCCATTTTACAGGGCATACAGCGAGAGCGCAAAATACATATGCAGTTTTTATGGAAACATAACACTTAAGCTAATGTCACAGAACAATACAATAGTTACAAGAAATACAATACAATATTATATTTATACAATGATAAATCCTTCCGAAATTCATGACAACAAAATGAGCTTTCCTTTACACAATTTTTAGGTGAAAAAAAAAAAGAAAACAGTAAAATTTGGAAGTGTATCGAACAGAAGCTGCATACTTTACAAAAAGTAAATGGATTAATTTTTGGTGATAAAAAACGCTTTGATTGCGTGGTTTCCAGTTGTTTTCAAGTAAATACCACATTTATGCAGTTCATTCAACAGTTTTGGAAGTGTATGACGAAGCATTTGTTGTGTTAACATGAGGCGTGAAAATGGCATTTTCCAGATATCATCATTACGGGTATCATAAGCCCTTGTAATTGGTGTCAATTCGGATAATGTACGAAGTAGTCCTTCTGTATCATGTTTATACTTTCTGGCTAGATTTAATGAGTACAAGTTATGAACTGACGTGATATTGTATTTGATAAACAAGGGTTTTGTGTGCGCAGTTTTTTCAGCACACGCAATGTGACGTAGTGCTTTTTTTTGTAACATATACAGCTGGTTGAGGTTCATTAGCGTTGTTGTGCCCCAAACTAAACAGCAATAGTTTAAATTAGAAAGAAATAGTGCATTGTAAATATGAAGTTTTACGGCTGTTGGCAAGTAGAATTTAAATTTCGCCAATATTCCTACTACCTTAGCTACTTGCGTCCAGGATTTTATGTCCAGCATTTTATGTGAATTCCAGACATCCATGTATAAAAATTCACCACTACTGAACAAGAAAAAGAAAACAACCAAGGAATTGTGTGGCACACTCCATACCCAAGATTTGAGGCGTGGAATCTCACGGCCAATCTGGTCTTATTATCTCATGAGCAATCTGGTCATAACTTGCCAATAGCTGTGGTGGTCATAACTTGCCAGTAGCTCTTTTGGCTACAATTTAGCAATCAAAGATATGCAACACAGTTGCTGTATACACAGGGCTGTCCAGATGTTTATTCCATTTTTCTATAACTAGTTCAATAACTTACACACGTTGAGCTAGTTTAATGCCCAATGTGTGTATCACTTGGGGGGTCAATACCGTGACTATTGCATCACTAGTTGAGGACATCTAAAGAGAATATGCTATGAGCTTTTCTGACAGCATTTAATGTTCTCTCATGAATATTAACTGTTTTTTACTTGCGAGTGAAAGCAATTTCCAAGCATGGCTATGTTGATGATGGCGTAGACACCTGCACTCTTCTGCTTTCAGATGCAAATGGAAAGAAAGGACATGATCAGTGTGCCTTGTTCCATTCAAACAGGTACAGTAATGCTTCTGATGTTTGACTTATACACTTTGTGAGATGGCCTGAACTGATTTCAAAAATTTCAAAGAAAAAGGGCAATGTGTGGAGCACCTGCCCATGATTTTCCGTTGAAAGTGCAAATATGCCTACAGAAATTATGAATGGTGTAATGTGTTTTACCACACAAACTGAGTGCTAGTAAAGAAAGATGATGTGCACGTTTCAGCAGTTGTGTCAACTTCTGCCAGCTATACCCCATTTCATACGCAGTGTTCAATGCGGCAGAGAATAGTCAAGACGTCTTGTAGCACATGCGTTAGCACAAAAAAAAATACTCGGGACTTTCTTATCAGCACATATGCGAAACTTATTTGGGGAAAGTAATAAATGAAGTTCTGTACATTACAAACAAACAAGCATTGTTATATAACTGTTAACACATTACTTTAGATCATTTTACAGCGAAAGCTGTTATGCGATCATTTCAGCGGCCGTTTTTGGCGCCGTAGTTGTCCGCCGCCGCCGCCGGTGTCCAACCACTATCGCACGAAAAAAAAAAAGGAATTAAAAAAAAATTTCCAGGATGGAACGAGGTTCGAACCTGCCGGTGCTTGAAACTGCGTCGCAAAAGGACCCTAACAGGCTTCATGTTTCGAAGGAACCACATTACATATGTAATTTAGTGTGGTAGAAGAGTAAAATAACAGCCAGGCGTCACACAAACGCGAATTCTGTAACTGGGCGTCACACAATGCGAATTGCGCGACGAGTGGGTTGTTGAATGCTTCCAACCCATTACAAAGGCCTTGCGATAATTCTTCATCGTCATCAGCCACAGCATCAACAAAGAGCACATAATGCCTTACAGATGGTACCTCGCTTCTCTGCAGAATTACGAATAATGTCGTGGTGGGTGCTTCCCAACTTCATAAAAATTATGATTTGTCGCGTAGTGGGTACGTTGCTAATGTACTTGTATTAGTAGCCACAAGAGAGTTTATAATGGGCTCTAGAAATGCCGCTCTTCGAGCTTTCGCTGTGACTGTGCTGCGCTTTCCGCGCAGGCCTGGCGTCTTTTTATGTTTCATTGTTTCTTTTTTCTGAGTTTTCCATTCACAGCCTGTTGCGGCACCTCACATATGGACTCGTATGAGGTTTGTAATCACAAAAGTTGACCATGTACATTTTGATTACTTAACAACCTTGCACGCTATGTGTGAAACATAGTATGGGTAACGTCACTAAGGGGTAGTATATGCTGTAGAAGTGCTTGGTCATTTATCATGATTCCTGCAACCAATTTGGTCATGCCTATGGAGGCAGTGGCACCAGAGCCACAAGCAGAGTTTTGATTTGTAGAAGAATATGGTGATAGTTTTGATATAGAATACTAAGGCATTTTCACACCTGCCCATAGGTTTTTTGGATTGGCACCAAAGTGAAAATGAGTGTTGAGGGATTTGCATTTATTTGACTGCAGAGAATTTTTCCGATTGCTTAGAAGTTTTATACATAGTTTGGCTGCTTATGACAAACTTGTGCAAGAATGTTCCGTAGACACTGCCAAATATGTAGCTTGTTTTGGCTGCCAGCTTTCTAAGAAGACATCGTTCAATGACACCTTTAATCGTGTCATTGAATCACCATTTGTATTGTCATTCTCGGGCACCTATTGTACCAATTTTGAAACGTTACTATAAGTACCACTTCATAAAGATGAAAAATATTATCTACAAACTGTCGGTGATAATTGATCAGTGTAAACAATTACCTGAATGCTTTCAGAAAACCCTCCATGTTGTCAAAGGAATGGTATGCCTGAAGGCACATATTTGCTACTGCGATAACAGAGAGGTGTTGTTTGTTCTTTCTCTGCACGATTCTGTAGGGAAGAGAACTGCTGGCCAGAATATCTGTGTCGGTGCTGCACTGCCACAGGGGAATAGAGCAATGGGAATAGAGAAGGGCAGTCATTTCTGAATGCTTATTCAAAGCATCTACTCCTTCAGTAGATGCCACAAAGCTTTCACAGGACAGTGCATGCTAAGAGGCTTATTTTATTCGCTTACATGTACAGGGTTCATCAAAAGTTCCTAGGCCACTATTCCATGTATTCCTATAGCAAGGTGGCCTGGGAATTTTTGACGGACCCTGTACATCTCTTCTCAGGCACCTTCAGTAGAGTCAAGCTGTATTTTTGCATTATTGCCAATTGCCAGTGTACACAGGTTGCAGTATAGTATTGGATGTTGCATGAAATTCGATTAAATATTTATTTTACTCTTGCAAATGCACGAGCAAAAACTAATAAGTTTGTGGGAACTAAGATTGCATTGAAAGCCTTTGTGCTGCCATATTTTAATCTGCTAAACTAATGCCATTAAGACAGCATCAAAAAGACCATAAAAACCTGTTTGTCTTGTCAAATTCGTGGTAAAAAGAATAAGAAAATGAGGCACACATGTAAGTATGGGTCTTCAGCCTTACATTTGTTGCAGTGTACACAAGGTTGAACATTGCACGTGTTGCAATGTTCAACCCTGTAATGTTCACGTAAATTAACATTTACGTGTGTACATTACTGATCACATGAGTCCTGATGAATCGTGTTGCTGCTTTTCAGAATTGTGCTTGTCACATTGGCTCCATCTCACCCCATTATCAGAGAGAAAAAGACAGTCATAAAAGTTGATTATCAAGTAAATGAGAAATTAAATCGCCTCAACAATCAAGTGTCTGGGAAGTGGAAGAAGGTGAGGTCATATACAATTGTCAGTTTCACAACGAAACTCACGTTGTGGAACTGCTTTCCGCGGCTTGGCGTACATTGTGGTATGGTTTTGAAAAACATTATTCTTCATGTTGTCAGTGCTCGGTCAGAGTTCTTTATGAATTTGGTTTGATTTTGTTGTCTAACTTTTTCAATACCCTGGTTGCGATGTCATATGGTCCTATGCTTTCATTTTCAAAAATGTCTCTTTGCATAGTGGGAGGTAATTTAAAGTATTGTGTTATCACATTTAGCACAATTACTTCTAATATTTTTTTACAGGTACATATAAGACAAAAACAGCTAAAACTGTTTCATGAATATTGTTTCTCTGGTAAGCACTTGACTAAACACTCACAAACAAAGGTTATGTAGAAGTAGCTCGCCGATAGGAACTTGTTTCATTTCGATTTGTAACATGGACATTTGTCAAGGGACTTGTAAGGCTCCCCTAACATTTGTCAAGGGACTCGTACGGCTCCTCGAAATCCTTAAAAACACTGACATTTGTAAAAAATTCAAACGACCTTTGAACTGCTTGAAAAGGAATGTTCTTTTTGAATTCCTTGAAAATCATTGTTTGCCTGCTAGCATCCAAACGTGAGCGGTCAGGAGTTAGTGGGGCACAATTGAAAATGTGGCAAGAAGCAGAAAGTACAATGATAAGGCAGTCTGCAATGATGGCATTTTAAGCCAATCAGAGAAGCCATAGCAGCCCTCTGGAGTAATCAGCTGACCAGATGGTGTGGCATACTATTCTTCTGGTGCGTCACCGGCTGGTAGTGGAGGTGGCTTAAGGAGGAGGAGAAAGAAGTTGAACGATGGAGTAGGTTGAGTGAAGGTACTCTTGCAAAGCCTCAGAATACCCCATGCATGTGCACTTGGCTTGCCAAGTGTGTACTTATGTTCAACATCATGTGGTCAGCATATCTTTATTTGCCTCAACTTTGAATTTTAGAGGCAGCGTGGCTGTCTTTATTTTCTAATATCGCTTCTTACTTTTAATCAATTTGTTATCCATAATGCTGTAAAGAACGGTGGTGGGCAGCTCCATTCCAAATAACAAAAGAGATGAAGCTTTCACTGTAGAACACAAGGCACCGATGCAGAAAGTATTTGGAGGAACGCAAAAAAGAGGAAGGAAATGCTAAAAGAAATAACAAGAGGAATGTACTTGTTTTGGAGCTTGAAATACTAGAATAAAAAGTGCAAACCCCTGACAATATTAAACTTTCTGAGAATATCTGCTGACAGATTTTTTCAAGATGCTGAAGCGAAAAATGACGTAAATCTATTAGCCAAGGTAAACAGCTTCCAAAGGACAGCGCAGAAAAAAAAACTGCGGTAGTGGCTGTAAAGAGAGACAGCATGTTTGGTACAACGCGAAAACGACAGACTGAGTAAAACAGAAGGGACACGGACAAGCACTGACTAGGTTAAGAGCAAAATGCATATCTACGTGCGTGTTGTTGCCCATGTCATTACTTTCACTGTCCTCATCTTTTGTTAGCAGTTAAGATGTCAAGTAAACATGTGCAGAAGGACTAAATAGATTGGGACAAAGACACATTGCATATAATGGCACGCGTGCTCAGCAGATAGGCAATCTCCTTGTCAGTTAGAAACAACTTGCTTCACTTACACATGTGTCACCCAATCGGTTAATGTGAAAAGCCTCTATCACCTCTCAAGTTGTCTGGCATCTATGTCTTCACAACATTTCCACATCGTCAAAAGCAGGTGAGCAGCCACACATGTTGCAATGCGATGCATTAGGGCTTTTGAGAGAATGCGCTCTCTTAAGGGCACATTAATGCACCAGCCACTCTGCTCCACATGACGTCCCACATGTGGGATCTGGTACACAATACCACAACAACATAAGGACAAGGAGTTTGTCTATCTGCTCAGCACGCGTTCCGTTAGGTGATACACAATGAATCTTTATCCCGTTTTACCCCTTCTGCACGTGTTGATACGCTTTTTGCTCTTACCTTGATGCGTTCTTCAAATGAATTTTTTCAGTTGTGAGTCAACACTCGTTTGTTTCCTTTCTGTTTTACTCCATCTTTGTCATTTTTGCACTGTCAAACATGCTGCCTTACCAACTAGTCCAACTTTCAATACTGTTGTAAAAAGAGAAATTGCAGAAAAAAACGAAGATTCAGGGTACCATGAAATACTTATAAAGTGCAGGAATAAAGTTTATTTTGCCCCTCTTTGAGATTTGTTCTTCGTAATCCTTGAAATCCTTGAGTTATCCTTGAATTTTTAGTCATATACTATTCTGTATAAATCCTGTGTTCACCTATTTCCTCTGTGCAGGAATGAATAGTATGGTTAGGCTTAATATCATATTTTAATGGCTTAAAATGTCATTGCATGATAGATTCTGAATCAGCTGGATATTTACGGCCACATGCAACTCTGTCATGTTCTGCTAGATTGTCACGGTATGGTGTTCATTTTCTTCTTAGTTACCATTTGTTATGATGGGAAGCCTGAAGTTTATCCTATCGAAACATTTTATAAAAAAGTGCCTATGATACTGAGCATGCTGGTGTGTGTTGGACTTGGACGAGTGAAAGTCATTATCTATTGCAACCCTTTCAGGCATGGCAAGGAATTGTAGCTTGACTGAGTGAATGACATGAGCACAGATTATTGCTGTTGTTTGCATATGGAAACAGTTGGCTTCTAGAACTATTTACATAGCGTATTGTACTCATATTTTGGCACCTGTGAGTTCTGCAAAGTGATCTGTGACATGCGAGTTTCAGATGCAGTACTGCCAAAATAAAGAGTGTGGGTATTTAACTTGTTTGCTATATAACACCACAAAATAAATTGAGGGTATCTTGTGAATTTTGCTGTACAGAAGAACTTGTTGGGGAGTCTTTGTTGTAAAAAACATGGCCGCTTTCATAGGAATCGGTATAACACGAAAGTGAAACATGTCTTCACAGGGGTAGTTGAGCGTTTATTGTGCATTCTTTCTCCACAAGGACGAAGGAATGAATGCTATAGCAGCAAATTGTAATGTCACTCGAAGAACGGCAAGCAGCTCAAAACTTGCAGCGCACTCTAAAGCAGAAAGGACGTACGAAAACAGCATACACAGGACGAGCGCGAACGAACAACTGTCACAGTTGTTATTTCTTTGCGAGTGAGCAGCGCGCTCTTTTCGAAAACACGGCCGCTGCAGCGAGCAAAGTGACCTTCGTGCTCTCTGAATCGTCAACGGAAACTTGCGGTGAAAGCACAAGACGCACAAACCACCCCGATCAAGAAATAAGCTCGCACGCACGAGAGACACCCCTTGTAGAAGCGCGCTCGCATCGCGACGCGCGGGGCGACGACCTTTAAAGCGCGCCTTGTGCGCTCCTCGCGCCATCTCGCTAGTGATCACAAGAACACGCTGAAGCCCCGGAGCTCTGAATACCGCGAACGGTAAATGATGTATATATATAGCTTGCCGTTAGTGGTCTTAGGAATGTGCGCTCTGTGGCTCAGTGGTTTCGCGCCGTGCGCTGTAGATCGAGGGGTTGTAGGTTCGACTCCCGGCAACGAAACTTCTTCTTCTAGTTTTTTTCTTTGCCATCTGTTAGTGTATATTTTACAACGTCATATCCATGATGGAAATACGTCAGCGGGGCCATGGTGGACCCCGGCATAAAACACTTTCGTGTTAAAATGAGAAGTCATGTAACAGACTGGGGCCATCATATGTTTGCATTCTTTATAGAAACCTTTTCTTATTAAGAAATGTATTGTGAATACTGACTATCATTGTTTCAGTAATCAGAAAAGTCCAGTTCAATTGTGCAGCCTATGCTTCGCCAAATTGTTCTTTTGCTGGCATATTCCTAGCTGGTAATCACCAGCTGTGATCTACGTGACATCACTTTTTTCATCGAAGCCAGGCAGCAGCATGCATCTTGTGCTTAGCTGCATGAAGGATGATATGGTGTATGGTTGCTCTCTTGACTGGTTAATTTTCAAAACATGATTAGTAGGTTGGAAGTGCCTGCTCAGGGTATAGGCACTATGATAACTTTGCATCATTACTTCTTTATGGCACATTTATTGTAGCAAACTTCATGGATTTAGTATAAGTTAGTGTTCGGTTTTATCCTACGATTCTTCCTAATCTTTGCCCCTGGGACGAAGCCGTGTTTGTTGTTGACTTCTTGGCATTGCATTAAAAGCTGGAAATTGGGCTTGCTGGTTCTGCATTAAGTGCATTATGAGAATTCCAGCGAAAAGCAATTAAAGGAAGTAGGTGAGAATTTAGCAGAAAGGTGCTGGCATTGCACATTTACGATGCATTAAAAGACTTTTCTGCCACGTGTTTAACATCTTGCTACCTTTTCTCTAGGGTGGTCAGAAACTACAGAAGGAATCTGCATTATGCATCGTTACCTGCTCCGATGGCGAGATTTATACAGTAACGAGCACAGTTCCTGGCAGTCTAATGGAAGTTAATGACCATCTGACCACTTCACCTGAGCTCCTTACTGAAAAGGTGATGATCATTTTATTCACTGGCTTTTCTATATATTCTTTGTATCGCTATATTATTGTCTATGTAATTTTTTATGGGTCTGAAAAGGCTAGGAATCTATGTTGTTGCATGCAGATATTTTTATGTTCTTTTGGCATATGTTCGATGGGATGCTATGAATGAATGAAGCAAATTACTTGGCATTTACCGAAAGAAAACTGGCTTCAGATACCTATATATATCATGACTTAAGGACAAATGTTTTTTTTAGTTATGAAACTAGAGCAACACACACGAAATGAGCAGTTACCTGCAATATTGGAATTTTATTTTCTTATTCAACAAGACGACTCAGCTCATTCTTTTTATTTATTCTGTAGAGAAGCCTTGGGACATGGTAATGGGTTACCCTCTCCAGCGCCTTCTAGTGGGTCATCCTCTTTGGTTGCTTGAAGAAAGAACGCCGCTCGCGCAGGGAGTTCGTGCCTTGCCGTGACTGTCGCCATTACTCATTGTCGTTGAGTGCTGTCTATTAAACACCTTAACAATTCATACATTTATTCACTTGCTATCTGCTCAGTAGTTCGTCCGTGGTGTTTGGCTGCTGATGTCGAGGTTGCGGGTTCAATTTCTGGGCACAGGAGCCCCATTCCAGCAGAGGCAAAAAGGAAAAACTGCTTTTGTTATCAGTGTGTGTTACATTCTCAGCCTCCCGCTGCGGTGCCTCTCATGGCTGCAGAGTTGCATTGGGATGTTAAGCCCTATGAGTCAATCATTAATCTATCATTTACTCACTTGTTTATTATTGTTAGTGTCACATTGAAATCACCCTTTAGTGGACATTAGCATTTTGATCGCTTTCAGATTACATTGTGCTGTTTAGACATCCGTGATGAAGCCTTTTGCATTTGATGTCTGCAGCTTTGGGCTGATACTTGTGACGAGAACTTCCACAATTTCTCTTAAAAGTACAGAACAGATTATGAAAAGTAGAAAAACAAGCTTAGCGATTAACAGTGGTATTGCATGTTGCTTTGTGATACCTCATAATTATTGAGGTTTTTAAAATGCAAGTAATCCGGTTATGTGCACTTTGTGTGAATAGTATGTATTTTTAGAGTTCGCAGAAACTCGCTACTATTCACACTCCAGCCATAACTGATATAACTTCCCCGTCGAATGACCTCGCCAGATGCTTGAGCCAGCTAAGAGTCAGTGAAAGGGAGCTTTTATTACGAATGGTGTTCACACATAATGTATTTGGCTTGGCTCGTGCATATTGAGCGTAGCTGAACCAGTCAAAGGAATCGTCTATTGTATTTATTGTGATGTACTCATCTGCTAATGCAATCTTCATAATGATAAACACTGTATATGTGCCTTGCAGAAAGTGTATTTAAGTGAGGGCAGCATTTTTTAAAGAAGTGTTGGATGTTTGTAGCTTGTTACATGCGAAGTGCAATACTATTGTGTTCTGCAGAAAAACTGAGGAAGCCTCCATGCTCAAGCTTATTTCTGTAAAGCTGGCCAGCTTTACAATATGCCAGTGGTTTCACTCTCGTTTATAAACTGAATTTCATGCTCTTGATAAGCCTACTTATGCGTCTTGGAACTGTCACCAAACCCTTGGTGTAGTCTGTCCCAAATTCCTGGTACTAAATAATGAGGACATTTTGAACTGGCTGTCTTACAGCAGTTAACAGGCAAACTTCTAACACCAAGCTTGTGCATAAAGTTATGCAGTGCTGAAATAAACTGCGTGCTATTGTCCTAGAGAAAACTTTACCCAATACAAATCATTGCTTGTGATGACCCTCCCTGGCTACACCATTGCTGGTCGGCCCCATTTATATGAATACCACTTCTGCATTATATATCCTGACTTTCACTCTTTCAGCCATGGTCATCTGGCTACATTGCCATCGTTCTGCCTCCGCTAAAGATGGACACAGTACTTCTGGACACTATGATGTCGCCCGAAGCTTATGTGGCGGCCAGGAAGGAGTTGATACCGATATGCTACATCTCTGATGAAGAAATGCTTGTTCATCAACGATCACCTCTTATTATGGAGGATACCTAAATGTGTAAGGCCCTGCTCTCATTAGTGTGCTTCACTTTCTTCAACTTGTGCATTGGTGATAAAGCTTCCATGTGCTACGCTAATTTCATCAAATAAAGTGTCATGCCTCTTTCTTATCTTTTGTGTTATTACTACAGCCGAGCTACAAATTCAGAAGGACAGTGCTGTTGCAGAGGACTGAAAAAAAAACCATATCATGCCAGAAGTATATTGGTGTTGGCAGAGCTTACCGAGGCCCATTTCGAAATTGTACAGTACCCCAAAAAATGCATCAGTTTTTTTCTGCTCCCTACACTTAGGGCAATCATTCCACTTGGAAGACGTGCTGTCTTTCTTGGTGGAGCTGAAAACACCGCTCCTGTCATGTGTGGCAAAGATCTTGCCAGTAAGGGTTAAGCAGGTGCAATGTATTGAAACCTGCCAGTCGCTTTATTATAAAGTAAGACACTAACAAGGTGGTGCAAAACTGCTTAAGTTGAAATACACAACGACTGTGTTTTCTGTTAACTGTGGACCATAGTTCCTGTTTGTCTGCTGGTTAGTGTAGTAGCGTCTTGTAAAGCATTGCGGTCATTTCATAGTTGCACAGCGCTGTTTTTTTAAAACAATTTCCAATTCACCTATAACTTCTGAAGCAGGATTACTTTTCACTGGCTTTCTCGCCCCTATATAATTGAAAGCACTCCTGCGTTAATGCACTAGGACAAAAGAAAAAGAGTGATGTTCCATTCAGAAATATCTCTGTCTTTGTGAACCCTCTCGAATTCACAGAGCAGCAACAAATGTTGCTGGTAAAAATGACTGAAAATTTAGCAAATGTAGTGCTCTATTAGAAATTTTAGGCATCTCTGCTCCTCAGGTGCTAAAATAGGCATCACACATTTTCGATGATGTCATAGCAGGGGCACGTCTAGGATAGTACCGAAGTAGTACCTAGTAAGGGTACTAAAACAAACACAGGGTGGCAAGGAGGTGTGCGCTCGCTCATTACATGCTTAATTTTCATATATGAAGACAGGGTTGTACCAGGGGGTGGGCGGTGAACCACCCCCCTCCAAAGTTTGTCAATTTTGCATGTGTATATACACACGCACGCACACACGAACATACATAAAGTATGGTTAACCCCTCCCCCCCCCCTCCCCCCCCCCCCCCCCCCCACTCGCGAAAAAATTTATGGCTATTCTCCTGTCTGAAGCCAACATTCGAAGTTATGGCCATATGTAAAAAATATAGGCATTCGAACCTGCATGTCTTGTGCAACTAAATAGCAGAGATGTAGCAAAAACCCTGCTGAAAAAGATAGCAGCCTTGCATGGCTACTTCTGTGTCGCAAAATAAATAAACAAATCGAAGTCCCTAAGGCATGTGCGCACTAAAGAAATAAATGACATGTTCTCGAAGTGATGGTCAATTCAAACGACAACGTGGGCGTCCGTTTTCACAACGTGCAGCCGAGCATACAGCCACTATACCTTTCAAAATGTGCCATTGAACATAGCAGGGAAAGCGCAGATACGCGAGACAAGAGAGACTGTCAATCCCATTCCCCATCCCTACACAGAGTAGCATGCCAGCGGTATACTGACGCCGGCAAAAATCTCTGTATTTCTAATAAAGAGCATCTCTCTCTCTCACAAGAGAAACTGACAGGACTCTTGTCTCGTGTATCTGCGCTGTTCCCTGCTATGAAGCCACGCCAGCAAGCGCAAGTTTACACCCTTTTAAAGTACCTGGAACCTTGTGGCTCATCGCTATACAATCCCATGTAGAAGCAATTTGGTGGCTTCTGTTTGCATTCTTATTAGTATATGGCCGTTGTAGACAGAGAGAGAGAGAGAGAGATAATAAAACGAGAGAAAGGCAGGGAGGTCAACGAGAATTGTAGCATCCGGTTTGCTACCCTACACTGAGGGGAGGGCGAAGGGGAAAGAAAGATGGAAGGAAAAGCGGAGATAAGAGCAGGCGCGCGAGACAGCCGAGTAACTACTGTATAGTGCACAGAGGAAGCAGCCCGAATACTGCTTGTTAAGGGCTACGGGGACTCGAGTACAGGTCCCAACGGGAGGCTCGCGTTACGCCTTCGGTGTCCTTGTAAGTTTTGGGCGAATAACGTGCCATTACAGCAATTTGAGCTAGCGCTGGCAGCGCGTACATCTGCATACAGACATCGCATCGTACGTAACGCCGTCTGCGCTGCCATTAGGGGGGCTTCAGAATGTGACCTTGGCCACCTTAATTACGGCACTGCGCACGGATGCGCGACGGCGCCATATCTTGGGCCATTACTGCACAACAGAGAAAGTGGTCGCAAGGACCAGGTTTTCTGGGCGAGGGTATGCGTAAGTCTCACCGAGGCAGTTTGGTACCGGCAGAAAAATAAAGAATTGAGAGACAGAGAAGAAGGAACGCAAGAAGGAAACGCCATGCAAGGACTTGTACGAAACGCCAAGAAAAAAGGAGAAAGAAGCTGACAGAAAAGAAAGCGGCTGCGGCGGATAAGGAATTAGAAAGAGACCGAGCGCCAGACGAAATGCGAGCGTGCGCAGTGGCCATCTGTGGTCGCATGGCGTCCCGATTGGCTGGCGGGCACACGCACGGCGACAAGCTGGCGCGACTACGCCGTCGTGCACGGCAAAGTTGGCGCGCATGTGCGCCGCGCCCGGCGACAGGGTTGCCGCACGGAGAAGCGAGCGGCAGCAGCAGCAGCGCGGACGAGGCCCGTAACTCGTCTGTCTGCAGCCGCCGATGCACACACATGCGGTCCACATCGCCGTCTGGCCTCAAAAGTGAGTGCTCATTTACTTCCCACCAACGCTCTCCTAAAGTTAGCCTTGCACTGTTGGGCCGTGCACTGTCGTTGTATGCCGGGCATTACAGCGTAGTCTTCGGCGGCAGATGACGTCTACAGGATGTGCTGCGTGCCTCCCAAGGGTGCAGTTTTTGCCATATTTTTGATGGAGGGGTCTGATGTTACGGTGGTGGTTGATGATGAATGCACATACGATTTCGATTAGTAGTAGTAATAACAACTTTATCCGCGTACCACCGGTTAGCGTTCTCATGACGGATATTTTCTATATCTTTTTTTTAACAAGCGTTGACATACGCATGTCATTACCTGACACTCACGGAGGCAGTAGTAATGCATGCAACTCCAGTAAAGTTTAAGCTGGATACATAATGAACCAAAAAAAATATTTCGACGTGACCTTGGTCACCTTATAATTGTAGCGCCGGGATTGTGGGTCGACTGTGTTCGCTCCGATAGTGAAACGGCAGCGCTTAATATGGTAGGTTTCTTCCCTTCAATAATCTTTAAAACTTTGGTGGCGAAGGAGGACTATGTGAGTTAGCCACGTGCTGTACGCTCAAGTTTTAAGAGGAAGGAAATCGGGGGAGGGGGGTAGTAAGGACATTCGGACATCACCTGCTAGTTTTGCAGATGACCACGCATACATAGGTAATGTATGGTTGCGCCCCCCCCCCCCCGCCCCCACCCGGAAAAAAGTTCTTGCTACGTTACTGGTGGGTATGCTGATTTCACTGCTAATGTCGACAACTTCTGACTGAATTCAACCGGTCTCGGGCAGAGGCTTTTCTTATATATGCTACAGACTATTTAACTGATGGGTTTCGGTGCCGCCATACTGGGCTGTTAACCTTACCGTTTTGTATATTGAACAACTAAACGAACATCGCCACGGTGGACGTATGCGCATGAAAACGGTCTGGTTGGTACATTCGACGTTCCCTGACCTTATCAATTCACGTCACGAGGTACAAAAATAAGAAAACATTCGTTTAAGAGCTCAAAGTGGCGGCGTCCACATGTCTTACGTAAAATCGTCTATAGGAACTTTCGCGCAGTCCAGTTGCATAACCAAGATAAAGCAGAGGTGTACGCATTTTGCGAATGAACGAAAGCTTTGCGCAACGCTACTCTGAGTCTTTACTGCGCTTACCAGGGGCGTAGGCAGAAATATTTTTCGGGGGGGGGGGGGGGCACCTCCATGATCTGAATGGGGGGCAGGGCAGGTAGATGTGGTCGAGTGTCATATTGTGCTGTGTATGCCATGACAAAAGAAAAAATCCGGCAGATCCCACGCACTGTGGGAATCGATGTAATGCGAAGCAGCCAGCAAAGGGCTGCATACATCGCTTTGTTTATTTTTGAGCCAAATGAAATCATTCATGCATGGCATCTAGTTCACCATATATCGCATGTTTGCCATGCACGCGTGCATGCACAATGTGGTATATACCATGCCAATGAAACGTATATTCTGGTATATACACTGCATGCCCAGTCATTTATGTTCATCACGCACTCCTGTCAGGCCATACCAATTTTGGTATATATCCAGTTATCTAAACGGCCGGAATCGCACGATAACAGTGTCATGTAAATCATACCGTACATGACATGCATAACATAATTCGCATGAAAGGACCTGCCATTTATGTTCGTCATAGAGTCACATCGCACAATACCAATTTTGGTGTATATCAAACGAGCGAAATGGCCGCGAGTCCACCATGAGCGTGGCATGTAAATCATGCCATACATGACATGCATGTCGTGGTTTTCATGTTACCACCTGTCATTTATGTTCGTCATACATTCGCGTCATGCAAGGCCAATTTTGGTGTATATCAAGCTAGCGAAACGGCCGCGATCGGTCAATGAGCGTGGCATGTAATTCATGCCGTAAATGATATGCATATCATAATTTTTTTAAGTTACTACCTGTGATATATGTGTGTCATACAGTCACGTTGCGCAGCACCAATTTTGGTGTGTATCAAGCGAGCGAAACGGCCGCGAGCGCATCATGACCGTGGCATGTAAATCATGTCGTCCATGACTTGTATGTCATGGTTTTCATGTTACCACTTGTTATTCATATTCTTCATACAGTCACACCGCGCAATAGCAATTTTGGTGTATATCAACCTTGCGAGACGGCCGCGAGTGCGTCATGAGCGTGGCATGTAAATTATGTCGTGCATGACACGCGTGTCATGACTTTCATGTTACCACCTCTAATTTACGTTCGTTATACAGTCGCGTCGCGCAATACCAATTTTGGTGTATATAAAGCCAGCGAAACGGCCGCGAATGCACCATGAGCGGGGCATGTAAATCGTGACATACATGACATGCATGTCATGGTTTTCATCTTACCACCTGTTATTCATGTTCTTCATACAGTTACATCGCGCATTACCAATTTTGGTGTATATCAACCTAGCAAAACGGCCGCGAGTGCGTCATGAGCGTGGCATGTAAATTGTCGTGCGTGACACGCGTGTCATGATTTTAATGTTACCACCTCTAATTTACGTTCGTAATACAGTCGCGTAGCGCAATACCAATTTTGGTGTATATCAAGCCCGCGAAACGTCCGCGAATGCACCATGAGCGTGGCATGTAAATCATGACATGCATGTCATGATTTTCATGTTGCCACCTGTTATTCATGTTCTTCATACAGTCACATCGCGCAATACCAATTTTGGTTCATATCAATCTAGCGAAACATCCGCGAGCGCATCATGAGCGTGCCATGTAAATCATGTCGTACATGACACGCATGTCATGATTTTCATGTTACCACCTCTAATTTACGTTCGTCATACAGTGGCGTCGTGCAATACTAATTTTGGTGTGTATCAAGCCCGCGAAACGATCGCGAATGCACCATGAGCGTGGCATGTAAATCATGACAACCATGACATGCATGTCATGGTTTTCTTGTTACCACCTGTTATTCATGTTCTTCATACAGTCACATCGCGTAATACTAATTTTGGTGTATATCAACCTAGCGAAACGGCCGCGAGTGTGTCATGAGCGTGGCATGTAAATTATGTGGTGCATGACACGCGTGTCATGATTTTCATGTTACCACCTCTAATTTACATTCGTCATACAGTCGCGTCGCGCAGTACAAATTTTGGCGTATATCAAGCCAGCGAAACGGCCACGAATGCACCATGAGCGTGGCATGTAAATCATGACATACATGACATACATGTCATGGTTTTCATGTTAGCACCTGTTATTCATGTTCTTCATACAGTTACATCGCGCAATACCAATTTTGGTGTATATCAACCGAGCGAAACAGCCGCGAGTGCGTCATGAGCGTGGCATGTAAATCATGACGTGCATGACACGCGTGTCATGACTTTCATGTTACCACGTGTCAGTTATGTTCGTCATGTCGAAATGTCTCGTCATAGCAGTTTTCGTATATATCCATTCATTTAAACGGCCGCGAGCGCTCCGAGACCATGTCATGTAAATCATGCCGCACATGACATGCGTGTCATGATTTGCACGTTAGGACCTGTCATTATGTTCGCCATGAACTCTTGTCACGTCATACCAGTTTTGGTATATATGAAATTAACGGAATGGCCGCAAGAGCCCCAATGCCGTCGAATGTAAATCATGCTGTTCATGACATGCATGTCATGATCTTCATGTTATGACCTTTCATTTATGTTCGTAATACGGTCATGTTATTCCATACCAATTTTGGTATACATCCGATTAACGAAACTGCCAGGAGAGCACAAAGTCGTAGGCGGCTAGATAGATAGATAGATAGATAGATAGATAGATAGATAGATAGATAGATAGATAGATAGATAGATAGATAGATAGATAGATAGATAGATAGATAGATAGATAGATAGATACGCTCAAAGTCGCAGAAGTTCGCTAAGAAATGCTTCGCATTTAAAATTAGGGGCGGGGAAGGCATGGCCCCGATGTGACCCCCCCTCCCCGGGCTACGCCACTGGCGCTTATCTAGATTCTGTCGGTACATTTCAAACCAATAATGTGAATTTTCATGAGGCGGCAGCCAATATCTAAAAAAGAATTAAGAAAAGAACATTGTGCACACTTTACCTCACTCAATGATTTAATGAACTGGAATGAATGAACGAGGGAAATTGTAGAAGCGTCTGAGCTAATGCAGGTAATGGATGTGTCGGCATGTCGTTATCGTTTCATCTAAGAAAAGAGCTTGATCTTTTTTGGCATAGACTACACGTTGCTGTTTTATTTCTTTATTTCTGCCGTTCTTTTTTTTTCTTTGCAGTTATAGATGCGTGTTTAGGCTCACGATTTGCAGTAAAGCATTACTTTAAAGTTGGCGCTTGTCCTGTCATCATCTCGTTCCCTGTTCGTTTTTTGCGCTATGGTTTCTGCAGTGCTATGAGCTACCAACACACCCAAACTTCCTCCCTTCTGCAATAAATGAGTTGTCGACAGAATTTTCTTCCATTAGTTCACATCATTAATTGATATGCTTCTTTTGCGTCGAAAGAAATTGCGTAAATTACGGAATAACTGCCCCAATGTTCAATATCTAATGAACGAGAACTGGCGCTACTTGCTCGCACAGTTCGCCACACGAAATTTACGGATGACAGTCGTATGGCATTACCTACTGGCTTTGCCTATTATTATTTTTTTTTATCGGAAGCCTTTACATATAGCTTGTATGTTTTGGTCATCGCACGTAAACTGCATCGATAAACGGTGCCTCCTCTACTGCGAGGATGGTCCCAGTGTCTACATTTTCGTTTCGGGAATACAAGATGTGTGTCTGTTTAGTTCCTTCATGCTTGCCTTGTTCTCTTTTATAACGACGAGCAACAGCTAACATCGCTGTAGATTTCCTCCTTGTAATGCCGGCGAGAACGAAGGGTTAAAAGCTTCGAGATTTATTTTTCGGACGGCAATGACTGCCGTCTATCGAGGTCACGCAACATAAAGTTTCACTTGTGCAACTTGCGGAGGCAAAACGTGTATCGAAAGGTCCTACATTTTCATGTGTCAGGACTCAGGGATCGCTTGCGGCTTATGCGTGTTGGTCGAAATTCGCGCAATGGATTCTTGACAGGTGGGGTTTTCTTTTTTGACTGCAAGGCTCCAAGATCAATGACGTGAAATCAGCAAGAACTTCACAACATCATTTTCCCCTCCAAAGGCTCATCGAAGAGTGGCATGTTGATGCTGCTGCTGCATTATATAGACTAAACTCGTCAAAATGTCTGTGTGTAACTTAATGATGACTTCAAAGACCGAACGTCTTGCATTTTGTGCGCGTGTTGCGACGACGACTCCACTAATAGGTCACTGATTTTGATCAGCCGACTGACCGCTGTTGAACCTCTCAAGGTAATTTCTAAGTACTGTGTGAAAAGCCGCATATAGCGGAAAAATCCGCACTAATTTTGGCCATGTGGGGTTGCCCATATGTATCCGCAAGTTAAGTGCAACTGTATACAGACATTCGTGGTCAAGCATACCAATGAAGATTACCGAAATTCTTGTGTAGCAGCACGCAGCTGCGTAGGCTGGCGCGTCAAATTTCAGTAACGAAGTGCTGGAGAGGCACCACAACACGTACCATCAAGAACGCGCTACACTGCATTGCGCATGCCCTCGCAATGGTTAAAAAAAATGACACCATCTCCCGCTAAAGGGGGCCATGAGGCGATGCGAAGCAGCATGTCGCAGTGTTTCGGCATGTCGATCCCGCGTTTTAGAGGGGGAGTGGAGAGGAGGTGTGTGAAGAGGGTTCGCGCATGCGCAGTAAAGGTGGTTACGCCGCACACCACCACCGGATTAAACTCCGCCATAAGCTGCTTCGCATCTAAAGTAGCGTAGCTTGCACTGGAGGCGCAATGCTAAAGAGAGAGCGGAGCTGATGGGCACATATATGTAGTCCTGGCTTTTGCTAATTTGCTAAGCATTGCAAATTTTCTTATTGTTCCTCTATTTCTTTCTCCTTCGCTCTTCTCTCTGTTTTTATGCCCATTTTTTCTTTGTTTATTTTATATATTTATTTCTCTCTCTCTCTACTTCTTTCTCTTTCTTGCTCTTTCTATCTTTCTTCCTATTTCATCCCTTTCTCTCTCTATCTCACTCTCTTTCTCTCTCTTTCTTTGATTCTCTCTCTTTCTCATTCTTTCTATGCTGCGCTTTACTCTCCCCTCCTCCTTTCCCTCCTCCTCACGCTGACTTCCCTTTCCCACCCCCTTGCTATAATATACTATACAAGGCTATAATATGCTCTGCTACCGTGCCTTGATAGTCGAGTGGTTAGGAGGCTCGCCTTCGGATCGAGAGTACGCGGGTTCGGATCCCGCTTCGTGAAGAACTTTTCTTCGCGAAGAATTTCTCTCATTTTTCTTTCTAAGTCTTTCTTTCTCTCTCTGTGTACTCATGCTCTCACCCATCAAGGTTATTACAGGCCACGCTGGAGAAATCGGGGCACGTGTTCTTGGAGTGAAACATGATAGGACGAAGCTGAATAAGATGATGTAGAGAGCGCGTGCCGGTTCGTGATGACCATTTCTGTTTCCGACAGACAAATCACGGTGAACTTAAACAGCTTCGCCGTTAAAAAAAAAAAAAAAGCATCGTCGATGATGAATTTGGATGCCTTCCCCCTTCTATAGTGGTCGGTCGACAAGTACTCTGATGTGAGTAACCCTGGTTGGCTCTATCACAGGCTTTTTTTTTTTCAACCTCCTACACTCCGCCCCGTGACATCATTCACTGTTGCATAAATAAAAGCCCCTGAATTGTACTTTATACATGGACTTCACGAAAAAAGCAAGTCCTCTTCGATTGCATGCGCATTAAGACTATCCTCGCGCCGCGGACGCATGTTTATTTTTCTTTCTTCATTATTTCTCTTCCCTTTCATTTCGACACACTTGCTAACGCGTGCCAGCTGTGCAGATACGTTTCCTCGCGTGCAGACCTCATATTGTCAATGCCAGCTGGCAAGACGCTCGCCACATACGAGTATATAGATATATAGATACGATGGGAAAACGACTCGTCCCGGCCTGTATCGATACGGGTGTTGTATAGCTTAACTGCCCAAGCACCTATAGTGTCCGAGCCGTATGCGGGCGACTGCCATTTCATTTGGCATTCGTGGCGCATAGAGGGGCTATTTTCGGCGTGGCATGCATGCATCTGATTGCGCGCTTTCCTAAACGTGGAGTCTTGTGCCAACAATGAGCGCTGATTTAAAGTCCGCTCTGTTTGAATGAGCCAGAAATAGCCGGTATCGCAGTTATTTCTAGACACGCTAGGAGTGTGTGAAGCTGAATTGATGGCACGAATTCTCGGACAGTGACGAAGAACACAGGACGCGGACAAGCGCACACAGTGCGCTTGTCCGTGTCTTGTGTTCTTTGTTCCTGTCCGAGAATTTGTGCCATCAACTCAACTTCAGCCATGTACCAACTATAGCCCGACAGCAAATGCTACTACGCTAGGAGTGTACTGCTGCTGTTGATGCGTATGGGGAACGGCCGTGTTCTATACGGGAACACAAAAAGGTTTCGCCGCAAGGGCGACGCAATGAATGCGATAGCAAGAAAATGGAATGTCACACGAAGAACGAGAAGCAGCTCGATACTTGCAGCGCGCCGCTGGAGCACAAAGAAGGACGCCAGAAAAGAACGCACAGACATGCACAGGACAAGCGTGAACTAACAACTGTCACAGTTGTTACGTCTTTGTGCTCGAGGAACGCGCTGCAAGTGTCGACAATGGAGAATCAGACTCTCCTAGGTACTTCTTTTCCTTTTAAACTACGGCGCGTGGAGTGACCCCTCTGCGTCTCCTGCAATGAGGGGTGTCTGACGCGAGGTGTGCCCGGTGTTCTTTGTTTTTTTTTCCTTCCACATCACGAGTGGGTACAAAAAGGGGCCACTTTGTCGTGCGCGTCTCAGGGGGAGTTTTCAAACTGAAAGAAAATGTAGGAGCGTTGCGTGATAGGAAACACGCTCAAGCTCCTCCGAGATTTGCTTGCCACCAGCGGTAGATGGTGTATATAAATAGCTCGCCGTTATTTCGCCGGCGCAGCATGGCGCATGATTGAGTTGTCTAACGCAGTGCGCTGGGGAGCGAGGGGTCGATGGTCGGAACTTTTTTCTTCTGCTTAATATTCTTTGTGCATTATATATATATCAACGACATGACGGCGATGGCTACGGCAAAAATCAGCCGAGAGTGTCCATGTAATTGCTATCGCAATGATGTGTGCTGTTCATGCACAGCTTCAGGAATGGAATTTCGGATGTCTTGGCATACCTGTCGAGGTTTGCGTGCGCATCACCAGCCATAGGACAAGTGACAAACTATGTAGTCCATCTTCGCAGCTGTTACTGTGGCGTTAGAACGCTCATCAGGATTCGAATAAATGTAATTTTATTAATGGAAATCATTTGTGCAATTATCATCATCAACATACCAGTTCCTTGGGAAATATCTAGATGCGAGCCTGGTTCTGGTCACGTAACGTATGGCAGAGCTCAATAATAACCATGGCTTTCTCGGTGCGCGTCAATCTTCCGACGCCTTGTCAGAATGTCGTAATGTGGTATGAATACAAAGTGGCCACCTTGGCATCAATTTATAGTAGTGGCAACTCTTCCATGCTAGTGACTTTCTATGCGATTTTTGATCTGAACTGAACTAATTAAACATAGACAGTAATATAGCTAATGGTTGTCACAGGTCATGCGCCGACAATACGTCACGCATTACTATAGCATAAATTTACTATTTTATATCAAGTACTCGGTACGTTTCTAAAGTCTGTGTTGTATGCTTCTTGGTGGTGGTGCCATGGTGGTGTTGCAACAGATGGGTACATAACTGGCGGTCTTTTTTTTTTTTCCTCGGAATCTCACACATTGTTAGCAGGAGTATGCAGCAAGCGTTGGCCAGCGCGATTGTAAAAAATCTTCTGAGTATCTTTCTTCGGTTTTTTTTTAACCTGTTCGTATTGATCTTTCTCTTTAATGTATACGTTATAACTGCTTGTGTTTAGCTAGGATATTTGCATAGGGGCTCTTCAGTAGCCAAGCTTCCCGTATTGTTATTAACGAATGAGGCTACAACAATGAATCAATGAATAAATGAACTATTTATTTCAATAACAGGATGGTTTCTATAGCCTAAGTGAAGAAATGTGTGAGCGAAAAAGTCACAGTTTTGCCTCAACGGCGAAGCAATGAATGCGATAGCAACAAACTAAATGTCACACGAAGAACGACAAGCAGCTCGATACTTGCAGCGCACCGCTGAAACGCAAAGGACTCACGAAAAGAACACACACAGGACGACCGCGAACTAACAACAGTCACAGCTCTACACTTGCAGCGCGCTGCTTAAACGCAAGGATGGACGCGCGAACTAAGAACTGTCGCAGTTGTCACTTCTTCGTGTTTGAACAGCGTGCTACAACCCAACGAACTTACACTTTTTTTCTTGAAAACTGCGGCGCGTGGAGTGACCCCTCCGCGCGGTGGCGTTCGACGCATTGTTTACCCGGCGTTCCACATCGCGAGTGGGTACAGAAATGGGCCACTTTTTAGTGTGCGTCTTCAGGGCCGTAACCAGGATTTTTTTTTCGGGAGTGTTTGTGTGGAGAACGGCCAACTTTGGCAACTCATGGTCGCTGTCAAGGCATGCAAATATGTGACTATCACCCGAAAAGTTAAAGAATGAAAAAATTTCGGGGGCTGTCATATTCCCCCCCCCCCCTTAGTTACGCCCTTGCGCGTCTCAATGACAGTTTTCAAACTGAAGGAGCGTTGCTTTAAATTGCGCCCTTTGGGCAATCTCGCGGGTGATACTGCACACGCTAAAGCACCTCCGAGATCTGCGTGCCGCCAGCGTTAAATGATGTATATAAATAGCTCGCCGTTAGTACCCTGAACAACCAGTGGCGCGTGACCGTGAGTTGTGACGCGCTGCGGAGTGAGGGGTCGCAGGTTCGAGTCGCGGTGGCGCGCTTCAAAATTTTTTTAGATTTGCTCCTTTTGCTGGGTTGTCTCTCCTGCCGTGTACGCTAGTTCTCATTGCTCCAGCTAGAGGCGCAGCTGTGCCCTCCGTTGATTCAATGCTCTCGGCGGAGCACGCGCTCTTGAATCGTTCACTTGAAAAAAATACAACAAAAAGGGGAAAAAAAGAAAAAAAATTCTCTAGTTTGATAGGAGACCGCTAGACGGTCGCGCCTTAGATAGCGCTCGCTCTTGGCGCGCTTCCTTTCTCTTTCGCCGGGCATCACTCAGTGCACTTCGCTACCGCTACTCATCATGAACACCGGCATCGCGAGCCCTCGCTGCTGCCGCCGCCTCGGTGCTGGTAGTGGCTTGTGCTTGCTGTCGGCGCTGGCGTCTCTCTTCGGCTTCGCGATGCCGAAGCTAAACGGGCTCGTCGACAAGCAAAACGGACCCGGAGGCGGCACGGGCCCACGAGGCCGCAGCGAAGCGGGCGCAAACACAAGCGGACCCCGAGCTGAGAGCCCGCGAAGCAGAAGAAGCCATTATACTAAAAGGAAAACGTTCCACCGAGCTTCTGTGATCCGTAAATAAGCTCTTCAACAAAATGCATCAATATGTAAATTTGTGTATACAGTGCATCGATATGTAAATTATAAACATTGTGTATATAATGTGTATATACAATCACACCACAACAGCTCTCGTGTCACTTCTTTATATGATGATGATTGAGCAGATGTACAGAGGATTCACGGTTTACAGGATTCAACCTCTGGAGCAAGCTCCTTCATAGTCATCACTTCGTGGATATGCTGTGATCTTTTTCCTTCTGACGTATTTTTCTTTATGGCTCTTATTTATATATACGTACATATACATATCCTTGACATGACGACAACGGCGACGGCAAAAACCAGCGGAGAGTGTCCATATAATTGCTATCGCAATAAAACGAAACAAACACATCGTCCAATTATCTGACAACGCCATTATTTCTTGCAAATTCTTTGAGATACGATTCGGAGTCTCCGCCTGTGGATTATTATTCTAGTTTTCGAATGATGATATGGTGGGTGTGCATTTCTTGCGAACGCTGTTGCATGAAGGAAACCCTGGCGAAAATTCAAGTTATTCTGTGCGCACGGGAACTGCCGCAAGTACTATTGTTAAATCCGAATGCAACCTCATGTAAGAATTCAGTAAGTTGAGTGGCACAGGACAATTCCGTGTGAAATCCATGCTGGGTCGGTATGAAAAAAAACATGGCTGATCCCTCTGTCATAGGAATCGAACACGAAAGTGAAACGTGTCTTCACAGACGTAGTTGAACGTTTGTTGTGCATTCTTTCGCCCCAAGCGCGAAGGAATGAATGCTACAGCATCAAATTGTAATGTTACGCGAAGAACGGCAAGCCGCTCGAAACTTGCCATGCGCTGCTCAAGCAGAAAGGACGCGCGGAACGAAGATACACAGGATGAGCGCGAACTGTCACAGTTGTAACTTATTTCTGTGTGAGCAGCGCGCTCCTTTCGCAAAAGCGGCTGCTGCATTGAGCGAGGTGATCTTCGTGCTCTCAACGGAAACTTGCAGGCAGAGCGCAAGACGTACATACAAACCACCGAGATTCACAAGATAAGCGCCCGCACGAGCGACCACGCCCTGTCGAGGCGCGCGCTAATCCGCGTGGGGGACGACTTTTAAAGTGCGCGCTTCTAAAAGCGCTTCGAGCCCTTCACGCCATCTCGTTAGTGATAACGAAAACACGCTGTACCGCCGATCTCCGAGTACCGCCACCGGAAAATGGTGTACATAAATAGCTCGCCGTTAGCACAGCAAAGAACATGCCTTCTGTGGCGGAGTCGTTTCGCGCTGTGCGCTGGCGATCGATAGGTCGCAAGTTCGACTCCCGGGGACGGAACTTTTTCTTATAGTTTTTTCTTTGCCATATGTTAGTCTTTATATTTTACAACGTCATATCCGTGACGGAAATGCGTCAGTGGAGCCGTGGTGGACCCCGGCATAAAACACTTTCGTGTTAAAAAATTGTTATGAAGGTCCCTAATGAGAGAAGAGCAAATAATATGCTCCAATGTTTTACAACAAACAGATATCAAAGATACCGGTCTATAATTGCTTACCAAATCACAATAGCCGCTTTTAAATATAGGAGTTACGTTTGCCATTTCCCATTCACTATAGGTAATTGAGAACTTACTGACCTGTTAAATAAATAATCAAAAATAGGAGCAATCCCTTGGGAACAGCGCTTCGAGATATAATTCGATATACCATCTAGACCATGAGCAGAATGATGATTAATGTTGCGCAACAGATCCCTAACTCCACCCTCATCGGCAACGATGTCATTCATGTGAGGTAACTGTACACATAGTTCAGTTTCCGGTGTATGACGACATGCTGTAAAGACGGAGTGAAAATATTTGTTGAAACAATTAGCTTTTTTTGTGTGTGTGTCATCAGTTAATGTATCATCAGAGTTGGAATGCCAGCAATTTCTTTTCTATTACTTTTGATGCATCGCCATAACTCCTTTGGATTAGATCTCATTTTTTTTTCAGCCAATAACGATAAGTATGTTCTTTTTGCTATCCTTAATTCTTGTTTTAATGTTTTAGTTGAAATTCAAAGCTTCTCATATAAGTCCTGGTTTGGCGTTTTTTTGTTTTTTTTAATGCCTTGTATATTCCGGCCCTCTTTCTTATTGACAAATGCAGTTCCCTATTAATCCAAGGTTTGTCCATTCTACGTCTAGATAATGCCATTCTCGAGGAAATGTATTTTGCGACTAAAGATACGAGTTTGTCGTGGAACGAGACCCATAGAAATTCTATGCCGTAGTTATTGTTGCATTGCATTCCACCAGTAATGGCAAGAATAAACCTAAGAAAGCACTTTTAGATGCGAAGTATCTCTTGCTCGTGGGTATGTAACGCGGCGGGGTCATCCGCACGCAGCGTTGTAGTCCGCACTCACACTACGCATGCGTGACTCTCCCCCTTCCCTCTCTCCAACAGCTGCGCGTTATTCTCTTCACTTCTCTACCAGCACCTGCATGCGCTTCTCCTGCGTTCTCGCTTCTGCTCTCACGGCGCATACCCTACTCTCCTCCTCTAGTCTTCTCTCCTTCAAATGGTAAAGCGCTGCGCGCATTCAGCCCAGCGCTTGCCTCGATTGGCTCATCTGAAATGCGGGCTCGACATGCCAAAATTCTCTCCTGCGCAACGCCGCGATGAGGGCCAGCGCATGCGCGTCCCCTCCCCCTCTCTCTCCTCTCCTGTTCTGCCTCTCTCTCGCGCGCCTGTCGACCGCGTTCCCCGCACGCCCTGTGAGAATTAACGGCCAGGCTAGAGGGAAGACACGACGCGCGTAGTGTTCCTCTTCGCGTTCCACGACGCGAGGTCGGTAGCATGCCCAGCGAACGCCAACGGAATGCGATCGTGCAAGTGCTCCGGCTTCGCATCGCCTCATGGTCCCCTTTAGCGGGAGATGGTGTAATGTTTTTCTTCTTGCATTGTCTTATCCTGTCATTATTTTGTCACTGTATTGCCCCTCCTGCATGGGCCAGCACATTGGCTTGAAGTATCAATAAATAAATAAATTATAAATAAATAATAACTCTTCATCTGTGGCATCGTATTACCCTGTTCATACATAAAAATCTTTCTCAGGCAATTTTTGCTAATGTGTAACTTTTTGCATACTGCCGTTGCGTGTACGACTTCATGATCGCCTGCCTATCCCAGGTGCAGCCGTTACTGTTTCAACCAATTCGTCATTGTTCCTAAAAAGCAAATCTAACGTATACTATCTCGAACTGAGCCGTGACGCGTTGGGAAATCGACAAACTGAGCGAGTTCATTGTTCCGTGTTAGTTCAATGAAGGCAGAGTGAACTGCTGAGCCGCTCTTCAGTATACAGGATATCGATTACACAATGTAACTTCAGGCGTGTTAAAATCACCACCAAGTGGGATGGTCTCTGACGGCAAGAGCGACAGCGATCGTGCGAGACTATATACGAAATCGTTCTATGCTTGTTGAAGAAGGTGACCTGTAAAATGATCCTACCACGAGGCTGTTACCGCCAGAAAGTAATATTCCGCACCAAATACATTCTGCAAAAGCGTCGTCACAACGTAATGACGCGCTTCTGATTCTATCATGTACAAGGATGAACACTCCGCCCTCCTGGTGATTACGGTCCTTTCGATAAGATATATAGCCGAATGGAAACACTTCACAATCGGTTTGCTCCAGGTATACGCCTTTCGCTTGCACATGTCACCACTCACGCACGCCTCGTTTTGAAACCTGTGCATTGTGCGGGGTGGACGCGTGACTTCGATTGTCGTCTCGGGAAATAAGGCTCTCTCAACTCTAGCGACGTACAGTGCATGCGCAGCTATAGCTGCTTCGATTGGTGGCATTGCTGCTAGTTCTGTGCTTCTACTGGCGCGCCCCTTCAAGTGAAAGTTCATGCGTATTCACACTCTGCTGAGCTCGCCATCGAACGTCTTTTGTCGGTAAATCGCGGATTCTTTAGACCATGCTACTTCACAGTCAAAGTGCATGGTCTTAACATGCCCAAGCCTTCGTGCAAATAGAAGACTTCGGGTACTTGAAGCAATCTTATTTATTTATTTATTTATTTATTTATTTATTTATTTATTTATTTATTTATTTATTTATTTATTTATTTATTTATTTATTTATTTATGTAAAGGTGTAAAAGCTTGGTTGCTGCTGCTGCTATAGAGTAAGGCGAAGAAGCTGAGGTTGAGTCCCTAACATTACGCGTGTAAACGACCATAGCATTTGGCCAGGTGTGCTGTGGCTTAAAAGGCTGGGCAGCGACGCTGGTGGTGGCTGTGCGCTGACGAACCTGGTTGCTTGCGGCAGCACAAGCGACAACTGCTGGGTCGGTTTATCGCTGTCATGAACCGCCGCAGGAGCGTATCGTTTGTACGCAGAACGTTAGGGGGCACTGTAATCAAGGCGAGCAAGTGGGAATGTCACGTGGTATTATTATTTTTGTTTTTTTTTTTTGCATATCTCGTGAATCTACAGTAAGCAGAGAAACACTAATACTTAATAGACAGAAATTTAGAAACTGTCTAATCGGACGTTTTGCAAACCGATCTACAACATTCTAACTGGAGTTTTTTTTTTCCCCAGCTTCGTTGCTCTAAAAGTTGGTTAGTTAATTAATCTTGCTTAATTAAGAAGTTAAGCAGTACAAATGTTATTCCGACTTCCATGTAGCTGTCAGCAACATACATTTTGCCGCGTCGTCATATCAGCATATACTTAAACTCTGGCTAGAGTTAGCTGTATATATTCGGCCAACAACGGAACTTTATCGATATACTTTCCTTCGCGATTTCATTGCCACCATGATTTGCAGCCGCGCCGCGACCGCTGTCGCTGCCAATATATACTTGCCGTTGCGTCCTTTCTTTCTTCTAGGTTTGCCGTGTGTCGCAGATTGAAAATTATCATCATCATGAACCGGCACGCTCTCAATGACCGCCCAAGCATTCTGTACAGATGGTTAACAAGATACGCTGCCCACCATCTGCACCAGCTCTGCCGCCTACCAGCTCTGCTGGTGACTAAAACCGCTTCTAAAACCGTATTCTAAAACCGCTTCAGCTTCCCTTCAAGTCATTTTGGATAGCGTGTATGTATGCATCTTCGTTAATTACTCAGGGTGGCAGTGCAACGTCAGACACTTTCCGTACCGTGGCGGCCGCATTTTCGATGGAGGCGAAAATGCTAGAGGCTCGTGTACGATTTAGGTGCACGTTAAAGAATCCCAGGTGGTCAAAATTTCACTACTACGGCGCCTCTCATAATCATACCGTGGTGTTGGGACGACACCAACAATGATATTATTATTATATTATAGACACTTTCAGTATACGGGCCGCATCGCAATAAGCCAGCTATTCTTTCAAGGTGTAATGAACGCAGGCTGCAGAGTAATATATGCAGATATATGCATCGCTGTGTTCAAGCATGCAACGGGATGCGCTTTCAGAGGGCGCGAAGCGCTTCACGATCAACATCTACTTTGGGCAATAATCTGCATATAGTTCAGCGTCATCGGGTCATAGGCCGTCGGCTGTGTAACAAAATAACATTCGGAACAACTCGGGCTTGCACGCGACGGCTCCGCGATATGCAGATGCATGTGACGCACGCCCGTGATGATGTGTGTGGGTGTGAAGTTCAGTCGTGCCGTGCACATCGTATACATAAGCCCGAAAACAACATTCACGGAATCAATGTTGCAAGGTGCACGATGATCTGGCTGCGGTGGGAGCATGGTGAAAGATAAACGGATGCCGCCAATGATGCACCCACGCAAACTGTAATACAGCGTCGGAAGGGATTGGTCGTTGAACCATGCATCACGTGCGACGCGACGTGACCCGATCACCCGCGTCAGTGGCGAGAACGCGGCGCCTTGGTGTTTCGCAATGACGCATGAATTTCGTAGATGTAAATCTATGGCCGTTGTGCAGTTCAACGACTGTGCGGGGCGCGAGTGTATGGTCCTGTCGTTTCGTTCTTTGTTGAACGCTTGACTCAACAAATATGTCGACGTTTTAGGCCTAGCGTCGACATCGGCAGAAGTCGCGTCGACGAAGCGGTCCCTTGACGATGTCTCAGGGGTGGAGCGTGTATTGAGACGCGTCTGCTGTACACCCGGGGACACCACATACGTGGAAGAAAGAGAAAGCTGTATACGTTGTGCAGACCTTGATTGTACCAGTTCGTGACAACGTACACAATTTTGCCTCTCGCACTGCCTCATTCTTTATTCCACAGCTCGACAACACCACTTCGCAGCACCCCTCCCTAACAACCTAGCCAAAGAAACCCTTTCTTGTTATCACCTCATAAGAATATACTGGGACTCCTCTGCAACTTTTTCCGAAGTCCCCGTGGGGAAGAAATCTCAGTGCACAGATCGAATTCAGGCCTCGAATTTTATTCGAGTCTCACTACATCATAACTTGCCCATATGCGCACTATACCGCCCACGTCTTGTGGCTATAGTCCGCGTTTGACAACAACGTACAAACCCTGCTCAAATCGCGGATGTGACCTTCAGGGGTCGTTATTGAGGCCATGCTCCAACAACAAACGCTTCGACCCTTATAGACTAAAGAGCTGTTAATTGAGCCGCTTCAGACACGGACAGAACGTTACGTGTCAAACGACGTTCTCAATCTATAAGACTAGGACGTGAAAAGTACGTGGTATAGATAGTGTGATGTGAAATCGTTGAGCGAAACAATACACAGTACATGAAGAAACGTTGTGGACAGGATATAACAGATGTCCACAACCGTTCTTGCTGTGCTGTGTATTTTCTTCGCTCGACTATTTCACAGTTATGCGCCAACTGGCCCAACAGTCATACAGCGTACCAACACAAGTTAGATAAGGCCAGGACACTGCAGAAGAAAGTATATAAGAATACAGATAACAATGTCACATAAGAAGTATTCAAGTCAGCGGGTGACATATACGTAATGACATAATGTAGATGCGTTATCACATGTACATAGGCGTAACGTAATCAGCAATCCCGTATATAGTATATAAACACAGTGACGTTAATAATAAAAGTCCTGAACATTTAATGCGTTAATGTCGGCCAACAGTGCCGCGGTATATATTCGAGAAAAAAAATATTTAATGGTTTAAAAGCGCGCTTCAGCGAGGGTCTTGCTGACCATCCATGGGCACAAGTGGCGTGCCGTGATATGGGCTATCTAGCAGGAGGTGATATATGCCGTGTCGCGTTATGTGGATGTGTAAGCTTATTTCGTGTCCCTGTGAGTGCACTTTGCCAATTTTAGTTTTACGTGACCGGACGTTAAACGTATAGCGTTATTTTCAACATGCTAGGTGTTCGTGTGACTTCATTTTATGTGAACTGTAGCGCTATGTGACTGGACTGTATTATGTGTTGTCCTTCGTGTCGCTATACAGGAATGGACTTCGTGCATATGGAGTTATCTTTACCCCTAGGTACCTAGGTGCCCCTTTATGTAATTTTTTTTTTCTTGCTGTCTTTTTCACGAATTCTATTATCTGCGAAAAGGTGTGGTCGGCGCTATGTGAAAGCGCCAGCGTCTCCTAAACAACATACAACTAAAAAAAACTATTTTGTCTTCAAATCCACAATCGTTGTAACGCTATACGTGCAACACGGTGCGTCGCTGCAGCTTCAGAACAAATCCGCATAAATAAGAAAAAAAAAACAACCTTATATCTTTATCCTTTTCGCAAAGCATATCGGGAGGTGAGAGAGTACTATGACGTGCCCGCGCGCCTCGGTGGAGCACTGGAGGGCCATTCTTCCTTGATAGTCTTTTTTTTTCTTTCTTTCTTTGTTTCATCCACGACCGATCCTTACACTCAAGGGGCGGCGTTATCGAAATCTGAAGAGTTCGCGAGATGTAGCAATGTCATCGCGGACGTTACTCAAGAAGCAATTGAACAATTTTGCGCAGCATTCACACATATCTGTATGTCGCTCCAAGCGAGGCAAAACGAACAAAATAAAAAATAAAAAGTAGGGCGAGGGGTGTGCCGGAGGTGCGAAAGGTCAAGTTTTTTCGTCACGCGATACTTCACCGCGTCGCTGTATAGTAGTAGGTGATGTGCATTTGGTGGCGGACATTGATGTCATGTTCGCGACATCGAGATGGCCCACTGAGGCTCATTGAGAACTTTATCTATATCGCGTAAACACGATAATAAAACGGAATCAGAAGAAGCAGATGTAGGCGTGTCGGGGAGGAAATGGTGGAGAACGAGCAGAATGTATCCCGTATAGTGTAGATATAAGTGTGAGCTACAGGTTTATTGACTCAGTCACCAACTCACGGCCAATCTTCAGTATATATTCTTATAGAGACACCAGACGCGCGCTCCAGAGCGGTCGTGAGCATGCTGTACCGTACTGTGCGAATAGCCCGCCTTCGACGACGATTGACTTCATGCGGACTGCATACTGTGGACGAGGTTTTACGACGAAGCCAGCTAGACATGCCGAACTCTTAATCCAGTGCCGCAGTCGATCCACAGTCGACACTGGATCGAGATTGGGGTGAACGTGATACCACGGTGGACGCCATTGTCCGGTGGCCGGAGCCGTAAACGAGGCCCAGAAGCGCAGGTTTGTGAGTATATCTCTGGTGGCTGCACCTCAGCGGACAACGTCGCACCGAGTTTTAGTGCGTTGATATGCGTTGTGCGCGGCTTCATGACAGCGGTGGCATATATATATATATATATATATATATATATATATATATATATAAGGGACAAACTGATTAGGCGACACGCCCCCACGTGCACTTATTAACGTTCGTATGTGCCATACATTACCTGGCACCGAACTACGCACTACAATACCCCTGCGTCTCCAGCCCCGCCTCCCCGGTCAGTGCGTGACTCCCGCCTCAATTTCCTATCCCTGAAAAAAAAAAAAAGTACGGCGCATCTCCATCGTGTGTTCCAATTTTCGTGTTGCGACATAAGCATGTGGTGTGATAAGTACGTGTTTATATGTATGCTGGCGTCGTGGCTTTTGTGGAAAAGCAAGCTGGTAGTATTCGCTCTGTCTTACCTTTCCTTCCGCCTTTGTTTTTTTAACGCAGTGTACGTTATGCTTACGCGCCCGGGTTCAGCACATTGGCAGCAGCGGCGGAACACAGCCCACCTGAATCTTCTGGGTTTCTTCACCAGGTTAGTTTGTACCTCCTTGCCTTAACCAGCTTTACGATTATCCTTTGTTGCAGCAGCTGATCGTATTGACTATTGATCGTTTTCGTGGGGGCGCTTCCGTATTGCGATCGCAGCGCCGTCTGTCGCCTGGTACATCTCACTGTTATGTGCCTGCGTGATGAAGCTGCGCACGTATTAAGTGCTTTTGGGGAGAAATTGGAAGCGCACAATGCACACTCTGGGATTATACTCTAATTCGCGCAGTTATCGCTGCCGCTTGCACAAGACAGTCGGCCAAACGCAAACGCCATTGTGCGAGGAGGTCCGCCGCACGGCGCGCTGGTTGGAGCCCATATTCAATTGATTCTCTTTATTCTCTTTATTTTCCAGAATTAAACAAGAAAACATTACATTCTGGATGATCTCCTGGGATAAAAACTGTAATAAAACAGCTTGACTGGGGCCCAGGAGACCAATTACATGGCGGCAAGTGACAGCTGAAAAGATTTGCAACAAATGTACAAGTCATATCACATATGGTAGAAAAAAATTATTTACATAAGCTGGGCATATAACAAACCCGTTACAGGCAATGATTGTTTTGGATAAACACTATTCTAACAGCAGACAATACTAACAGAATGCTCAATTTATTTACAGAAAGGAAATGGTAATACTACAAGTATACAAGGAAAAAAAAACAGCACTAGAATAAAGTACACCTGTAATTCTGGCAGTAAACTGCACGGAACAATAATATCAGCACAATATAATAAAAGAAAAAGCATGGCAGCTTATCATATACAGCAATATATAGTGAAGTATAGGACAAGCTTATGAAATCATTGAAATGTATGAATACATTAGTAATTCAGAAACACTTCACGTAATGTATTAAGCGCAGGTTTATGCAAATGTTTATGCTTATTTAGAATACATTGAAGGTTATATTTCAATGACTGTAGTTTATAGTCAGTGCGAAAACGCGGTATAAGCCAGTCTCCTACATTACGAGTATTGATAGCGTGTCTGTTGCGAATTGCAGATCAGCAGTTAACTGAATAAATAGTTTAAATGAAGAAGAACATAGGCAAAATGAGCGCAGGATGCGGAACTCGTACATATATTGGATTTTAATTATACTGTGCTTGCGAAAGTAAGTCGAGGTCGGCGACAAAGAGCCAGTGTTGGCAGTGTGGCGGACAACTTTCTTCTGCAAAAGCAATTATCTGTTTACGTTACGTTGAGTTGTAGGAAGCCAAACCAGACTACAGTAAATTATAGGTGATTGAAACAGTGTTTGATATATTCTGACTTATATTTGTGTAGGGAGAATTTGTCGACAACGCGACAGAGCTCCCGTAGCAAAAGAAAGTTTCTTCCATAAATGACTAACGTGAGAGTCCCAACTTAGATGAGATGAATATGTTACACCGAGAATCTTTGTCCTTCAACAATATCTCTCTTTTTTTTTTTTTTTTTTTTGGCCTGCACACATAATATCTTGTTTAACGTTCAGAGTCTCATTTCTAGCTCTTAAGTATTCGTTTTCATACGTTCTTCCTCTGTGCAGAGGAAAACGGTCTATGCTTTACACAGTTTCGATGTGAAAAAAAAAAGAGGAAGAAATCGCGTAAACTAAAGACAGCTTTGCCATTTTTTGGGCGTGTTGGTAAACTGAATTCGAAAAAAAAAGAAACTCAGCGCTAGCAGACAAGGACGTAGGAGAGACGATACCACAATGCGCTAACTTCAACAACTTTATTTTCAGGAAACCTCAACCTATTTATCCATGCACAGTGGTGCCACATCCGTCCAATCACTTGCCAACCATAAAGGCTGTCTCCTTATCTAACAGGTCAAGTGACGGGGCACTAATACACGTGTCACTATTGCGAATAATAGCTTGGTCTTCAAAATAATCTCTCGAACATCTTTATATCTGTGCTTCGCCAGAACAATGCATGAATCATGCATTGGTGCGCAACCGCGCTCCAAACAATGTGCAGACCGTAGTTATTCTTGTTCGTTACGTTTACCTTGTTTTCGCCTTAGCCTTAGCCCCCATTACCCTAACGGTTGAAATGCCGTCTAAAAAAGTGCTGCAGTTTCTAAATATTGAGCTTGAATTCACGGAACAGCACACATGTTGGGAATATAAACCCAGGGCTAAGAAGCCACTGTTGACGTATCAGTCCGCTCACTCGATGCTCGTTAAGAGGAGCATTGCGAATCTGTGTTTTGGGAACGCTTTGAAGAAATCCTGCCACCATAAGATCCATAAATGTCTTATGGATCAGTCGGAAGGGTTGTCAGCAGCAGGGTATCTGGAGTCGGTGCAGTTGTCTCTTGTCTAAAAAAGTGCAGGTTGGACAGTAATCCTCGGGATACGGGCATCCAACAGGCGAAGAGCGAGAGCAGAGTAGCAGTAGTGCCCTATCTGCGTAGAACGGCTCATAATGTGAAGAAAATGGCTAGTCGAGTGGACATAGGAGTTAAAGGGACACTAAAGGCAAATAACAATTTATGTCAGAGTGAAAGCTCAATGTATGACAACTTCTAAAACGGCAATATTATCAACAGCAGTGCCCTATATACTTACCGAGAAATTAAGCTAAATGTATCACATGATGAGCGCCACGAGTGGGACATTTTGGAAGTGACCCCGATGACGTATGAGAGTCTGCCTACAATAAATCACTAGTAATCAAACTAGCAGCAATAAAAAAAGAACCTTCCGTGCATAAAGAGACGTAATAAAATGCTGTTTGTTCGTTTCCGTTTGATTCATGGAAAAAAGAACCTCTTCGGCGTTGCCATGGGGAACGGCGCGCGTGGTTGAAAGGTTCACCAATGCATGATTCATGCACTGTTCTGGCGAAGCACAGATATAAAGATGTTCGAGAGATTATTTTGAAGACCAAGCTATTATTCGCAATAGTGACACGTGTATTAAAGACGATAGTCTTTCTTGGGATACTTAAACGGAGAAATTTGGGTCTGTCTTTCTGTCTTTCTGTTTGTCGGCACGTCACTCGATTCAGCCACTCGGCCAAAGTTGAACCACTTGCCCAAGGGCCAGGCATCTTGAACGGCTCACTAGCTTCATACTTGTGCACATTGTCGATCAAAAAGCAAACATTACGCATATCTGAGGCACAACATCACTAGGTAAGTATTAGGTAGTGTGTTCCTTTAATAGAAAATGCATACATTCGTAATTCTAAAGACCCTAGTTTCTTAAGCTGCGCTGAAAATGCGGCTGCGCGTTAAACTTGACTTTCCTCCGTGCCATCTGCACGAGCTCATTGTTGTGTTTCGGTTTCGGTTCTGTATTGCACTGTACGAATGCCATGGGGTGCCGCTCTGGCATGCCTGTTGTAGCCAGGCGACGTGTAAATAAGGAGTGGTGGGCGAGTACTCGTTGAGTGCAGACGTTTCTTCTGCTTTAGCGCTTCGCGCCAAACCGCGTGTTCGGGCTGGCTGGCGTCCCCGCCGGTCGTGTTGGTCACCGCCGGTCTTCGCCTGCTGCTGCGCCGGGACTACCAGTCCGCGACACAGCACTCATGTTGCCGACGTATTGCCAGATGGCGTCCATATCTCACGCAGCGCCTCTTCTATCGTCTTTAGGCGACATTTGCAGCGAAGCACTCAGATACGCGGCCAATTTTTAGTTCCGTTTTCGGTTCCGTTTTCGCCGAACTGCGCTTCGCCCGGCGCCCTGCTTCGCTTGCGCGGTCGCGTCTCAGTGGTAGTTTCGAGATCGCGTACTGCCGCGGCATACAGCCCAACGAGCCAGGCACACTGCTATACGCAAAATGCTTTGCGTGTACCGAAATACCGGGTGTTAACTGCGCATGTGCGCGCCCGGTAAACATGGCCGCGCCGCCGAAAGCGATTGCCATCCACCTCGAATCTATCAAGTGGCCGTCGCGCGCTCGGTAGCTTGTTATCTCCGAACTGATGCTTTTATTTGCTTTAGATTCACGTCCTTAGGCTTCGCCAGCAACGTATTCATGTCGATTCCGCACCGTTTCGAGAGCCATACTCAAATAATCAACGATGTAGGCTTAGCGAGTGACAATCCCTGAATCTCGGAGGTTATACATTATGCGTTTGTTAGTTGTTTTTATCCTCCATAGCTGGCGCCACTTGACGTGGCGGCAGCTACGGCACACGCTATGCGGTATTACGCTACGCCTTCGCGCTACCGGAATCTCGTTGCAAGTTCTCCGTCCACATCCACTGCGGCGATTGCGGCAAGCTTCGATGGCTTCGATGGCCGTTGTTGCTGCTGTGGGTCCCGCTACTTTCGCTCTGCTGCTGCTAGTGTCGGCGGCCGCGCAGTAAAAGGCGGGCAACGTTGGGCACGGAAGCACTGACGTATGAAAGTCAGATTTCAGGCGGGTGAATTGAAGTGCGCTAACGCGATGCGGACCACTAAAACGTGATTTTATTTCAAAATAAGCACTTCCTTGGCATAAAAGTAGCACTACGAGGTTTCTGGACCGCTATTTCAACAATCAACGTCGACTTAATTATTGCCTTTAGTGTCCCTTTAACCGACCCGCACCGTAAGCCAGCTGTCGGATGCTCCAT
Organism: Rhipicephalus sanguineus; assembly: GCF_013339695.2. NCBI lineage: Eukaryota > Metazoa > Arthropoda > Arachnida > Ixodida > Ixodidae > Rhipicephalus > Rhipicephalus sanguineus. The sequence continues at coordinate 125,598,455 of NC_051178.1, forward strand.
CAAGAACCACCACACCCTCCTGTGGATTGTGTACAAGGGGTGGTTTATGAGCTCCCGCTAACCTGTGGAAATAAGTATATAGATCAGGCGGGAATATGTCTTAACGATCGACTGCGCGAACACCAGTTAAACGTAACGAACAAGAATAATTAAGGTCATTTGTCTGCGCACTGTTTGGAGTGCGGTTGCGCACCAATGTATGATTCATGCACTGTTCTGACGAAGCACAGAGATAAAGATGTTCGAGATTATTGAAGCCCAAGTTATCTCTCGCAATAGTGGCACGTGGCACTATTGGCTGTTTCCCCAAGGAGACAGCCTTTATTGCTGGCAAGTTATTGGACGGATGTGGCGCCACTGTGCATGTATAAATAGGTTGAGGTTTTCCTGGAAATAAAGTTGTTGAAGTTAGCGCACTGCGGTGTCGTCGTTCCTACGTTCTTGTCTGCTAGCGCTATGTTTTCGAATATAGAAAGCTATGAGAGAGAGAAGAGAGAGAGAAAGCGAACCGAGGCATATATACTTCACAACCTCGCGAGACGTGACTGGCGAGTTTTGATACATGCTATACCACAGGTGCGCACTATAATAGCTTTCGCTTTGATCTTCGTGAACAACGGCATCAGTAGCAGCATTAAACGGTTATCACAGATGAACGAGTGAGCTAAAGAGGCTTTTGTCCTGCTTACTCAAGAAGGAAGTGCAAATATTGCGCCAGGTATACTCGCCCGTCTTGCGCCACTTTGTGGCACGAAATCGCAACCTGTTTTATTTTTTTTTATACATATAAATGAAAACATAGGAATGTATAGGCTACATAAAACACACATAACAAAAAAGTAAGAAAGAATAAGACAAGAAACAAGAGATAATAGGAAACGCTAGGTCCTCATACGATCTCTATCGTATAAAGAATATCTTTAAGCGCAGAGTCGAATACATACATGGTGGTCGCACAGATTTACGCGGATAGAGTCCGTACAGATTGTGATCATCCAGTTACATATAAAATGACTATGAGATGTGTCCGTTAAGATCGCAGTATGATGAAGAGAAGCAATAATGTCACTTACAGACAGTTAATTAAATTTTCGTCCATTAAAAATCGCGAAAAGCACTCATTGCCCGTCCTTGATTGTCGGGATGTGGACACGGTCTAAGCACTTTGCTATTTGTGAGTAGTCGTCTATATCAAGGCTGTTGAACTGATCAATCAGCTGAACGCTCTGTCTTTTGTATTCTGACGAAGGCTGGCCCACCAGCCAAAACGTTAGCAAGCCACATTTCGTTCGCGGTGCATCCTTCTCTTCAATCATGTCTCCTACCGAACCTATCGACCTTGGTGTGTGTGTGTGTGTGTGTGTGTGTGTGTGTGTGTGTGTGTGTGGTCGGGGGGCGCGCGTGCGTCGCGCGCGCGCGCGCGGTGTGTGTGTGTGTGTGTGTGTGTGTGTGTGTGTGTGTGTGTGTGTGTGTGTGTGTGTGTGTGTGTGTGTGTGTGAGTGAGAACTTTTCACTTACGTATTTCACTAGCAACACGTTGTTGATTTGAGCGTTGTGTGTACAACCTGTTGGCAATAAGTTTTTTGTGCAGCGGGTATTTTGAGGATATAAACAAGTGTACTGAAGCTTAACGGATACTAATACGTGAACTGATGCCTGTTTCACCATTCCCTAATACAATGGATATATACACACTTCTTGATACATCATAACGTTTGATATTAGGGAGTTTTAAACATAGCGTCATTCGACACGCAATAATCTGCTTCATGCCAAGCGACACTGTCACTGGAAGAGATCGTCTCAGAATACGGCCCCCTTCTAGGGCGCAGCCAGAATTCTTTTTTTTTTGTGGGGGGGGGGGGGGTGCAAAACAACGTTCCTATAGATTAGGTTACCTATAGTCTATAGCGTTGGTGCAACCATCCTTTATATATGTTACTGCGTGTGTTTCTATGTGTGCGTGTATATACACATATGCAAAGTTGAAAAACTTCTGGGGATGGGGGGGGGGGTTGAGCCCCCCTTTCCCCCCTCCCCCTCTTGGTTACGCCAGTGGCTCCGTCGTGGTTGCTTGCTGTTATACGAAAACCTTGAAACAGTTTCAAATATACGCTATCCCAGTCCTATTCCCATCATTTGGCTTGAGCCATCTCCCAGGGGTTCTGTAATGTCCCTTTAGTCATAGGCGTGCGCAGTGTTCTCCATTAGGGGCGTCCTCCTAATGCAATATACATAGGGGGGGGGGGGATGCAAAGTAACAAGTGTGAGTACAAAGGGGAGTGAACAAATACAGGTGGGAATCAACACGGAAAGAAACAGATTTAAGTAACGTATCTATAGTGTTGTACAATTCCTAGAGAAATTCATTGCGAAAAAAATTTCTTGACGAGGCGGGATTCGAACCCGCGTGCCCACGATCTGAAGGCGGGCATCTTCACCACTCGGTTATCCAGGCACGCTAGCAGAGCATAACATAGCCTTGCATAGTACAGTATAGCAAGGGGATGGGAAAGACAAGGGAGGCTGAGGAGGAGAGATG